>NC_053025.1:340236743-340541822 GCF_003073215.2 Triticum urartu
AAAAGTTCTAGTCATTCTCATGGAAGGTGTCCAGGCTGTCAAGACTTCGCGAATTTCCGAGGAGCTCTGCAACAACTCCCAAAGTTGACTGCTTATTCACCCAAGAAAGCCATGCAAACCTGCTTACTTTTGAAGCCATTTTCACACCTAGCTAAGGGGGGTTGTCCCTGCTATAAAACCCCATCTCCCCCATCCTCTAGAGAACCTTTTGTCAAACCATTCCGCTACAAGCTTATGCAGCAAGACTGCTAGAGAGATCCGAGAGATCTTGCTACCTTTGCTCTTGTGAGTTCATTCGGATTCGTGAGAAGGATCCTCTCGTTCCCCCTAGTTCGTGCTCTACGGTTCCGGCCGTTCTGTGTGGATTAGTCCCGGTTTGTGGTTCTGTGATTGTTCGGACAGCGGGTTGGAGTTCTTGTAGCTTCAGTCAGCCATCCCCAATGTACGGGTTGCATCCAACCTTGGCAAGTATAAGGCTAGTTATCCTGGCTACTTGCAGCTAGTTATCCCTCCCGATTTGATCATACGACGTGAAGATCGGGCCATCCTCGGGCGTGAACTCATTCATCAGGTTCCCACCTATCAAAGACGAAGTGTGTGGGTGCAAGGATAAGTGGAGGGAACCCATGTGGGGTCCATGAGGTAGTGGGCGCGCCCAGGGGGTGGGCGCGCCCTCCACCCTCATGGGCACGTGGCTGCTCCCCCTGCTGTGTTCTCAGTGCCTAAAATCCCCCTTGAGGTTGTTTCCTCAGAAAGTGTACCGTATGCTCATTACCATTAACATGAAAAGTGGCATTGCCTTTGTTGCAATCAATACCAGCCCCTGCAGTATTCAAAAAGGTTCTACCAAGGATAATCGACATACTATCATCCTCGGGAATATCAAGAATAACAAAGTCCGTTAAAATAGTAATGTTTGCAACCACAACAGGCACATCCTCACAAATACCGAAATGTATATCAATTGATTTATCAGCCATTTGCGAAGATATTTCAGTAGGTGTCAACTTATTCAAATCAAGTCTACGGTATAAAGAGAGAGGCATAACACTAACACTGGCTCCAAGATCACATAAGGCTGTTTTAACATAGTTTCTTTTAATGGAGCACGGTATAGTTGGTACTCCGGGATCTCCAAGTTTCTTTGGTATTCCACCCTTAAAAGTTTAATTAGCAAGCATGGTGGAAATTTCAGCTTCCGGTATCTTTCTTTTATTAGTAACAATATCCTTCATATACTTAGCATAAGGATTCATTTTAAGCATATCAGTCAAACGCATACGCAAAAAGATAGGTCTAATCATTTCAGCAAAGCGCTCAAAATCCTCATCATCCTTTTCTTGGATGGTTTAGGAGGAAAATGCATTGGTTTCTGAAACCATGGTTCTCTTTCTTTACCGTGCTTCCTAGCAACAAAGTCTCTCTTATCATAACATTGATTCTTTGATTGTGGGTTATCAAGATCAACAACAGGTTCAATCTCTACATCATTATCATTGCTAGGTTGAGCATCAACATGAGCATCATCATTAACATCATCACTAGGTTCATGTATATTACCAGATTGTGTCTCAGCATCAAAAATAGAAATATCATTGGGATTCTCAGGTCTATCAACAACATGTTCGCTACAAGCATGCAAGGTCCTATCAATTTTCTTTTCTTCCTCTTAGAAGGACTAGGTGCATCAACATAAGTTCTCTGAGAATCTTGCTCAATTCTCTTAGGATGGCCCTCAGGATACAAAGGTTCCTAAGTCATTTTACCCCCTCTTGTCATGACTCTAATAACATTATCATTTTTCTTATTATTTGATTCATTGAGAAAATCATTCTGAGCCTTAAGTACTTGTTCTACTTGAGTGGTAACCATAGAAGCATGTTTACTAATAATTTTAAGTTCACCTTTAACTCTAGACATATACTCACTCAAGTGTTAAAGCATATGAGCATTATGTTTCAATTTTCTACCAACATAAGCATTAAAGTTTTCTTGTTTAATAATAAAATTGTCAAACTCATCTAAGCATTGGCTAGCAGACTTATAACGAGGGATATCACCTTCATCAAATCTATAGAGAGAATTTACCTTTACTACCTGTGTCGGGTTATCAAGACTAGGTATTTATTCAATAGGTCGTAAATTCTTAACATCTTCAGTTTTAATACCTTTATCTTTCATGGATTTCTTTGCCTCTTGCACATCTTCAGGACTGAGAAATAGAATACCCCTTTTCTTCGGAGTTGGTTTAGGAGTTGGTTCAGGAAGTGTCCAATCATTTTCATTACTCAACATATTTTTCAATAGCAATTCAGCTTGATCAACAGTTCTTTCCCTGAAAATACAACCAGCACAACTATCCAGGTAATCTCTGGAAGCATCGGTTAGTCTATTATAAAAGATATCAAGTATTTCATTTTTCTTGAGAGGATGATCAGGCAAAGCATTAAGTAATTGGAGAAGCCTCCCCCAATCTTGTGGGAGACTCTCTTCTTCAATTTGCACAAAATTATATATTTCCCTTAAGGCAGCTTGTTTCTTATGAGCGGGGAAATATTTAGCAGAGAAGTAATAAATCATATCTTGGGGACTACGCGCACAACCGGAATCAATAGAATTAAACCATGTTTTAGCATCACCCTTTAATCAGAACAGAAACAACTGAAGGATAAAGTAATAGTGAGTTTTCTCATCATTAGTGAATAGGGTGGCTATATTATTTAATTTAGTAAGATGTGCCACAACAGTTTCAGATTCATAGCCGTAAAAAGGATTAGATTCAACCAAAGTAATTAACTCAGGATAGACATGGAAATTATAATCCTTATGAGTAATAAAGATAGATGAAGTAGCAAAAGTAGGGTCATATTTCATTCTAGTATTCAAAGACTTTTCTTTAAGCTTAGCTAATAATTTCTTAAGATCAGATCTATCATTGCAAGCTAAGAAGTCTCTAGCAGTTTCTTCATCCATAACATAACCCTCAGGCACAACAGGCAATTCATATCTACGGGGAGAATCTTCATCATCACTTTCATCAATATTATCAGTTTGAATAATTTCATTCTCTCTAACCCTAGCAAGTTGTTCATCAAGAAATTCACCTAGTGGCACAGTATTATCAAGCACAGTATTATTCAGCAGAAGTGGCATCATCAATAACATGTGACATATCAGAATGAATAGCAGGTGTAGGTGTCGCAAGTTTACTCAAAACAGAAGGTGAATCAAGTGCAGAGCTAGATGACAGTTCCTTACCTCCCCTCGTAGTTGAGGAAAAAATCTTGGTTCTTTGATCTTTCAAGCTCTTCATAGTGACCAACTGATATAAATCCCAAGTGACTCAAAGAATAGAGCTATGCTCCCCGGCAAGAGCGCCAGAAAATAGTCTTGATAACCAACAAGTATAGGGGATCGCAACAGTTTTCGAGGGTAGAGTATTCAACCCAAATTTATTGATTCGACACAAGGGGAGCCAAAGAATATTCTCAAGTATTAGCAGCTGAGTTGTCAATTCAACCACACCTGGAAACTTAATATCTTCAGCAAAGTATTTAGTGGGAATGTAATAAGATAGCAGTGGTAACGGTGGCAAAAGTAATGGTAGCAGTTTTGGTTTTATAGTGATTGTAACAGTAGCAACGGAAAAGTAAATAAGCGAAGAACAATATGTGAAAAACTCGTAGGCAATGGATCAGTGATGGATAATTATGTCGGATGCGATCCCTCATGCAATAGTTATAACATAGGGTGACACGGAACTAGCTCCAGTTCATCAATGTAATGTAGGTATGTATTCCGAATATAGTCATACGTGCTTATGGAAAAGAACTTGCATGACATCTTTTGTCCTACCCTCCCATGGCAACGGGGTCCTATTGGAAACTAATGGATATTACGGCCTCCTTTTAATAGAGTACCGGACCAAAGCATTAACACATAGTGAATACATGAACTCCTCAAACTATGGTCATCACCGGTAAGTATCCCGATTATTATCATTTCGGGGTTAATGGATCATAACACATAATAGTTGACTAGTGACTTGCAAGTTAGGATCAAGAACTCACATATATTCATGAAAACATAATAGGTTCAGATCTGAAATCATGGCACTCGGGCCCAAGTGACAAGCATTAAGCATAGCAAAGTCATAGCAACATCAATCTCGGAACATAGTGGATAATAGGGATCAAACCCTAAAAACTAACTCGATTACATGGTAAATCTCATCCAACCCATCACCGTCCAGCAAGCCTATGATGGAATTACTCACGCACGACGATGAGCATTATGAAATTGGTGATGGAGGAAGGTTGATGATGATGATGGTGACAGATTCCTCTCTCCGGAGCCCCAAACAAACTCCAGATTAGCCCTCCTGAGAGAGATTAGGGCTTGGCGGTGGATCCATATCGTAAAACGCGACGAATCCTTCTCTTTGTTTTTTCCCCGAACACGAATATATAGAGTTGGAGTTGAGGTCGGAGGAGCACCAGGGGGACCACGAGGCAGGGGGCGCGCCCGGGGTGGGGGGGTAGGCACGCCCTCCACCCTCGTGGACAGGGTGTGGGCCCCCTGCCCTTGATTCTTTCGCCAGTATTTTTTATATATTCCAAAAATAATATCTGTTGATTTTCAGGTCATTCCAAGAACTTCTATTTCTGCACAAAAATAACACCATGGCAATTCTGCTGAAAACATCATCAGTCCGGGTTAGTTCCATTCAAATCATGCAAGTTAGAGTCCAAAACAAGGGCAAAAGTGTTTGGAGAAGTACATACGTTGGAGACGTATCAGACCCTCGAAGGTGAGGTAGTCCGTCACTGGTTCAACCGCGGTCTCGGGGTCTACCGGACAGAAGTAATGGAGGGGGAACCGATAAATAACAGAGTATTCAAAGCATCACAAAGCATAACATGGCAATACACGATGCTAGGGGTGACCTAACACAGTACTAGATGATACCGGCGGAGGGGGGAAACAACCGGGAAAGTATCCCCGGTGTTTCGTGTTTTTGAACAGATTAATCGGAGGGGGAAAGTTGCATGTTTTCTATGCTAGGGATGTGTGGCGGACGAACAGGCTGCGTATTCGGATTCGTCTCGTCGTTCTGAGCAACTTTCATGTATAAAGTATTTTCGTCCGAGTTACCGATATTTTTTATGATTTTCCAAAGTTTTAAATGATTTCTGCAATTATCTTTAATTCAAGAATGGACTTATTGCGACAGCATGGCGTCATCATGACATCACCGGTCAACTCTGACCGCTGACCAGTCAAACAGGGCAGTGGGGCCCATCTGTCATGGACTGAACTAATTAAGCAGGTTTAATTAGACTAATCTAGTTTATTGGGCTAATTAAGCAGGGTTAATTAAGTTAATTAATTAGCTAATTAATTTTTTTAAATCCTTTTCTTTTTTTTGAAAAAAGGGGGCTGGGGGCCCCACTAGGCAGTGGCCCAAAGGCCAAGCCAAAGGGGCGGTTAGCGGGCACCGGGCGCTGGGCGCGAGCGCCCGAGTGGGTGAACCCGGGGCGCAGGTGGAGGTCGTCGGCGCGAGGCCGTGGCCTCGGCAGGGCCCGCCGGCCAGCCGCACCGGGCAAAGGCGGGCGCAGGGCAGCGAGGGGGACTGCAGGCGTCGGCCGCGGGGAGGCTGGGCGAGGCGCGGGGATGGGGCGCGGCCAGCGGGCTGAGGCGGGGCGGGACGGAAGGCGGGCGTGTTCGGGCAGAGCCGGCGCAGGACAGCGGGCGCCGGGCGCGCCGGGACAGCTTCAGGTGATGGCAGTTGGAGGTAGACGCGACCAAGTGCATGGGGGATTCATGAGTGCGTGCGGTTATGATGAGGTTCATCCATGGCGGCCTCGGGTGGGCGCGGTTCTACGGCCGAGAGGGCAAGGACGAGCAAGAGAGGCAAGGGGGAAGAAGAGGAGCTCACATAGAGGGCGTAGGCAAGCTCGGCGAGGCCGGAGAGGTCGGGGTGGTGTAGATCGACGTCGACGACGTGCGGCGGCCAAAGCGGAGTGCTCAATGGCGAGCTGACGTGCCGTCCTAGCTCGATTCGAGGCTTGGTGAAGACGAAGCCGTCCGCGAGGGTTCTACTGGACATTTTGGCGCTATGAGGGGAGGCCGGTGGCCATGGGATCGACGCGGCAACGACGTCCATGAGCTTCAGGCGACGAACAAATGAGAGAGAGAGCGCGAGGGGATAAGTGAGGATTAGGGTTTGTCTATGGGGTCGGGGGTCTTCTTATCCATCTTGGGGTTTCGCTGATGATTGACACGGCGACAAGCGGTGCGTAGACGACATGTGCAAGTGCCAGCGCCATGGCCTCTCACTTCCTCTATACATAGGTGGGGGAAAGGCCGTGGTGGGCTAGGCTTCAGTGGACTGTTCCAGTTAGGCCCAGTGACATAATACTTTGCTCCCTTTTCCTTTTCTTCTTTTCTATGTTATTTTCTAGCACCGTTATTAATTTCTTTAGTTATCAAACGCATTTTGCTACACATGATACTTTGCACACAAATCAAACACTACATACCAAGGTCACTCTCAAACGTTCAAATATTTTGGAGATGTTTAAACAATTGTTTTATTTCAAAGGGTTAAACACAAACGTTGTAGGTCCACTTTAATTGAGGCTAGGGTCAAAAATGAGAAGTCAAACTATGTTGGTTTCAACATGAAAAATGGTTTGGGAATTTTTAGAATAAAGCGAACATTTTAGTTTTTCTGTTTGAAGAAATATTTTATCTCACTTTATTTTAAATTTGAAATTGCCTTTGATTTTTATTAAGTGGCAATTTGTCTTAGTTAAACTTGATGACTTGGCACCATTAGTGTGAGTTCACTGTAGCATGACACCAGGGGTGTTACAAATCTCCTCCACTACAAGAAATCCCGTCCCGAGATTTAAGAGGTGGAGTAAGGGGGAGTTCTGGTTACAAAATTCTAATGGATCTTGTAGGTCTTGGTTGCTCTTCTCGAAGAGGTCGATCCATTACATTGATGTCTTCATTTCTCTGCTTCAGGCCATCATGATGAGGTCATCACCTTTTCTTCAGGAATCCTATCGTACTTACGAAAAGGATAAGGGGTAGCTTCGAAAGAACGGACCTCTACAAAGTTGCTTATCTGGTAGATAACATCGGGGTAGGTGGCGAAAAGTGACTCTCAAGCTGAAACTTAAGAAATATCAAGAGTAAGGTAAGAAGGTACCATGAGAAGTTTTGAACAGATAGACAATCATTTGTTGCCTAATCAAAAGGTGAAAGGGGGTTCAAAGAAACAAAATTAGATATTGCGTTTGATACTAGAGCAGATCTCTAGGAAGGTGGCTCGTGATTCACACACAAAGCCAAGCGTGAGGAATAACTTTGGAAACATGGGTGTACAAGAGAGTCAGGTTTCAATCATGTGGACATGTGGGTTATGGGCCCACCATGTGGGTTAAAAGTAGAAGGAGTGGTGACTTCTCGCCCGGTCATGATAGCAAGGCATGTCAGAGGGTAGCCTATTAGTTATGTCGGCAACAATGTCAGTACCAAGGGCGAGGGACGAAGAGAACCATATTCCTGCTCGTTGAACGAGGCAGACCAATAGGCAAGGTTCTCGTCCATCGGTGGCTACCGGAATATCATCAACAATAGTAACAGGGTCCTACTGGCAGAGTTGTACACCGAGGTGTTTACATAAGCCGTGAATTATTAATTCTTAGATCATATAGTTCACAAGATAGTTTAAGCAAAACAATGGAAAGGAAAAGGTGATCATCAGATTAAACCGAACAATGGAAAGGAAAATGTGTTTAAACACATTATTCAGGGGTATATCCTTCCCAAGGACAAATAGAGCATGATATCCACGATAGGATATAATGTAGAAAACCCTTTAGGAAAAGGGGGGGGGAGAAATTTCATGACATTACCCATACAATGGTGTTTGGATAATTTGATAAAGAAAATTTAGCATTGTACTTCAAATGTTCTTTTTGAAGATCGGAGTACCACAGTCATGCTTCGAGGTAGCATTGACATGGTCATTAGGTAAAGGTCAGGCTTCAGATTCCCAAAGGATCAATATGGAACAACTTATAGAATAAGCCTTGCAATTTCCTCATGCAAGAATGGTTAACCTTGCTAAAAAGGAAACTATAACAGTAGGTCCTCCGGCCAGGTGTGCTAGGCATGGCATCACCTTACCGAGTCATATAAAGACCAATGTTATAACTCTGGGAAATATGTTGCAACCATCATATCTGACCGAGATTCAGATCTGTTTGATGTCAGGATACGCCAGACTCAGGATTCCTGAAAAGAAGAGGTGCACCACAAATTGACGAGATGACATTGTAAGATTCTCGGGAAATGAACTATGGAAGCGAGTTTCAAAACAAGAGTTCATCATTATGACAAGGAGAGGATGAGGAGGTGGCTGATGAACTCAGCGACAAATCGTTGGAATTTCCAAGAGATGGGTTTCCACAATTATGTGAACAAAGAGATAACATTTGTCAGATCAATTGATATAGTGAGGTATGCCCGAGGAAAACATATACTAATAAACATTGGTTGAAAGGTGCACCCGAAATATGGGCTTAGGTAGCATTATCAATGTTAGAATGGTGATTCGATAACGAATAATCTAAGAATGAACTATCGATCATTAAATTCAAAGCAATAGGGTTGCTAGAAGCACATAATCCAAACAACACCGTTCACTTGTTGGTATCCCCATTAGAATCAACACGAGGACCAAGAAGTGAACGAAGATGGCGAGAAGTATTTCTATGTCAAGAATTCTCATGAGGTGGAACAATTCTCACGACATCCTCGACATACAGATGGTAATACTTCAAGGTAGAACACAATATAAGCTAGATAGCAAAGAAATCAAGAGACAACTCAAAACATGAACACGATTGTGTTGGGGGAAGGCAAGAATGTTGTTGATGATAACACAAATCATCGAGGGGAAAGGATGGTATTTCTCATCACGAATTCGATTGATATCCTCTAAGAGCTCATAATGTTGATGATGATCAAGACACAATTGTCGAGAGATTTCATGAAGATGTAATCGATCGACGATGACATCAAGTCAAAGGAATGATATTGGGACCATGAATATGACACAGACTCGAAATCAATCTTGCTATCCAAGGTGAAATGATATGACGAGGAAAATCGATGTAAGCTTAGCTCATCGTCGAAAGTGGTGCTCCGAGAATAAGGACCAGGTAGCACGGTTAAAATCATCAAGACACATATATAGCCAAACAGACTAGGAATGGCATGATTGGGTACAAACTCGTACATAAAGAAGATTACTAAGAGTTGTTGAACCGTAGTGCGAACTCTGTTCAGTTATCGGTGTCTTTGAGAGTTTATTAACTGAGAGCCCGTGAAAAATTGGAATCAGTGAGAATGTAGTACTTAATGAAGAGATCATAAGAAGTTATGCGGTTCCATGACAATCTCAAGATACCAGGGGGTTAATACTCAACGACAGATCAAAGTAGAGGTTGGACTAGAGTATTACTCTGCAAAAGACAAGTGCTTAAACTTGCACAAGAAATGGTATTTAGAGGAGAACATGGTCGAAACCACGATTGCAAAAGACCAGATCCCAGATATAAGATGAACTTATACCAAGGGAATAATTAATTTAAGAGAAGCTTTAATGATAAGATATGCATCGTGTCCATGGGCATGAACACAAAGTTCAAGGTTGACTCCCACTTCTTCAATGTATAACCTTCCATTCACCTCTCACTTTCGAAGAAGTTGCAATGTTGAAATTTTATCTGGCAAAATACCAGAAGAGTATGACTCGTGAAAACTTTCAATTTCACACATATTAAGGAAAGCATAGGTTCAAACTGTCAGGGTATCGTGGAAACATATACCACAAGCTTCAATAGTAAATACCACCAGCTCAAAAGCAGAGCATGGTTGAGAAAGCAGAGGATACAATGTACCAAAGGCATTATATATCCGTAGGAAGACTCACAAGGATATTGAATATGAAGGACACCGTCGGATAAAATCCAACAAAGGATCCCATGGTCCTCAAGGGATCTGATGTGAGCATCGGTACTCGGCCAGAGGAAGAATAATGCAAGGAGATCTGATTATAGAAACAACTGACTAATTCAAAGCTCAAATGCAAAAGAATCATGATTTCCAAATCAAGGGATCAGAAGCACCGCTCTGATCAAGGATGGGTAAGTTGAGTAGGCTTAGGGGTACAATCGATGGCAATTTGATTGGTTGAGCTCCAGCTCATGTTTAAAATGACATCTGAGACGAAAGGATGAATTCTAGGATCTGATTAAGGATTGTGAGCACTCGCAACGTATTGAATCAACGGACTCAAAATTCTACTAACAAATAATTTCAATAATATTACTAGACCTATGGGATTAACCATAATGCAAGCAAGCAAGAATTTCAAGAGCAATAGGTTGTTGAGGATTTTCTCAAGATCGAATGGTATTTCGAAGTCTTCTGTGAAATAAATGAATTACTAGGAATGAGCGGATACTCGGTAAGTGCGAGAAATTATCAATAGGGGTATTGAGGTTGCAATGAACTACAAGGTAGTAAGCACAAAGCATTATCGAAACAATAAAAAGAATTTCAGGGTATCTTGTAATAACAAGATCAACAGGGAATGATAGTAAGAATGGCAAGTGTACGTGGTTATCCATAGAAGTTTATCGATGGAAGGGAATTGCAAAAGCGATGGCACTAAGTCTGAAGAGAACATCATACAGTGTCTTCGGAATCTTCTGGTGCGGCAGACGATCATCGGTAATAAGGGGCTCTCCAGTTGGATGTGATCACGAGATCCTAATGTTAGAGTTAGCAAAATTCATTTAACCCGAATAGAAGAGAGATCAGAGTCCCAAAGTAAAGAACATGGAACAAATGATCCTAATACCACCCAATGGCGGCGTGGGCCCATAAGCCACACAACCATGCCAGTAAAAGTTTTTGCAGTGACTAGACTCAACTTCAGCCAATGGAATCCTACAGGCAGTCGGCTCTGATACCAACTTGTGACGCCCTCGATTTGATCGTACACTAATCATACACACAAATGTGTACGATCAAGATCAAGGACTCATGGAAGATATCACAACACAACTCTAGACACAAATTAAGATAATACAAGCTTTATATTACAAGCCAGGGGCCTCGAGGGCTCGAATACACAAGAGTCAGCGGAAGCAATAAAATCTAAGTACAGACATAAGTTAAAAAAGTTTGCCTTAAGAAGGCTAGCACAAAAGTAGCAACGATTGAAAAGGCAAGGCCTCCTGCCTGGGACCTCCTAACTACTCCTCGAAGTCGAACTCCATGTAGAAATCATCCACGGGATCCTCTGGCTCCAAGACTCCATCATATGATCGCAATAACCGGGGAAAGGGGAAAAAGAAAATGCAAAGCAACCGTGAGTACTCATCCAAAGTACTCGCAAGCAAGGATCTATACTACATATGCATTGGTATCAATGAAATTGATAGTGTCTGTGGACTGAGATGCAGAATGCCAGAATAAGAGGGGGATAGCTAGTCCTATCGAAGACTACACTTCTGGCAGCCTCCATCCCGAAGCAGTAGAAGAGAGTAGATGGTAAGTTAACCAGGTATCATCGTATAGCATAAACCTACCCTGCGATCCTCCCCTCGTCGCCTGTGAGAGAGCGATCACCGGGTTGTATCTGGCACTTGGAAGGGTGTATTTTATTAAGTATCCGGTTCTACTTGTCATAAGGTCAAGGTACAACTCCGGGTTGTCCTTTTACCGAGGGACACAGCTATTCGAATAGATAAACTTCCCTGCAGGGGTGCACCACAGTTCCCAACACGCTTGATCCCCTTTGGCCGGACACACTTTCCTGGGTCATGCCCGACCTCAGAAGATCAACACGTCGCAGCCCCACCTAGGCACAACAGAGAGGTCAGCACGCCGGTCTAAATCCTATGGCGCAGGGGTCTGGGCCCATCGCCCATTGCATACCTGCACGTTGTGAGGGCGGCCGCTGAGCAGACCTAGTAACCTCCATTTCAAAGGAAGTTGTGTTACATGGTCCAACCCGGCACGCGCCGCTCAGTCACGGACGTCACGAAAGCTTCGGCTGATACCACGACGTCGAGTGCCCATAACTGTTCCCGCATAGTTGGTTAGTGCATATAGGCCAGTGGACAAACTCAGATCAAATACCAAGACCTCGTTAAGCGTGTTATTTTGATGTAACCACGGACGCCGACCAGGGCCAGACCCACTTCTCACCTTGGCGGTCTCAACCTGTCCTGTCGCTCCGCCACAAAGATCCACCCAGATGACCGTTGGGACAAACATCCTTTCAGCCCCCAATCCGTGAATCACTCGCGGGTACTCTATGAGCCGACACGACTTTAGTCACCACAAGTATCATATGTTATGTATATAAGTATATACCCGTGATCACCTCCCGAGTGATCACGACCCGATATTATAGCATGGCAGATAGATAAGAATGTAGGGCCACTGATGGAATACTAGCATCCTATACTAAGCATTTCGGATGGCGGGTAAAGGTAACAACAATAGTAACAAACATAGGCTTTGCATTAGAATAGGATTAATGGAAAGCAGTAGCATGCTACACTACTCTAATGCAAGCAGCAGAGAGAATAATAGGTGATATCGGGTTGATCAAGGGGGGGCTTGCCTGGTTGCTCTGTAGACAAAAACGGACCCTCAAAGGTGAAGTAGTCGGTCACTGGTTCAACCGTGGTCTCGGGGTCTACCGGAAAGAAGTAAAAGAGGGGGAACCAATAAATAACAGGGCAATCAAAACATCACAAAGCATAACATGGCAATACGCGGTGCTAGGGGTGACCTAACGCAGTGCTAGGTGATACCGACGAAGGGGGGAAACAACCGGGAAAGTATCCCCGATGTTTCGCCTTTTCGAATAGGTGAACCAGAGGGGGAAAGTTGCGTGTTTGCTATGATAAGGATGTGTGGCGGATGAACGGGCTACGTGTTCGGATTCGTCTCGTTGTTTTGAGCAACTTTCATGTATAAAGTATTTTCATCCGAGTTACATATATTTTTCTATGATTTTCCAAAGTTTTAAATGATTTCTGCAATTATCTTTAATTCAAAAAATGGACTTATTGCGACACCATGGCGTCATCATGACATTAGCGGTCAACTCTGACCGCTAACCAGTCAAACAGGGCAGTGGGGCCCATCTGTCATGCACTGGACTAATTAAGCAGGTTTAATGTGATAGCCAGGCTTATTAGGGATGATAGACTACTCATATCAATAAGGAATTCCTTCCTTTCCGGGAGCCCATTCGGAAAGAACTCCAAAGTTAAGCGTGCTTAGCTTGGAGTAGTTTCAGGATGGGTGACCGACCAGGAAGTTGCTTCCGGGTGCGCACGAGTGAGGACAAAGTGCGTAGAAAAGGCTAGTATTGATCTGTGGGGCCAGTCTAGATCCCGCCAGGAGTAACGACCACCGGCGGGTGTGTCCAGGGCGTTACATTTAATTAGACTAATCTATTTTATTGGGCTAATTAAGCAAGGTTAATTAAGTTAATTAAGCAAGGTTTATTGGGCCAAGCCACAGGGGCGGTTAGCGGGCACCGAGCGCTGGGTGCAAGCGCCCGAGTGGGTTAACCCGGGGCGCAGGTGGAGGTTGCCAGGGCGAGGCGGGGGCCTCGGCGGGGCTCGCCGGCCGGCCGCAGCGGGCAAAGGCGGACGCAGGGCGACGAGCGGGACTGCAGTCGGCGGTCGCGGGGAGGCTGGGCGAGGCGCGGGGATGGGGCACGGCCAGCAGGCAGAGGCGGGGCGTGATAGACGGCGGGCATGGTCGGGCAGAGCCGACGCTGGTCAACGCGTGGGAGAGCAGGCGCCAGGCACGTCGGGATGGCTGCAGGCAATGGCAGTTGGAGGCGGACGCGACCAATTGCGAGTGGGTGCACACGCGGGCTTGGCCACATGAGCAGGAGGCCGCACCGGGCAGGGGGTGTGCTGGCGCGGGGTGCACACGGGCATGGCCAGACGTGGCGGTAATGCAGCCAGGGCGGATGTGGGCGAAGGTGATGGCGTGCAGCGGCGGTGCAAGAAGAGCAGCAGTCGCGAGTGCCAGCGAGCAGCAGTAGCACATGCGCGTCTGGGGGATGCAGGAGCGGGCGTGGTTGCACCGAGGTTCGTCCATGGTGGCCTCGGGTGGGCGCGGTTCTATGGCCGAGAGGGCATGGGCGAGCAAGAGCGGCAAGGCGGGTAAAAGGGGAGCTCACAGAGAGGGTGTAGGCGAGTTCGGCGAGGCAGGAGAGGTCGGGGTGGTGTAGATCGACATCGATGACGTGCGGCGGCCAAAGCGGAGTAGTGCTTGATGGCGAGCCGACGTGCCGTCCTGGCTCGATTCGAGGCTTGGTGAAGATGAAGCCGTCCGTGAGGGTCCTACTGGACATTTTGGCGCCATGAGGGGAGGCCGATGGCTGTGGGATCGACGCGACAACGACGACCATGAGCTTCAGGCAACAAACAAACAAAAGAGAGAGAGCGCGAGGGGATAAGTGAGGATTAGGGTTTGTCTACGGGGTCGGGGGTCTTCTTATCCATCTCGGGGTTTCGCCGATACTCGACACGGTGACAATCGGTGGCGTAGACGGCGTGCACTAGCGCCAGTGCCATGGCCTCTCACTTCCTCTATACATAGGTGGGGGAAAGGCTGTGGTGGGCTAGGCTTCAATGAACTGTTCCAGTTAGGCCCAGTGACACAGTACTTTGTTCCCTTTTCCTTTTCTTCTTTTCTGTGTTATTTTCTAGCACCGTTATCAAACGAATTTTGCTACACATGATACTTTGCACACAAATCAAACACTACATACCAAGGTCACTCACAAACGTTCAAATATTTGGAGATGTTTAAACAATTGTTTATTTCAAAGGGTTAAACACAAATGTTGTAGGTCCACTTTAATTGAGGCTAGGGTCACAAATGAGAAGTCAAAAGATGTTGGTTTCAACATGAAAAATGCTAGGGGAATTTTTAGAATAAAGCGAACAGTTTAGTTTTTGTTGTTTGAAGAAATATTTTATTTGACTTTATTTTAAATTTGAGATTGGCTTTGATTTTTATTAAGTGGCAATTTGGCTTAGTTAAACTTGATGACTTGGCACCATTAGTGTGAGGTCACTGTAGCATGACACCGGGGGTGTTACAACATCTTCCATAGGTTGAACCGGTGCCGAGCACCTTTGAACAGGTTTGCTAGGCCCTCCATACTTTCTGGAGGGGTATCATATGGCCTTAATGCCTTCACCATACTCCTCTTGACTTTTCAGGCCCGAGCATGCACGACGGAAAACTCCTTTAGCACGTCGCCTTGAAACCCGGATACTTCCTCCTCTGGCCGACCAGTTAACAGACCCGCCGCAACAAATTCATGATATTCCGCATTTTGGACTAAACATGAGTACCTATGGTGGTTCTGAATAAGAGGGGAAGACACACCAAACATGCCGCCCTTCAGCTTTTCATTTTCCTTCCGAGCGGCTAATAGCTGAGCCTTCAAGCTCTCTATCCATTCAGACTGTTTGTCCTTTTCTTCCTCAAGTTTTTTCTCCCTAGACGCGCCCGTCGTGGTGTCTTTCAATTCCGCTAGTTCCGCGATGACTGCACTCAGTTGCGTCTGGTTTGTGTTCAGCTCCTGGGCTAGCATAGTGTTCTTTTCTTGCAGAACCTGCAAAAAATTATAGACCCTTAAATCGGTTTGCTTCAAGGTTTCAAGTCTCGGGGGCTTCTGGCATATGGCCATGCAAATAGCATCAATTTTTACCTGTATATTCTTCGAGAACAGCTGAATGACTCCGGCAAGGCCGTCTCAAGCGGCCCGGAAATATGCATCTGTCGAACTCAGTGTGGCGAATTCTTGTTCAGGCAAGGCTGGAGCACACATAGCCTCCTTTAATCGACGGTGATTCATCATGCTCTCCACTTCTGAATTCGTGACCGATACGTCATCCGAATCCTCTTGAGGAGGCTGAATGGGCGTGGCGTCGACTCGCGTCATAGTTGATGAGTCCGGCACCGGATTAGTGGAAATTTGGCTAATCGGGCGTTTTCCCATCGTTTGTCGCGTACTCCTCCTAATGTCAAAGATAAAAAGGGGAGACTCTTAACAATCCGGACTCATGCCTAGGCATGAATTAAAGCACGCATACCTCTTGGAAGATTGTGAGGTCTCCGCAGTACTCTCATTCCCCTTTCGTTTTGAACGACGACCTTGTGTAGGGGCCACCGTCGAGGAGATACGGTCCCTAGAACGGCGGTCCTGTTAAAATCCGGATCGGTACAAAGGGTAAGGATTCAGATGAGGATCTCCTCTTAGGAAGCCTATGGATACTCATGATGTAGAGTGGGTAAAGGCGAGGGTAGTAGGCAGTGATAGCCACTTCCGAACCACCAAGGCTCTCCTGATAGAATACCCATCGTCGAATTCTATATATATCTGTCCGGATCCTCGCAAAAGCCAGGATCTTCATCACGATTATGATCCTCCGGCTGGGGAGCCGGTGAGTGGATGTCCTCGGTCACCCTCCTCCATGACTGTTGGTGGCAACAAAAAGTAAATTCGATTAGTTTCTATAATGAAATAAAATAAGCACAGACGATCGAGATCTTACCCATTCAATAGGGGTGTACATAGAATAAGCCTCCAGGCAGTTTAACCGGAGCAAATCTTCTTCTTCGCCATTGTACAGATCGGCCAAAATTGAAGCCAGTTCGGCTGGGATGTCTCGAACCTGCCGTCCGTAATGGGATGCGTCGTCTTCTTCGCTGTAACACCATAAGAAGTTACTCTGGATTAGAGAGGCTGAACGCATCTCTTTATTGCAATCACCATAACCTCAACTATCGAGAGTTCGGTGTGGGCAAGCAGCCTAACCTTGCTGACCAACCTCTTTATCTTCGCACTGTCCTCTTCCATGGGACTTCGGGGATGCCAGTTGAGGCACTTCTTCAGAGGAGTGCTGGAAAATTTAGGGAGGCCGCGCCTGACTGGATCCGACAGCGGGTATACCTCTTTAGTTGTTCTTATGAGGTATCTATTGGATTATGGGTTCTGGAAAACCCTTGTGAGGTTCGAACTCTGGGGTGCGCATGAAGAACACTCTCTTCCTAGCTCGCTCGCTCAACAATCCCATGGCCTAGCTTGATGGACCCAAAGAACAAGAGACATGGAGGTTTATACTAGTTCGGGCCACCACCCGGTGTAATACCCTACTCAAGTTTGTGGGTGGATTGCCTCAAGGGGCTGAGGATGAACTAGTACAATGGATGAACAACCTCGGGAGGTGAGGTGTTCTTGAGCTAGATGAGCTGGTGAGCTCGTCAGGGTGGAATGAATTCGATCCCCCTCTATGGTGGTGGCTAAGTCCTATTTATAGTGGCCTTGGTCCTCTTACCAAATGTTTAGGCACGAAGGGATCCCACAATGGACAAGTTTGAAGGGGGACAACTAGTACAAGCTATCCTGACAAAAGTAGTCTTCGCCTGCCAAAGGCTTTGGCGGTGACGCTGTTGTGGGCTCCGTGATGACCTCCGTCCTGCCGTCCTGCTGGTCTCGGTCTTGTTGCACCGATATGGAAACCTTTGCCTGATGCCTCGGGACCCCGCGCCTGCGCCTGCCTCCTTAGCACCAAAGAGGAAACTGGCACACTACGCCCGCTGGCACCCGCCTGGCCTCGGTCATCATGGCTCATGTCACGCGAACCTCGCGAGGTGCCCCTTGCATAGATATCTCCGCTCCTCGGGAGCCTGCCCCCAGGGAGGTCTTGGTGACGTCCACCTTGGGAGGCTTGGCCCCTCGCGAGGGTCTTGGGTGGTCGCTGCTGAAGCTGGTCCGTACCAGACCATTGGTGCAGCGACGCTCGCGGGCCGCAAGCAGGCAAGTCTGGGTACCCCCGGTCCCAGAACGCTGATAGTAGCTCCCGGGCCCAAGGCACGCTCGGACTTGGCTTCGAGGCGAAGCCAAAGGGCAAGTGCGGAGCGCCGCGGGCCCCAACCGCCTACGGCCTTGATTGATGCATGGCAATTGGTGGCATATGGGCGCCTTCGCTTCTCCATGTGGCCTTGGCAACTATTCTCGCCCGACAAAAGGCTGCCACTCTGGAGGACACCCTTCTCGCGATGACCCAGCTTCGCAATGACCTTCAGGGTGCTTACAGCCGGCTAGCATCGGGGCGACTGGAGTTGATCGCGGGGTGGCTAAGATCCGATGTGTCTGTGAGGGCGGCCTGGGGTCAGGCCGTGGCAGCCTCTGAGGAGGGTAAGCAGGCCGCCCACCTAGCCGCAGCCACCCGTGAAGTGGCTTTGAAGGATGTCGAGGCCGCCAAGGAGCGCTGCCAGGTGGCAGAGGCCGAGCTGAAGACCGTGCGTGATGAGTGAACTACCGAGGCTCGCCAGCATGAGGCACGGGAGGAGAAGCTGAAGGCTCTAGAGGACGCGGTTGCCAGTTGTGACACCAAGCTGGAGCAGCTGGTGCGGGCGCAGGCCGCGGAGCGCGACCGCTGGAGAAGCAGAAGGAGGAGGTCAAATGGGAGAAGGCCCTGTTGTAGTCCAAGGCCATCATCCTTGCCAACGACCGTGCCTCCTTTGACTCTCTTGAGAGGATATCCCGCGAGGCATTGAGGGAACTCTATGTGAGGGGGTTGAAGAAGCAATTGGTTACCACCTAGGAGGGCCCTGCCGAGCTGCTCCCTCAGCTTGTCGAGACGCTCGAGGGCGTCGCCAATGGGGTTGGCGCCATGGTGGATAGGGAAGCTCGCGTGTGTCTTCAGCACCCTCCACCTTTGTGACCTCACCATCGACCTTGGAGCTCTGCTTGAACCTGTGGACGAGAAGCACTGTGCAGCTACTGTCAACGCTGTGAAGGACTTGGTGGAAGTCCTACTGGAAAAGTTCCTCACCATCAACCCTGTGCCTCCAGCTGATGGCGCCGCCGATCCCATGACCACGGCCGACGACACAGGAGACGGCGACGCTGCCGACGATGGGGTGCTCCCTAACAGCAGCGCCCAAGGCTGAAGAGGAGGCTTGCTAGCGGTGCTCCTTTCCACTTTACTTTCCTGTGACATGCACCGTGCCTCGTGGAGGCATTAAAACTTCTGTTTGGTATTTGAGGAACAACATGTCTTGTAATAATTTGCTAGGATTCCGCGATTTGCTTCCCGTTTGCTTGATGTTCTACATCGGCAGGGCCCGACCCCGCGCATACCTCGGCCGCCATTGGGTCATCCGGATCACCAGGACAAGACCAAGGGGTAAGGGGCTACATGACCAGTTAGGCTCCTGAGTCACGATGCTCAGGAGTCCCCTTGACGCACAAACGACCTGCGGGAAGGAGATGCGGAAGTAGGCCTTAGTCTTCTGCGTCAGCAGGGCCCGACCCCGTGCGTACCTCAGCCTCCGTTGGGTCATCCGGATCACGAGGACGAGACCAAGGGGTGAAGGGCTACGTGACCAGTTTGGCTCCTCAGTCATGATGCTTAGGAGTCCCGCTTGATGCGCAAACAGACCTCATACCTTTCCTCGCTGAGGTCCCGCTTGGGAGGGACGTGCGACGACCAGGTCAGAGGGACCTGGCAGGGTGGTGTGCACTAGGCGTGACCTGAGCACAACCCCCGTGCCCAGTCCCCTCGTGCGACTCTCCTGAGGGGAAAGTGTTGCGATGAGGCTGGTAATTGAGCCTGGTGGCTCCGCGAGGTTGATGCGGTCGTGGGGCCGCGGTCAGTTTATCACCAGCGCGGAGCATAGCACTTCTGCACTTGCACGGGCATAGCCGCTCCTCGACTGTGTCGACTGCCAGCGCTGAACATGGTGCTTCCACTGGTGCGTGGGTGGGGGCCCGTCTGAGTGGAGCCCTCGGGGCGTGTACAGCCCCGCCCTAACACATGGCTTGCACGGTAGGGCTAGACGAGGTGTCTCTGGGCACTCTAGAGCCAGCGCGGGAGTCATGAGGCCCTACCTCAAGGCGCGTTGCTCCCGAATTTGATTCCTGACAGTTGAGATGGTCCTGCGAGATGGTTAGACAACCTGCGCCGAATGAATCTGCTGAGGTGATCACATGAGAAGGCCAACCACCAATGACCCTAGGAGGTGACGTGAATAGGGCCGTCCCGCCAGATAGAGCGCAGTCATTAGGTTTATCGACGCTGCAGGGATGGACCTGAACACAGACGCCGTGCCCAGTCTTCTCATGTGAAAAATCCTGAAGAAAGGCAACCAACGCGTGGCTCCCGTGATGACGAGGCACCGGGTCGCGCGCCCTGGCTCGTCCACTCGCGATTAGCTCATGCGAGAACAAGGCACCAAGGGCCATGGGAGGTGACATACACGGGAGCTGGCCCGCGAGCCAGAGCTCAGCCTCTTGGGTTTAGCGACGCTGCAGGGACGAACCCGAGCACAGACACCGTGCCAGCCCTTAATCATGAGGCGGTCGTGGGTGGGTTTGCGAGGGCGTACGACATTCATGGTATCGAAGTACCGGACATGCATAATCTTAAGGTAACTCATGGAAGGAGGTAAGCTAGCTTGGATAAATGCAAGAACGACACATGCCGTAGGGACGGGCCCACGTGGCCTGGGGATGATGCAGCCCGAGGGGCGCCCCAACAGAATAAGCTAGAGATGCAAAAGGATACACGTCGCAGGGACTGGCCTGTGCAACTTGGGGATAGTACTGCCCGAGGGGCGCCCCAACTAAATGAACCGGAAAGAGTCACCTGGTACCGTTGCTGGAGAGGTGTTGAAGTGGCTGGAGACGCATGCTGAAGAAGTTGCTCGTCATGAGTCGCCTGAGTCCAGAGCCCCGGGAGGTTCTAGGGGCCCAGGAGGCTCATGAAGAACCATCGCCATTTCTGCCAGGACTGCGTGATGCCTGGCCTCCTGAGCCGCCAGAGTGCTCCGCAGGTGGTGCTGGAATGTGACAGCCGTGTTCGGCAGGCCGAATGGCATGCAAACATAGATGTGAGGTGGACCCTCACACCAACTAATGCACGGAGGCCAAAAATGCTCCTAGGATGCGGCCCTATTAAGCCCTGGGATGTTGACGCAGACGCGCAGCTCATCGTCCTCGCCAGGACGAGGAGCTACGCCAGGTGGTGGGCTGCAGTCACCGCGCATGATTCTCGCTTCTTGAAGCCCCTCGATCGCCTTGGTGATGAACTCCTGAGCACCACGCACTCCACGCCTTGTGCCCTTGTGAGGGAAGCGTGCATTGACGCATGCCTCCACGTGGTGCCCGAGCACCTCCCTCGTGACATCGGCTAGGTCATAGGCCCTCCAAAAAGAGCCCCCAAGCCCAGCCTGAGGAGGAAACCGGGAGCGCCTTCCTATGTGAGGGAGGGAGGCGCCCTGTCCATGGGCGCAAGTCCTGAGGCAGTGCCGCTTGAGACTCCGCCCTCCTGAAGCCCTTGGCAGAGCACCCGCTTCTTCTTCTTGGGGACAACCTCAGGAGGGTAGAAAATGCCTTCGTTATCTTGGTCTTCGGCCACTGCAACCTGGTAAGCACGCTCGAGAGAGCACACCGCGTCCTTTTCCTCGCAGGCGATCGTGAAGACGCCACAGCTTCCTGGCATCTTGAGGACATTGTAGCCGTGATGAGTCACTGCCATAAACTTGGCCAGGGCTGGATACCCAAGGATGGCATTGTACGGCAGGCGGATGTGGGCGACGTCAAAGTAGATGAGCTTGGTGCGGTAGTTGTCAAGCTTGCCGAAGGTGACAGGGAGGCGGACCTGCCCTATCGTGGTGGTGGAGCCATTGGTCACTCCTGAGAAGGGCTTGGTTGGCTGCAACTAGTCATACGGCACTTGGAGGCGGTCGAACGTTTCGATGGGAAGGACATTGAGCCCTGCACCGCCGTCGATGAGGATCTTGGTGACGAGGACATTGCTGATGATGGGCGAGCAGAGCATCAGGAGGGCGCCGGCAGTTGCCGTGCACTTGAGCTGGTCGGATTAGCTAAAGGTAATGGTGTACTTGGACCACATGAGCGGGCGCATGGCCTTGAGCCTGGGGAGGGCCACGTTCACCTCGCGAGCAAACTTCTTGAAGATACGCTGAGAGGCCGGGGCCTGAGCGCCGCCCAAGATACAAGCGATGGCACGAGGCTCCTGGAAGCCCTCAGCCCCCTCCTCCTAGTGATGGTCGTCATTCCTCCTTGGTGGTGGCGGGAGCGGAGGGAGGCCAGCGTTTCCCTGAGGGTGGTCCTCGCGAGGCGGGTTCTGCCAGCGATCCTTGTGAGGCCGGTCGCGCCACTCCTTGCGGGGGCCACGGTCGTCCCAGCGTGCTCCACTTCGGCCTCCTCCATTGCCGTAGCCTCGGTCATTGTGCTTGGGGCGTCGACCGAAGCGCCCGTCGTGGATGGCCCTGAGCTCCTGACAGTCGTTGGTGTTGTGGCTGTGCATGTTGTGGAAAGCGCAGAACAGGCGGTTGGCCTTGGATGACTTGGGGTGGTCACAGCCGCGCTTCATCTCCGGCTCTGCCGTGAGCATGACAGCCCCCTTGCGCTTCACATCCTTGGTCTTGGCCTTCTTGTCTTCCGGGTCAGCGGCTGGAAGCTCGAGAAGGGAGAGGCGTCCCTCCTCAGCTCTCGCGCACTTGGTCGCCATGTTGAACAAATCTAGTGTTGTGCACAGGTCCTCGTGTATGGCGAGCTCCACCTTCATCTTGACATCACAGACGTCGTCGGAAATGCTAAGATGATGGCCTCATCCGTCACCTTGGGGATCTTGAGGCAAACGCTATTGAAACGTTGTATGTACTTCTGCAGGGTCTCCCCTAGCTGCTGCTTGATGCGCCGCGGCACCAGCGGCAGGCGGGCAGTCGCGAGTGGCTTGGAAGTTGGCGACGGAGCGCTCGCGCATCTCTCCCCATGAGGAGATCGATCCCGTGGGTAGGTTGAAGAGCCACAAGAGTGCGCCATCTTTGAGAGCCATGGGAAACCAGTTCGCCATAACTTTCTCGTCGCCATTGGCCGCCTCGATGCTCAGCTTGTAGAGCTACAAGAACTCAGTAGGGTTGGGGGTGCCGTCGTAGCGCGAAGGCAGGTCGGGCTTTAACTTGCCGGGCCAGACAATGCTGCACAGCTCGAGGGTGAAGGCGCGGCAACCCGCCGTGGTCATTGGAGCCCGTCGTTGAGGTCTTGCCTGGTCTTGGTACCCATGCGCCGCTGCCGCAGGCGGCACGCGATCTTGACTGGTGGTGTTGGGAGTGCAGGAGCATCTTCTTGCGGCTGCGGGATTTCCTGGCAACTGCCTTCTTCATGTGCGGGCGCCCTGCGTGGTGGGTCGCGCCACGGGGCCGCACGTCTCGGTGCGAGGGTGACGTCCTGATGTGGAGGTGGCGAAGGGGCTCCATGGGCTACGTCACCCGCAGCAGGGGCGGACGAGGCAGCGAGAGAGACGGCGCGGGAGAGCCCCTCGCGGCGCTGACGAGCTTGGCGATGCATTCCAGCCAGTCTTCGTAGAGGTCGTCGGCAGGGCAGTAACGCAGGAGCTCACACGCCATGAGCAGCGCGGCCTGCGCGTCCGTGGGTGCGCGACGAGCGTGGAACGACGAGCCAGCCGTAGTCAGCGACGGGGTGGCAGTGCGTCCGTCCCGCCGCATAGAGGGGTGCATCAATGAAGCTTGCTGCTCGTTTCCCATCGGGCCGGTGGCGGCGTTGGCAGCGGGTGATGGAGAGCAACGAGGATGTTCGCCGACGGGCGCCGTCTGGTCGATGCGAGCGGCAAGGGCGACCTGGTGCTCAGCACAGGCCTGGCGAGCGCCAGCCACGGATGCGGTGGAGCAGTGGTGCGTCGATCGACGGAAGAAAGGCTTCAGCGCACCCCTACCTGGCGCGCGCCAAATGTCAGATTACGGGCTCCGGCAAACCCTTCTGAGGTTCGAACTCTGGGGTGCGCACGAAGAACACTCTCTTCCTAGCTCACTCGCTCAACGATCCCACGGCCTAGCTCAACGGACCAAAAGAACAAGAGACATGGAGGTTTATACTGGTTCGGGCCACCTTGCGGTGTAATACCCTACTCCAGTTTGTGGGTGGATTGCCTCGAGGGGCCGAGGATGAACTAGTACAATGGATGAACAACCTCGGGAGGTGAGGTGTTCTTGAGCTAGATGAGCTGGTGAGCTCGTCGGGGTGGAATAAATCCGATCCCCATCTATGGTGGTGGCTAAGTCCTATTTATTGTGGCCTTGGTCCTCTTCACAAATGTTTAGGCGGCAAGGGATCCCACAATGGCCAAGTTTGAAGGGGGACAACTAGTACAAGCTATCCTGACAAAAGTAGTCTCCGCCTACCAAAGGCTCTGGTGGTGACACTGCTGTGGGCTCCGCGAAAACCTCCGTCCTGCCGTCCTGCTGGTCTTGGTCTTGTTGCACCGATATGGAAACCTTTGCCTGATGCCCCGGGACCCCGTGCCTGCGCCTGCCTCCTTAGAACCAAAGAGGAAACTGGCACACTCCGCCCGCTAGTGTCCGCCTGGCCTCGGTTGTCATGGCTCACGTCATGCGAACCTCGCGAGGTCCCCTTGCATAGATATCTCCGCTACTCGAGAGCTTGCCTAGTGAGGCTGCCCCTAGGGAGGTCTTGGTGTCGTCTGCCTCACGAGACTTGGCCCCTCGCGAGGGTCTTGGGTGGTCGCTGCTGAAGCTGGGCCGTACTAGGCCGTTGGTGAAGCCACGCCTGCGGGCCACAGGCAGGCAAGTCTGGGTACCCCCGGTCCTAGAACGCCAACAGTATCCGGATCTGGCAATACGCCATACTTCGGCACCACCCACTTCAAATATGGAACCCTTGGTGGTGGGGAACGAGGCAAAAGAATTTCCTCCATAATCCAAAATGGGCATCGATGCCTAGGAATAGCTCGTAGAGGGCAACAAAACCTGAGATGTGCAGAATCGAACCTAGGGTGAGGTTGTGTAGTTGGATGCCGTAAAATTCCAATAACCCCCGGTGGAAGGGATGGATTGGGAATCCCAGGCCCCACAACAAAAATGGGACGAAGCACACCCTCTCGTCCTTATTTGGGTTGGGGAAGTTCTCAACCATCGCGTCGTTGCCTATTGAATATAATCCTGCTTGAACGGGGACTAAATCCGCGAGGGGAAGGTAGCCCTGCGTCTGGAGCCATCTTAGCTGAAGATGTGGCACGGAGCAACTCCATCAATCACCGTCTTGAGGGCCATGGGGGTGTGAGAGGAACCTGGGGCACCGGCCATGATGGAAGGCTTTGTTTATGGCTAGACTTGGCCATTTTCCTTCTGCGCGATGTGAGATGGCATTTGAAAATCCATATCTCCTTATATAGATGCCATCCGAGCATGGTGAAGGGCTTATTTGCGAAAAATCATGGACCATTCGTATTTGCCCGGCGTGCGAAAATCGAACCGTTGACAGGGGGAATCGTAAAAGGCATCGAGGTTATCACCAAATTGTCATTGATCCGGATTATAATGAAGAACCCGCCTTGCAAAGCCAAAGACATGGGCCGGAGATTACATCGTCATTGAAGGCAATTTCGGGGGCTACTGAGGGAGTCCTGGGTTATGGGCCCCTCAGTGTGTTCGGGCTGTGTAGCATGGGCCGGACTGATGGGCCATGAAGATACAAGATAGAAGGCCTTCCCCCGTGTCCGGGTGGGACTCTCCTTTGCATGGATGGCAAGCTTGACATCCGGATATATAGTTTCCTTTCACTGTAAACCGACTCTGTACAACCCTAGGCCCCTCCGGTGTCTATATAAACCGGAGGGTTTGGTCCATAGAGGCTATAACAAATCATAGAGGCTAGACATCTAGGGTTTAGCCATTACGATCTTGGGGTAGATCGACTCTTGTAACCCCTATACTCATCAAAGTTAATCAAGAAGGAAGTAGGGTATTACCTCCATTAAGAGGGCCCGAACCTGGGTAAACGTGGTATCCCCTTTATCTCCTGTTACCTTTGATCCTTAGACGCACAATTCGGGACCCCCTACCCGAGATCGGCCGGTTTTGACACCGACACCTGCTACCTTTCAAAGATGTATGACTGCTATATTCTCTAACTTTTGTGAAAAGATTGTTGAGGTTTTCATGGATGACTTCTTCGTTTATGGGAAGTCTTTTGATGATTGTTTAAGCAATCTTGATTGAGTTTTGCAAAGATGTGAAGAAACAACTCTTGTCTTGAATTGGGGGAAGTGCCACTTTATGGTTAATGAAGGCATTGTCTTGGGCCATAAAATTTCTGAAAGAGGTATTGAAGTGGACAAAGCTAAGGTTGATGCAACTGAGAAAATGCCATGTCCTAAAGATCTCAAAGGTATTCGTAGTTTCCTAGGTCATGTTGGTTTCTATAGGAGATTTATCAAAGAGTTTTCTAAAATTTCTAGCCTCTTACCAATCTTTTGCAAAAGGATGTCCCTTTTGTTTTTTATGATGATTGTTTATAAGCCTTTGAAACACTCAAGAAATCCTTAATTTTGGCACCTATTGTTCAACCACCTGATTGGAACTTGCCTTTTGAAATTATGTGTGATGCTAGTGATTATGCTGTTGATGCTGTTATAGGAGAAAGAGTTGATAAGAAACTGAATGTTATTCATTATGCTAGTAAAACTCTAGACAGTGCTCAATGAAACTATGCTACTACTGAAAAAGAATTCTTAGCAGTTGTGTTTACTTATGATAAATTTAGATCTTATATTGTTGATTCAAAAGTAATTGTTCACACCGATCATGCTGCTATGAAATGCCTTATGGAAAAGAAAGATGCTAAACCTAGACTTATTCGATGGGTTCTCTCGCTAAAAGAATTTTATTTACATATCACTGATAGAAAAGGAGCTGAGAACCCCGTAGTTGATAACTTGTCTAGGCTTGAAAATGTGCTTGATGACCCACTACCTATTGATGATAGTTTTCCTGATGAGCAGTTAGCTGCAATAAATGTTGCTGATAACACTCCTTGGTATGCTGACTATGCTAATTACATTGTTGCTAAATATTTACCACCTAGCTTTACATACCAACAAAAGAAAAATTCTTTTATGATTTAAGACACTACTTTTGGGATGACCCACATCTTTATAAAGAATGAGTACATGGTATTATTAGACGTTGTGTACCTGAGCATGAACAGGGACAAATCCTATGGAAATATCACTCCGAAGCTTATGGAGGGCATCATGCTGGAGATAGAACGGCTCAGAAGGTATTCCAATCTGGATTTTATTGGTCTACTCTCTTCAAGGATGCCCGTAAGTTTGTCTTATCTTGTGATGAATGCCAAAGAATAGGTAATATCGGTAAGCATTAAGAAATGCCTATGAATTATTCACTTGCTGTTGAACCATTCGATGTTTGGGGATTTGATTACATGGGGCCTTTTCCTTCCTCTAATGGGTATACAAATATTTTGGTTGTTGTTGGTTATGTTGCTAAATGGGTAGAAGCTATTCCAACCAGTAGTGCTAACCACAACACCTCTATTAAAATGCTGAAGGAAGTTATTTTCCCAAGGTTTGGAGTCCCTAGATATTTAATGACCGATGGTGGTTCAGACTTTATTCATGGTGCTTTCCGTAAAATGCTTGCCGAGTATGATGATAACCATAGAATTGCATACCTTATCATCCTCAGTCTAGTGGTCAAGTTGAACCTAGCAATAGAGAAATAAAGTTAATTTTGCAAAAGACTATCAATAGGTCTCGAAAGAATTGGTCTAAGAAATTAGATGATGCACTTTGGACTTATAGAACAGCATACAAAAATCCTATGGGTATGTCTCCTTATAAAATGGTTTATGGAAAAGCTTGTCATTTGCCTCCAGAGTTAGAACATAAAGAATATTGGGAAATCAAAGAACTCAACCATGATTTCAAACTTGCTGGTAAAAGAGGTCATTTGATATTAGCTCTTTAGATGAATGGAGAACCAAAGCTTATGAAAATGCCAAGTTGTTTAAAGAAAAAGTTAAAAGATGGCATGATAAAAGAATTCAAAAGCGTGAGTTTAAAGTTGGAGAATATGTTCTTTTGTACAACTCTCATTTCAGATTCTTTGCAGGAAAACTCTTAAAATGGGAAGGACCCAATGTTATCAAGGAGGTTTATTAGTCTGGAGCTATCAAAATAAATAATGCCGAAGGTACTAACCCGAAGGTTGTTAACGAGCTACGAATAAAACATTATATCTCAGGTACGCCCATTAATGTTGAAAGTAATATTATCCAAACTATGACACCGGAAGAACACATAAAAGAGTCCTTCCGGAACACTCCAGAATCGTAAAAATGAGGAGGTGCGTGATGTAAACGGACTCCAAAAATCCGCAAAAATATTTTTTGTCAGTTTTGGAATATTTAGAAAAATAGGAAAATAAGAAACTTCTTGGAAGCGTACCCGGGTGGGCACAAGACACCAGGGCGCGCCTGGCCAGGCGCGCCCACGTGGGTTGTGCCCACCTGGGGTACCTTCCGGACTCCGTTTTTTTACAGTTTGCTTGTTTCCCAAGATAACAAATCTTTATATACCCCCGAAGCTGTTAACCTCCGTATCGCAGAGAAACCTTCTGCTCTCTTTTCTTGCTATTTTTGGTCAGATCTGTTGAGCCAGGCATCACGTCTTCTTCTTCCTCTGACAACATGGAAGAGGATGCTTGTGTTGGGGAACGCAGTAATTTCAAAAATTTCCTACGCACACGCAAGATCATGGTGATGCATAGCAACGACGGGGGAGTGTGATCTACATACCTAGTAGATCGACAACGGAAGCGTTTGGTTGATGTAGTCGTACGTCTTCACGATCCGACCGATCAAGCACCGAAACTACGGCACCTCCGAGTTTGAGCACACGTTCAGCTCGATCACGATCCCCGGACTCCGATCCAGCAAAGTTTTGGGGAAGAGTTCCGTCAGCACGACGGTGTGGTGACGATCTTGATGCACTACAGCAGCAGGGCTTCGCCTAAACTCCGCTACAGTATTATCGAGGACTATGGTGGCTGGGGGCGCCGCACACGGCTTAGGAATAGATCACGTGGATCAACTTGTGTCTTTGGGGTGCCCCTTGCCTCAGTATATAAAGGATGGAGGAGGAGGCCGGCCAAGGTTGGTGCGGCCAGGATGTGGAGTCCTACTAGGACTCCAAGTCCTAGTAGGAGTCCACCAAGAGGGGAGGAAGGGAGAAGGAAGTGGAGGAGAAGGAGAGGTGGCCGGCCCCCTTTTCCCTAGTCCAATTCGGACTAGAGGGGAGGGGGGCGCAGCAGCCCCTTGGCCCTTTCTCCTCTTCCCACTAAAGCCCATCAAGGCCCATTGCTTCTCCCGTAACTACCCGGTACTCCGAAAAATACCCGAATCACTCGGAACCTTTCCGATGTCCGAATATAGTTCGTCCAATATATCGATTTTTACGTCTCGACCATTTCGAGACTCCTCGTCATGTCCCCGATCTCATCCGGGACTCCGAACTCCTTCGGTACATCAAAACTCATAAACTCATAATATAACTGTCATCGAAACCTTAAGCGTGCGGACCCTACGGGTTCGAGAACAATGTAGACATGACCGAGACACGTCTCCGGTCAATAACCAATAGCGGAACCTAGATGCTCATATTGGCTCCTACATATTCTATAAAGATCTTTATCGGTCAGACCGCATAACAACATACGGTGTTCCCTTTGTCATCGGTATGTTACTTGCCCGAGATTCGATCGTCGGTATCCAATACCTAGTTCAATCTCGTTACCGGCAAGTCTCTTTACTCGTTCCGTAATACATCATCCCGCAACTAACTCATTAGTTGCAATGCTTGCAAGGCTTAAGTGATGTGCATTACCGAGAGGGCCCAGAGATAACTCTCCGACATTCGGAGTGACAAATCCTAATCTCGAAATACACCAACCCAACATGTACCTTTGGAGACACCTGTAGAGCTCCTTTATAATCACCCAGTTACGTTGTGAGTTTGGTAGCACACAAAGTGTTTCTCCGGCAAACGGGAGTTGCATAATCTCATAGTCATAGGAACATGTATAAGTCATGAAGAAAGCAATAGCAACATACTAAACGATCGGGTGCTAAGCTAATGGAATGGGTCATGTCAATCAGATCATTCAACTAATGATGTGATCCCGTTAATCAAATAAAACCTTTGTCATGGTTAGGAAACATAACCATCTTTGATTAACGAGCTAGTCAAGTAGAGGCATACTAGTGACTCTGTTTGTCTATGTATTCACACATGTATTATGTTTCCGGTTAATACAATTCTAGCATGAATAATAAACATTTATCATGATATAAGGAAATAAATAATAACTTTATTATTGCCTCTAGGGCATATTTCTTCAGTCTCCCACTTGCACTAGAGTCAATAATCTAGATTACACAGTATGATTTAACACATAGTTCACATCACCATGTGATTAACACCCATAGTTCACATCGTATGTGACAACACCCAAAGGGTTTACTAGAGTCAGTAATCTAGTTCACATCTATGTGATTAACACCCAAAGAGTACTAAGGTGTGATCATGTTTTGCTTGTGAGAGAAGTTTAGTCAATGGATCTGCCACATTCAGATCCGTATGTATTTTGCAAATTTCTATTGTCTACAATGCTCTGCATCGGAGCTACTTCTAGCTAATTGATCCCACTTTCAATATGTATCCAGATTGAGACTTAGAGTCATCTGGATCAGTGTCAAAACTTGCATCGACGTAACCCTTTACGACGAACTTTTTGTCACCTCCATAATCGAGAAACATATCCTTATTCCACTAAGGATAATTTTGACTGTCCAGTGATCTACTTCCTAGATCACTATTGTACTCCCTTGCCAAATCAGTGTAGGGTATACAATAGATCTGGTACAGCATGGCATACTTTATAGACCTATGGCTGAGGCATAGGGAATGACTTTCATTCTCTCTCTATCTTCTGCAGTGGTCGGGTTTGAGTCTTACTCAATTTCACACCTTGTAACACAGGCAAGAACTCTTTTTTGATTCCATTTTGAACTTCTTCAAAACTTTGTCAAGGTATGTGCTTTGTGAAAGTCCAATTAAGCGTCTTGATCTATCTCTATAGATCTTAATGCTAATATGTAAGCAGCTTCACCGAGGTCTTTCATTGAAAAACTCTTATTCAAGTATCCCTTTATGCTATCCAGAAATTCTATATCATTTCTATATAGTCAATCCACATATAATATCAGAAATGCTACAGAGCTCCCACTCACTTTCTTGTAAATACAGGCTTCTCCAAAAGTCTGTATAAAACCAAATGCTTTGATCACACTATCAAAGCATTTATTCCAACTCCGAGAGGCTTGCACCAGTCCATAAATGGATCGCTGGAGCTTGCACACTTTGTTAGCTCCCTTTGGATCGACAAAACCTTCTGGTTGCATCATATACAACTCTTCTTCCAGAAATCCATTCAGGAATGCAGTTTGACATCCATCTGCCAAATTTCATAATCATAAAATGCGGCAATTGCTAACATGATTCGGACAGACTTAAGCATCGCTACGGGTGAGAAGGTGTCATCGTAGTCAATCCCTTGAACTTGTCGAAAACTTTTCGCAACAAGTCGAGCTTTGTAGACAGTAATTAGTCAGCGTCAGTCTTCTTCTTGAAGATCCATTTATTCTCAATTGCTTGCCGATTGGGCAAGTCAACCAAAGTCACACTTTGTTCTCATACATGGATCCCATCTCAGATTTCATGGCTTCAAGCCATTTTGCGGAATCTGGGCTCACCATCGCTTCTTCATAGTTCGTAGGTTCATCATGATCTAGTAGCATGACTTCCAGAACAGGATTACCGTACCACTGTGCGGATCTCACTCTGGTTGATCTACGAGGTTCAGTAGTATCTTGTTCTGAAGTTTCATGATCATTATCATTAGCTTCCTCACTAATTGGTGTAGGTGTCACAGAAACAGTTTTCTGTGATGACTACTTTCCAATAAGGGAGCAGGTACAGTTACCTCGTCAAGTTCTACTTTCCTCCCACTCACTTCTTTCGAGAGAAACTCCTTCTCTAGAAAAACTCCGAATTTAGCAACAAAAGTCTTGCCTTCGGATTTGTGATAGAAGGTGTACCCAACAGTCTCCTTTGGGTATCCTATGAAGACATATTTCTCCGATTTGGGTTTGAGCTTATTAGGATGAAACTTTTTCACATAAGCATTGCACCAAACTTTAAGAAACGACAACTTTGGTTTCTTGCCAAACCCATAGTTCATACGGTTGTCGTCTCAACGGATTTAGATGGTGCCCTATTTAACGTGAATGCAGCTGTCTCTAATGCATAACCCCAAAACGATAGTGGTAGATCGGTAAGAGACATCATAGATTGCACTATATCCAATAAAGTACGGTTATGACGTTCGGACACACCATTATGCTGTGGTGTTCCATGTGGCATGAGTTTGTGAAACTATTCCACATTGTTTTAATTGAAGACCAAACTCGTAACTCAAATATTTGTCTCCGCGATCAGATCATAGAAACTTTATTTTCTTGTCACGATGATTTTCCACTTCACTCTGAAATTCTTTGAACTTTTCAAATGTTTCAGACTTATGTTTCATCAAGTAGATATACCCATATCTGCTCAAATCATCTGTGAAGGTCAGAAAATAACGAACGCCGCGAGCCTCAACACTCATCGGACCGCATACATCAGTATGTATTATTTCCAATAAGTCAGTTGCTCGCTCCATTGTTCTGGAGAATGGAGTCTTAGTCATCTTGCCCATGAGGCATGGTTCGCAAGCATCAAGTGATTCATAATCAAGTGATTCCAAAACCATCAGCATGGAGTTTCTTCATGCGCTTTACACCAATATGACCTAAACGGCAGTGCACAAATAAGTTGCACTATCATTATTAACTTTGCATCTTTTGGTTTCAATATTATGATTATGTGTATCACTACGATCGAGATCCAACGAACTATTTTCATTGGGTGTGTAACCATATAAGGTTTTATTCATGTAAACAGAACAACAATTTATTCTCTTACTTAAATGAATAACCGTATTACAATAAACATGATCAAATCATATTCATGCTCAACGCAAACACCAAATAACACTTATTCAGGTTCAACACTAATCCCGAAAGTATAGGGAGTGTGCGATGATGATCATATCAATCTTGGAACCACTTCCAACACACATCGTCACTTCACCCTTAACTAGTCTCTGTTTATTCTGCAACTCCCGTTTCGAGTTACTAATCTTAGCAACTGAACTATATCAAATACTGAGGGTTGCTATAAACACTAGTAAAGTACACATCAATAACATGTATATCAAATATACTTATGTTCACTTTGCCATCCTTCTTATCCTGCCAATCACTTGGGGTAGTTCCGCTTCCAGTGACCAGTCCCTTTGCAGTAGAAGCACTTAGTCTCAGGCTTAGGATCAGACTTGGGCTTCTTCTTGAGCAGCAACTTGCTTGCCTGTTCTTCTTGAAGTTCCTTCTTCCCTTTGCCCTTTTCTTGAAACTAGTGGTCTTGTTACCATCAACACTTGATGTTTTTCTTGATTTCTACCTTCTCGATTTTCAGCATCGCGAAGAGCTTGGGAATGTTTTTTCATCCCTTGCATATTATAGTTCATCACGAAGTTCTACTAACTTGGTGATGACTAGAGAATTCTGTCAATCACTATTTTATCTGGAAGATTAACTCCCACTTGATTCAAGCGATTGTAGTACCCAGACAATCTGAGCACATGCTCTAGTTGAGCGATTCTCCTCCATCTTTTAGCTATAGAACTTGTTGGAGACTTCATATCTCTCAACTCGGGTATTTGCTTGAAATATTAACTTCAACTCCTGGAACATCTCATATGGTCCATGACGTTCAAAACGTCTTTGAAGTCCCGATTCTAAGCCGTTTAAGCATGGTGCACTAAACTATCAAGTAGTCATCATATTGAGCTAGCCAAACGTTCATAACGTCTGCATCTGCTCCTGCAATAGGTCTGTCACCTAGCGGTGCATCAAGGACATAATTCTTCTGTGCAGCAATGAGGATAAACCTCAGATCACGGATCCAATCCGCATCATTGCTACTAACATCTTTCAACACAATTTTCTCTAGGAACATATCAAAATAAACACAGGGAAGCAACAACGCGAGCTATTGATCTACAACATGATTTGCAAAATACTACCAGGACTAAGTTCATGATAAATTTAAGTTCAATTAATCATATTACTTAAGAACTCCCACTTAGATAGACATCCCTCTAATCCTCTAAGTGATCACGTGATCCAAATCAACTATAACCGATCATCACGTGAGATGGAGTAGTTTTCAATGGTGAACATCTATGTTGATCATATCTACTATATGATTCACGCTCGACCTTTCGGTCTCAGTGTTCCGAGGCCATATCTGCATATGCTAGGCTCGTCAAGTTTAACCGAGTATTCTGCGTGTGCAAAACTGGCTTGCACCATTGTAGATGGACGTAGAGCTTATCACACCCGATCATCACGTGGTGTCTAGGCACGACGAACTTTGGCAACGGTGCATACTCAGGGAGAACACTTTTACCTTGAAATTTAGTGAGAGATCATCTTATAATGCTACTGTCAACAAAGCAGAGATGCATAAAAGGATAAACATCACATGCAATCAATATGTGATATGATATGGCCATCATCATCTTGTGCTTGTGATCTCATCTCCAAAGATCCGCATGATTATCGTCCTGGAGACAGTATGATCTCTCACATTCATCATTGATGCTTATAATATGGTGTAATAGTGGTCGCTCGCAAACTATTGCCTCTGCACTATGGCGTATCGATAGCGATAAGTAGCATATATTTGGGCGTTGCAGGTTAGCAGATAAAGTGACAAGCATACATGCTTTGCCAGTTGCCGTACTTCAACAAACATGATATTCGCTCATCAAAACTTATTTCACATCATGTTTGACATATCACATCACAACATGCCCTGCAAAAACAAGTTAGACGTCCTCTACTTTGTTGTTGCAAGTTTTACGTGGCTGCTACGGGCTTAAGCAAGAACCAATCTTACCTACGCATCAACACAACGATAGTTTGTCAAGTTGGTGTTTTAACCTTCGCAAGGACGGGCGTAGCCACACTCGGTTCAACTAAAGTTGGAGAAACTGTCACCCGCAAGCCACCTCTGTGCAAAGCACGTCGGGAGAACCGGTCTCGCGTAAGCGTACGCGTAATGTCGGTCCGGGCCGCTTCGTCCAACAATACCGCCGAACCAAAGTATGACATGCTGGTAAGCAGTATGACTTATATCGCCCACAACTCACTTGTGTTCTACTCGTGCATATAACATCAACATATAAAACCTAGGCTCGGATGCCACTGTTGGGGAACGTAGTAATTTCAAAAAATTTCCTACGCACACGCAAGATCATGTGATGCATAGCAACGAGGGGGGAGTGTGATCTACATACCTAGTAGATCGACAACGGAAGCGTTTGGTTGATGTAGTCGTACGTCTTCACGATCCGACCGATCAAGCACCGAAACTACGGCACCTCCGAGTTCGAGCACACGTTCAGCTCGATGACGATCCCCGGACTCCGATCCAGCAAAGTGTCGGGGAAGAGTTCCGTCAGCACGACGGCGTGGTGACGATCTTGATGTACTACTGCAGCAGGGCTTCGCCTAAGCACCGCTACAATATTATCGAGGACTATGGTGGCTGGGGGCGCCGCACACGGCTAAGGAATAGATCACGTGGATCAACTTGTGTTATGGGGTGCCCCTTGCCTCAGTATATAAAGGATGGAGGAGGAGGAGGCCGGCCAAGGCTGGTGCGGCCAGGATGTGGAGTCCTACTAGGACTCCAAGTCCTAGTAGGAGTCCACCAAGAGGGGAGGAAGGGAGAAGGAAGTGGAGGAGAAGGAGAGGTGGCCGGCCCCCTTTTCCCTAGTCCAATTCGGACTAGAGGGGAGGGGGGGCGCAGCAGCCCCTTGGCCCTTTCTCCTCTTCCCACTAAAGCCCATCAAGGCCCATTGCTTCTCCCGTAACTACCCGGTACTCCGAAAAATACCCGAATCACTCGGAACCTTTTCCGATGTCCGAATATAGTCGTCCAATATATCAATCTTTACGTCTCGACCATTTCGAGACTCCTCGTCATGTCCCCGATCTCATCCGGGACTCCGAACTCCTTCGGTACATCAAAATAAACTCATAATATAACTGTCATCGAAACCTTAAGCGTGCGGACCCTACGGGTTCGAGAACAATGTAGACATGACCGAGACACGTCTCCGGTCAATAACCAATAGCGGGACCTGGATGCCCATATTGGTTCCTACATATTCTACGAAGATCTTTATCGGTCAGACCGCATAACAACATACGTTGTTCCCTTTGTCATCGGTATGTTACTTGCCCGAGATTCGATCGTCGGTATTCCAATACCTAGTTCAATCTCGTTACCGGCAAGTCTCTTTACTCGTTTCGTAATACATCATCTCGCAACTAACTCATTAGTTGCAATGCTTGCAAGGCTTATGTGATGTGCATTACCGAGAGGGCCCAGAGATACCTCTCCGACAATCGGAGTGACAAATCCTAATCTCGAAATACGCCAACCCAACATTTATCTTTGGAGACACCTGTAGAGCTCCTTTATAATCACCCAGTTACGTTGTGACGTTTGGTAGCACACAAAGTGTTCCTCCGGCAAACGGGAGTTGCATAATCTCATAGTCATAGGAACATGTATAAGTCATGAAGAAAGCAATAGCAACATACTAAACGATCGGGTGCTAAGCTAATGAAATGGGTCATGTCAATCAGATCATTCAACTAATGACGTGATCCCGTTAATCAAATAACAACTCTTTGTCTATGGTTAGGAAACATAACCTTCTTTGATTAACGAGCTAGTCAAGTAGAGGCATACTAGTGACACTCTGTTTGTCTATGTATTCACACATGTATTATGTTTCCGGTTAATACAATTCTAGCATGAATAATAAACATTTATCATGATATAAGGAAATAAATAATAACTTTATTATTGCCTCTAGGGCATATTTCCTTCAGCTTGGTTGATGAAGATCGAGCTGAAGAGAGAAGAGCCCGCAAAAGCCGTCAAGTTAGACAAGAGCAAGGAGGTTACCATCGATCAACCCCTGGTCTTCGAGCACGCACTACCAGCCGAGGAGGAAGAAGAAGATATCCTTAAACCTTATTATGCTCATCTTACTCCTATTGAGATTGAAGCCTTTCGCATCATTGAAACGGTTCGTGTGCAAAATTAGTATCTCACCAGTGAAAATATTCTGCATCAAGAGCACGTCATCCACCTCCGAGGCGTCATTCGTCGATTGGAGAATCTCTTGATCCTTAAGGACATGATCGCTTCATCACCACGACCTTCTTCTTCATCACCAAAAGAGAATTGAATATCGGGTATGGGCACTCCCCTTGGCTTCCGCCAAGTTTTGGGGAGGTGCCCCGGTATCATATCATACCCACTATCTTTTTCGTTTACTTATTTTAGTTTGATCTTTTTCTTTAGATGAATAAAAGTTTAGTTCGATGCTTTCTTTTCGAGAGTTTTCTTAGTGATCTATCCTTGTAATCGTGTGTGAGATATATAATAAAGTTTAGTTTGAGTTTTTGCTTTTTTCAAGTGGAAAATAAAAAGAAAGGAAATAAATAAAAGAAAGGAAATAAATGAAAAAGATCATATGCTAATCTTATGGTAGGTGATGACACGACATGAGGAAAAGTATAAGTAGAAAATTTTGTTAGAGATTGACAAACATAACATTAGTCAATGATGAAACTCATGAAAGAATTAATAAGGGAAGAGAAGATTCACATATAAATATATTATCCTAGAAATCTTTTGTGATTGTGAGCCCTCATAAAAATATTATATGCAGAAATTGTTGACATTGGACAAGGAAGAGAACCTAATGGTTCATGTTAGTTTATATTCACATAGAAGTCATACTGTCATGGATCCTTTAACATGTGGTGCTTGCACCCTATCTTTGCTAGCCAAAAATTCCGCACTAAGTAGAGATACTACTTGTGCATCCAAAAACCCTTAAACCCAAATCTTATTTTCAAGAGTCCACCATACCTACCTAGGGATTAAGCAAGATCCCTCAAGTAAGTTGTCATCGGTGCAAAAAGGCAATAAAATTGCTTCTAAAAGTGTGAAATCATTTAGTGTAAGAGAAAATTGAGCATTATATGAACTTGTGATGGTGAAGAATAAAAGCGACAGACTGCATAATAAAGGTTGCTATCACAAGGGGCAATACAACATGATGTTGTTGGGAGGCGAGACTACAAGCCCCTATCTTTCTATGTGTCCGGTTGAAACATTTTTCTCAGGTGTACGCGGTGAGTGTTAGCAATCATGGAAGACTATATGATGGTTGAGTATGCGAACTTGCCTAAAGGATCCGATAGGTGACCCTTCCTGAAAAGATGATGAATTGTAGTTGCAAAGTTGACTGAGAACATAGTTTGTTAGTTTCTAATAGAATTTTTGCTTTATACTTCAATAGTGTGATGAATTGTCACTTATTCATGAGAAGTCTATGATAAAAGTTCTATAATAAGAGTCTTATGTTTAAGTTGATGTTATAATAATCAACATGATGCTTGTATGTCCGTATTTTGTTTTTATCGACACCTCTCTCTCTAAGCATGTGGAGATGTTTTTCGATTTCGGTTTTCTCTTGAGGAGAAGCGAGGTCTAAACATGGGGAAGTTGATACGTCCATTTTGCATCATGTTTTCCTACTGTTATTTATGATGTTTTTATCCATAATAATAGTTTTTGGAGTAATTCTAATGCCTTTTCTCTCATAATTTGCAAGGTACACACAAAGAGGGAGAATTCCGACGGCTGGTAATCTGAACCTAGAAAAGCTATGTCAGGCTACCTATTCTGCACAACTCCAAACAAACTGAAACTTCATGGAGATTTTTTATGGAATATATGAAGAATATTGGAACAAATAAGTACCCGAGGGGGCCCACCAGGTGGGCAAAACCCACCTGGGTGCGCCAGGGATTCCAGGCGCGCCCTGGTGGGTTGTGCTCACCCAGGCACACCTCCGGTGCCCATCTTCTGGTATATAAGTCATTTTGACCTAGAAAAAAAATAAGGGGAGGACTTTCATCACGGAGAGCCGCCGTCTCGAGGCGGAACTTGGGCAGGAGCACTTGCGATTTCGCCGGGGGAACTTTGAAGGGAGTATGCCCTAGAGGCAATCATAAAGTTGTTTCTTATATTTCCTTATATCATGATAAATGTTTATTATTCATCCAAGAATTATATTAACCTGAAACTTGATACATGTGTGAATACATAGACAAAATAGAGTGTCCCTAGTATGCCTCTACTTGACTAGCTTGTTAATCAAAGATGGTTAAGTTTCCTGACCATAGACATGTGTTGTCATTTGACGAATGGGATCACATCATTAGAGAATGATGTGATAGACTAGGCCCGTCCATTAGCTTAGCATAAATGATCGTTAAGTTGTATTGATATTGCTTTCTTCATGACTTATACATATTCCTTTGACTATGAGATTATGCAACTCCCGAATACCGGAGGAACAACTTGTGTGCTATCAAACATCACAATGTAACTGAGTGATTAAAAAGATGCTCTACATGTGTCTACGAAGGTGTTTGTTGGGTTGGCATAGATCGAGACAAGGATTTGTCACTCCGAGTATCAGAGAGGTATCTCTGGGCCCTCTCGGTAATGCACATCACGATAAGCCTTGCAAGCAATGTGACTAATGAGTTAATTACGGGAAGATGCATTACGGAACAAGTAAAGAGACTTGCCGGTGATGAGATTGAAATAGGTATGAAGATACCGACGATCAAATCTCGGGCAAGTAACATACCGATGACAAAGGAAATGACGTACGTTGTCATTGTGGTTTGGCCGATAAAGATCTTCATAGAATATGTAGGAACCAATATGAGCATCCAGGTTCCGCTGTTGGTTATTGACTGGAGATGTGTCTCGGTCATGTCTACATAGTTCTCAAACTCGTAGGGTCCGCACGCTTAACGTTCGATGATGATTTGTATTATGAGTTATGTGTTTTGGTGACCGAAGATTGTTCGGAGTCCTGGATGAGATCATAGACAAGACGAGGAGTCTCAAAATGGTCGAGAGGTAAAGATTGATATATTGGATGATGGTATCGGACACCGGAATGGTTTCGGAATGGTTCGGGTATTTTTTGAAGTACCGGGAGGTTACCGGAACCCCCCAGGGAAGTAATGGGTCTACATGGGCCTTAGTGGAGAGAGCGGGGAGCCCGCAAGGGGTGCCCGCCCAAGGGAGTTCGAATTGGACAATGGGGAGGGTCGCGGCCCCCTTTCCTTCTCTCCCTCTCCCTCACCTTCTCCTTCCCTTTTCCCCTCTGAAATAAAGGGAAGGGGGTCGACTAGGATTGGGAGTCCTAGTCGGTTTGCCCCCCTATGGCGCGCCCATTGGCCGGCCTCCTCCCTCTCCTCCTTTATATACAGGGGCAGGGGGCAGCCCAAAGCACAACATTTGTTTCTTATCCGTGTGCGGTGCCCCCTCCCACTACAAAAAAATACACTTCCGTGATGATACGTGTTTGTCATAGTAGGTCACGTTTTTCTATCATGCATGTACATCCGTGACGATTTTATGACAGAATCAACATAGTCATACCTGTGGTGACATAGAAGTGTTCCATGACATTACCAAACTTATCATCTCGGAAGTGTCCACTTCCATGACGATAAATCACGCGTCATAGAAGTGCTTCCATCAAGGGTAATCGACATGTGGCATCCACCGTAACGGGTCGTCGTTAAGCTATCGGGTCTGGTTTTGGATCCGATAACCCGTTAACAGCCCGGACCAATGGGGATTTTCCACGTGTAAAATTCTCATTGGCCGGAGGAAACATGTGTTTGCTCCTTGGTGGGCCAGATGTCGTCCGTCCATTGGAGGAGACATGCCTATGATACGTCGACATGTGGAGGGCAAAACAGAGGTCCATATAGGTTAAAAAGGCCGGCCCAGTCAAAGACCCGTATGACTTACTCAGGTACTAGTTGGCCAGCCCAATAACGGCCTGTTTAATAAAGGCCCATTTATGGCCCGAAGCCAGATCTGTCCCGTTAATTGTTCGCCGAATATTTGGGTCCAATTACGGCCCAGTGACTTTCGGCCTGTTAGAGGCGCGATGTAGACATGGGCCCATTTCAGCCCTGTGTGTCTTTCGGCCTAGGAATGGCCCGTGCTGCCCATGGGCCATATATGGTCCGACGTGACATCCGGTCCACTAACGGCTCGTGCTAAAGGTGGCAACAGTTCGGCCCAACATGACTTTGGACCTGTTAAAGGCCCATCATATAATCCGGCCCGTTGATGCCTGTACTAAGCTTGCCGCCTCTTAAAGGCTCATGATATCAGTGGGCCAACTAAGGCCCGAGATATGTTTCAGCCTGGTAATGGCCCATGATATAACTGGGCCAAAAAAGGCCCGGTCTACCTTTCAGCCTGCTATAGGCCCGTCGATGAGTAGTGAAAATTGAGGCCCAACATGAATTTCGGCCTACGAAAGGCCCACGGTTTCTTCTGGGCCATAACAGGCTAGCAGAATATTCAGCCTGTTAATGGCCCAACGCTACATGGGCCAAACTAAGCGCTGAGTCCACAAAAGGCCCAACTAAAATTTGGGCCAAATATAGGCCGGAGTAAGTTTTGGGCCTGGCGCAAAGTGTGAAGGCCCCCATGGCCATTCGGTCCCAAGAAAGATGTAGGCCGACCCAATTGTGGCCCCCTAAAAACCAGGCCCGTTAGAGGTGAATATTTCGGCCCGGTCGACTACATCAGATTTTTTTCAGATAGCGAATGATGGCAGTAACTAGTAGGAATTAAGAACAAACCTACTCTATACAATAAAGAAATTATGGCATAGTAACTTAGAATAAAACCTACACTATATAATAAAGGATTTATGGTATATTACATCCACTAGGCATCGAAGTTCACCACCAGTGATCATAAAGTGCAACAAATAAGCAGATTACAAAAACTGGGCACCGTTGCAGCGTAACAAAATAATACTGAACCGAGACCACTTCCAAGATAGTTCAAGAAAGGTTAGCCTGGCGCAGGAACTATTGCGCAAGCTGTTGAGCAAGGCTATGAGACCGGCCTAGCATGTCAGTCATAGCTTCAAGGTGTAGCTGTTTAGCAATGAGGTTCTCATTGGTGTTCTCCGCAATCTTTCTTAGAGATAGGACTTCAAGTCGAAGTTGAGTTGTAGAATGCCTTTCTGGTAGAACTTGGGACTGAAGAAGTCGAACAGATTTAGACAGTGAATTATGTGAGCTTGTCTGACTTCTAGTCTCAAGTAACTTAAAGACTGCATCAAGACAAGACTTTGGGGTTGTCTCACTATCTTCAAGATGTTTTGCCTTCTTTGCTGCAATATATGTTGGGTTTGTGTCACAGCCTTCAGCATACTTGTGCATGCCATCAGGCATATCACCCTGAAACAAGTAGAGAGATGACAAGTTTTGCATGTGTATAAACAAAGATGATAACTGTGTTGTCGATTCCATACAATTTCAAACTAGAAAATAAAGAGTAAGTTCAAAATATCAATAGCATAATTTGGCATTGTTCATAATGTGGGGAGATTCACCACACCCATGGATTACCATGTCAACATAACAAGCATAGATAAAGGGCAAAGACAATCATTGTATCTATTTTGGTTAATGTGCATGGCATGTTGTTCATATCATCAGCCACATCAGTAAGATAAAGCAGGAGATGACAAGGTGCAAACATGGCCTCCTTCACCACACACTGGATTATAGATCCACAAAAACAAGCATACATATAGGGAGTATTGAGTAATGTGCATGGTATGAATAAGGAATTTGGTTTTACAAGTAAAACTTGGAACTTACGGTTGTTGCGAACATGCATTTTGATAGAAACAGCAAACTAAACATCAGTAAACGATAGGGAGTATGAGCAAATTAAACAGCAGTTGAGGATAAAGGCTTTAGAAGGACCAACTTACACTAACAGTTAACACCGGCTTTATAACGCCCTTCTCCATGTCAAGGGAAGGATTACTCAAGAATTTTAGCACAAAATCTTCTTCGTAAGCATTGCCTGTACTCTACATTTTGTAGAGAGTAATTATAGATATGATAATACTGGAAAGGATAGACGATAATGAAGGTAAGATGCAGCTTGATGCTACATAGTCAACTACCAATCCCTATAAGTACAAGCGTTACTGGACAAAATGTACTAACAAGAGCAATGGGCTACACTTCTGCACTGGCATTGTATGTGTATTCAACTTTTTGGTAAGATTAAATATAGATCTGATATTTTTTAATAAATGGTGGGCGAGGGAGATAAGATGCAGAAAGCATTGGGTTGATTCTAAATTTATGTAAGAGTCCATACGGATCTTATAATGTCCAGCAAATGGACGATAACAAAGCTAACATGTGCAGTGATGCTACATAATCAAACAACTATGAATGTAAGTATGGTCATACAGGGCAAGAGGTACTCACAAGAGCAATGCAGTGTGCAGTATAGTTGTGAGATTCTGTGATCCCTTGAGAATGAATGTTCTTCTGCTAATAGTTTTTGTACAAGTGAGACATGAAGGCAAATGTAGAAATGTAGTTCAAATTGTGATGTGATATCATAGACAATACCTTACGCTGCAGATGAGACCAATGTGTAACAAGATTATTCCAGTCACTACCGAATAAATGTAGCACCAGAGACTTTACAAAAATTTCGTTTAGAAGCCTGCCATCGAAGTGCGCTTTCCTCAGGTAGGAACGATACTTCATCAACGAGTGCTTGAAAAGCGCAACCAACCCTTGCTCGTCTTGACAATCCTGTTTGGTCCTCGCCTATTTAAAAATGAAATCTTGTGTCTTCTGTCAGCAAAAGCATATGCAGTAATTACCATCAATAACATTAGCACATTACTTACGCGTAAGTTGCAGAGGAAGGCTGGAAATTGTTCTGTGTCTGTGTTATAATCTTTCCATGAAGGAAAGATCCGCACAAAGTTCCTAACAACAATATAATTTTCGTCTTCTAAACTGGGAAGCACTGGAACAGGAGTCATATTTGCTACCATTAAGGCTCTCTCTGGTTCGAAAAGGGATTTGGCAACTGGATTTGGTGTACTTTTTGTTGGAATGGGGGTTTTGCATCGTAGAGCTGGTGCTATGTCAACTGGCATCATCATACTATTTGCTGCAGTTGGGGTCTGCTGAATTGGGGCATCAGAAATGACCAGTGTAGTAGGGCTAGAGTCTACTAGAGTTGGGGTGTTTTGTGGGTTAGGTGATATTGCAACTACACCTAATGGGAAATTTGATTTATCAGGTGTCACTAACTTTTCCAAATACTTTGCTCATGCTCCTCCGCAATCAGCAATCGCCCTCTTCCTTTTGAACGTTTGATACACAAGAACAACATTTGAATGGATAAATATGGTATGATGACAAATGGAATATGTACTGAAATTGGATAGGCAGGGCGTATTCACATACACGATGTGTAACCTAAGCTAATGGTAGTGCAACAAAGTAGAAGCAATGCAAAGCATCAGTTGCAAGATATGTGTGACCAATATAACCTTGGAAAGTTAGAGCAAGCACCTTGATTGGTGAATAAGATAGGGCATCTGCCTCTGACTACTCCACAAGGGAGCTACATTGACTTAGGTCTCCCTCTAGCTCACAGTTACTGTTAGGATCATATTCTAAGCATGAATCTGTAGGTGGAGAGCGCTTGCATTGCATTGCATCCAGACTTGATTTCAGTCCCTTAATGCGAAGTTTGACAGCCATGGCATTGTTCTGCTTTATTCTTTTCATGAGCGCAAGTTCATAATGATTATGATGCTGTTCAGAATATGAGATTCATGAAAACATAAAAAGTAGTCTGATTATCTATGGAATGCATTGTGGATTCAACTCGAAGAGAGTCTCCCTATAAACACCTACATATGCAAAATTAACCCCCCAACCGTGCTGACCAGACCACACACAGAAATACAAACCTCTTATGTCTCTATAACAAGCAGACACACATTTCAAAACTGAAGTAGGAACATTAGAATCATATCAAATTTGTATTTAAACAAATAAACTAATTAATTATGAATGGCATAATGTTTAGCTTCAAGGGTGGAGTGGTGGTAGTGTGACACAAAGCAAGTAGGCGGATTGTATTCCATGTAAAAGATCATAGTCTATGTAAAAGCTGGAAATGACACTTTCTTTCTATACAATGTAGTGTTCGTTGCCCACACATGATGGAAGAGATCACACAGAGAAATACTATTCACTCATGTCTATGGTTCCAGTATTTTGAAATAGGGTGGTCCACCCTAAAAGAATATTGACAACAAATATGACAAGGCAAGCATATATGTAGTGAATCAATCATTCACTTGTGGGCTTAGTAGGACAAGTATGCAGAATTGTAACGGCAGTAAGAGACCGTCCAAAATCTGAATCAAGAAGTTTGTCTAGCACTTATTGTTTGCAACTAATCGACGTGAATAATTGGAATATCATATCGAGTGAGTAAGAAAGACCAGTAAAATTGTCAACAAACCTGGCCTGCAGTAGTAATCTGGGTCAATGTCACTATGGCTAACAATCCATTATGACTAGTGTCTGTTCCTAGGGCCGGAATTTTTAAACCATGGGAACTTCACAGGTACTAAAGGTTACAGAAATACATCTAAACCATTAAGTGTAGGTAGCACTCAGCACACAACAAACCCTAATGATAGTCATTCCTAATGAGTAATGAATCAATTAGAAAGTGGGTGATGAGGAGTGGCTGCTGAGTGCTGAGGACGTATCTCAGGATAAATCGGGTTGGCTTAGTGGGTGCTGCACGGCTGAGACCTGAACGGACTGGGAAGGTAGGCACAGCGGCGAGCCCGGGCAGCGGTGATGCTGTTGGGCGAGCGGCTCCTGACCTCCTTTTAGTCCGGCGTCTCCTCCTAGAGTCATGCCGTCCAGGGATGACAAGTCGCCAGCGAGGCAGGCGGCTGGGGGCGAGTAGAGATCGGAAGTGCGTAGCAGAACAGAGGGGAATCGGGGCCTGGGCCAACCCAAAATCCCAGGATGGGCCGCGGCCCATCGTGGGCACCCTATAGAGATACACACCCGAGCGGCGAACATGCATTTTCGAAACTAAATTAGGAACATTTAGCTGACCAATTAAACAACTCTATTTTAATAAAATCATATTCGTATTTGAACAACTAAGCTTGTTTAGCTTGATGGGTGGAGCAGTGCTATTATGACATGAAGCACGTATGCTGATCATACAGTGATCATAAAAGGGGGAAACCCTAAGCATTTTTTAGCAAAAGAGGGTTTCCCCTCCGATTTCTATTAAAGAAACCACCATAGAACCAACATGATTAATTAAACCCTAAGCATGATCAATTAATCCCTATTATGACTGTGCAATAGCAGATTTAAAGCTGCAAACTGGAGAAATGCTATTTAGCGTCAATTGTTTGCTTCGAACTATAAGAACTAAATTCAAAGAGCTGAAAAGAAAGTATAGTAACCAAGTTACGATTTATTTTCTAGTTGAGATCAAAAAGTTAGGAGATATGAAGTACCACCTCTCTTGCGGCGCCGTGTAAGCATCGTGTCAGAATGGGCTGAGAGGTGGTCGTGTCACGTCTAATTGAAGTTACTAACCTACCCCTATTGAGAGCAGTGGAAATCAGACAAATGGATTGTCCGTGTAAGGGGTAGATAGTAATTTCCATCTCCCAAACACTTGGCTTCAGGCAGCCGACGTGGGAGTGGACATTTTGCCGCTTATTTCAAATTTTGGGACAATAAGCATCCACGTTTACCCTGGCAACTAAATTCGAATCCATTATGTATTCCTACGCGAATCTTTATAAATCATTCTATGTGTTTTTTATATCTTCAAAAGCACGACAAAGATGTATTCCACTGTCATATATGAATATGATTTTCAAATGCTGATACTCGAATTCAGAAGCTAGAATCCAGTTTAAGGTCAATTCGAATATTTGGAACACTTTATGTCCAACTCAAATGTCAGAGGCATCATAATGTGTACTCACATTTAGATATGTACACAAGAGATGTGTCAAGATTCAAATACCAAGTCAATCAACCAAGAATGTACATAACTAACAGACATATAAACACTTATAGAGTATATGGATCAATAATATCAACTAACATACATAAGCCAGGCCGCTGTACTCTTTTGCTAGAAGAGCATCCTTTTTTTAGTGAAGCTAGTACAGTATCTTGGCCCTTTCCGACGCGTGCCACTTATGGTCCATCTATACTATTATTATTGCGGAATGCACATTCAGCCCAATTGGCATATTTGTAGGTCTGGCACATCAATCAAAATGAAATGTCTCCTAGTCTTATCAATTAATGCAGACTTGTGCTCAAATAAATTTAGAAACCAAAAAACAATTATTACATGATCTCTAAAACAAATGGTTTGATCGATAACATGAACAAACAACACAAAGGTTATTCAATGATGGAAAGAACATTTCACCTATGATTTACCATGTGGTAATTTCATTTCCTTTTTTCCTTCAGGAGCTTAACAATGTGGTCAGTCTCAGCTTGCTTTGTTTTGAAATCCACCAAATGTTTAATGGTTGTCTTGAGTACTGCTTGTGATTGTGTTGTTTTCTTCCTCAACATGTGAACTTCATCTCTTAGTGCATAAGAAGAATGTGACGCCCGGGTAATCAAGCTACCGTAATCCCCCGTTAATGATGCCACGTCACCGCAGTTATTGTTGATAATCCCGCGTTAGTTCAAAAACCAATTCAAATTCAAAATTTAATAAAAGGCAAACATCAAAATTTTCGAACTTTAAAACTAAAATGTTCGGGTTGTGCCCAATGGTGCAGAAGTAACTACGGTGGAGGAACCACACTTTCATAAAATGTTTAAATACTCTAAGTGGATAAAACAGCAGCAAAACAATTAATAATATGCCTTTGGTAATTTTATAAAATATTAAACTAATTTATTCTGGAGTAAAACTTTTTGTGGCAGTGCCATTCAATGCAATTTGAGTTATGAGGCAAGTTACACTTTTTACAAAAATCAATTGATGGCTCTACTTAATGCGAATCAATGTATAAAAAAACTAAAAGAAAATAGAAAACAAAACAAACAAAAGATAAATAAAACATGGGGGAAAACCCCCGTGGCCCAACTGGGCCTTGGCCCAGCCGGCCGGCCCGTCTACCCCCGTGGCCTACTTACCCCACTACCCCAAACCCTAACCCCACTTGCCCCCCACGATCCCCTTCTCCTCCCCCATCGAACTGGATCGGGATCGGCCCCGATCCCGTCGCCCCCGACGCCCTGCGGCTACCCGTCGCCATCCACCATCGCCCGAGGTCTCCGCCAGCGTCGCCTCCTCGCCCACTCTCTCGGCGCCTACCTCGCCGGAACCACGCCGCCGGCCTCCTCGAGCTCCTCCTCGACCTGATGCCGTCGCCCGTCGTTGCCACCACCACGTCGCCGGCCTGCCTCCTTCTCCTCCTCCCCGGCGGCTGCGTCGCGCCGCCTTCGTCCTCGTCATCGATCATCGCGACCCCGAGCTTCGGCGCCTCCCCGAGCTCATTTTTAGCACAACTACAGGGCCCCGTGAGCACGTTTTCCCCATTCCCCCTCTATTCCGTCGCCGTTTCGCCGTGGCTGCGCGCTCGCCGTGTCCGCGCGCGCCCCTGCTAGCCGGCCCTGACCGCGTCCACCCCTCCCGGCTGCTTGCCGCCTTGGGACTTCGTCCCTCGCCCGGTCCGACGCCCCGCCTCACCCAGCCTACCTCACCCCGCCGTGCCTGTGGCCGGCAGCTTCCCCTTCGATCTGGGCGTACGCCCGCTCGGGCTGGGCGCCAACGACCGTGCGCTCTGCCCGCATCCCGCTCTGGCCATGGACATGCCGTGGCCACCGGCCTCTTCTTCCTTCGCCTGGCGCCGTCCACCGCTGGCCCGCGCCCTACCTCGCCCTCCCACGCGCGCCATGGAATGCCCCTGTCGCTGGAGCTGCAGCCTCCATCGACCGCCGCCACCACTCTCCGATGGCGCCGCCCTTCGCCGGCGCCGTTCGCTGCCGGCTCCCCCTCGCTCCACCTACCGCGGCCGACGCCATGATGGCCGCGCCCGCTGGAGGCCCGTTCCAGCCTCGCCCGTGCCCGTTAAGCCCCCAGGGGCCTATGACAAAGGGGGCCCCATCCCCAGAACTTTATTAAAAAAAGAACTAAAAATAAATAAATAAATAAATAAATAATAATTACATTAATTAATTAATCAATAAGTGAATTAATTAAGTTAATTAATCATGTTTAATTAATCTAATTAACTAGTTAGTTTAATTAAATAGTACTTAGTTTAACTAAGACCTAATTAACCTAAACAGAGTATGACAGGTGGGTCCCACTGGACCCACATGTCAGTTTGACCCAGTCAACTCTGTTGACTGCTGACGTCAGCATGACATCATGCTAATGTCATTAATTCATTTTCGAATTAATTTAAATAATTAATTAAATACCAGAAATTAATAAAATCTTTAGAAAATCATATCTTTTAATCCGTAATTCGGATGAAAATACTTTGTACATGAAAGTTGCTCAGAACGACGAGACGAATTCGGATATGCAGCCCGTTCGTCCGCCACGCGTCCCTAGCATAGTGAACCTGCAACATTTCACCTCCGGTTCATCTGTCCGAAAACGCGGAACCCCGGGGATACTTTCCCGGATGTTTCCCCCCTTCGCCGATATCACCAATCCCTGCGTTAGGTCACCCCTAGCAACGTATTGCCGCGTCTTGCTTTGTGTTACATTTGATTGCTCTGTTATTTATTTTGTTCCCCCTCCGTTACTTCTTTCCGGTAGACTACGAGACTGACGCTGCTGCTGGTACCCCGATCGACTACGGTGTTGACGACCCCTCCTTGTCTGAGCAACCAGGCAAGCCCCCCCTTTGATCACCAGATATCGCCTATTCTTATCTCTACTGCTTGCATTAGAGTAGTGTAGCATGTTACTGCTTTCCGTTAATCCTATTCTGATGCATAGCCTGTCCTTGCTACTACTGTTGTTACCCTTACCTGCTATCCTACTGCTTAGTATAGGATGCTAGTGTTCCATCAGTGGCCCTACACTCTTGTCCGTCTGCCATGCTATACTACTGGGCCGTGATCACTTCGGGAGGTGATCACGGGCATATACTATATACTTTACACAGTTACATTACTTATGATACTGTTCGGAGATGGGGGCTGAAGGGGCAGGTGGCTCCATCCCGGTAGAGGTGGGCCTGGGTTCCCGACGGCCCCCGACTGTTACTTTGAGGCGAAGCGACAGGGCAGGTTGAGACCACCTAGGAGAGAGGTGGGCCTGGCCCTGGTCGGCGTTCGCGGATACTTAACATGCTTAACGAGATCTGGGTATTTGATCTGAGTTTGGCCATTTGGTCTATACGCACTAACCATCTACGCGGGAGTAGTTATGGGTATCCCGGCGTCGTGGTATCAGCCGAAGCCTTCGTGACGTCAACGACTGAGTGGCACGCGCCGGATTGGAACGTAAGCCTGCTCTTGTATTAAGGGGGCTAGTTCTGCTTCCGACCGCGTTCGCAACGTGCAGGTGTGCTAAGGGCGATGGGCCCAGACCCATGTGCGCTTAGGTTTAGACCGACGTGCTGACCTCTCTGTTGTGCCTAGGTGGGGCTGCGACGTGTTGATCTTCCGAGGCCGGGCATGACCCAGGAAAGTGTGTCCGGCCAAATGGGATCGAGCGTGTTGGGGAATGTGGTGCACCCCTGCAGGGAAGTTAATCTATTCGAATAGCCGTGATCTTCGGTAACAGGACGATTTGGAGTTGTACCTTGACCTTATGACAACTAGAACCGGATACTTAATAAAACACACCCTTCCAAGTGCCAGATACAACCGGTGATCGCTCTCTCACAGGGCGACGAGGGGAGGATCATCGGTTAGGATTATGCTATGCGATGCTACTTGGAGGACTTCAGTCTACTCTCTTCTACATGCTGCAAGACGGAGGCTGCCAGAAGCATAGTCCTCGAAAGGACTAGCTATCCCCCTCTTATTCCGGCATTCTGAAGTTCAGTCCACATATGATAGCCTTATTCCAGTTGATACCAATGCATACATATGTAGTATAGCTCCTTGCTTGCGAGTACTTTGGATGAGTACTCACGGTTGCTTTCTCCTTCTTTTCCCTCTATCCCTTCTACCTGGTTGTCGCAACCAGATGTTGGAGCCCAGGAGCCAGACGCCACCTTCGACGACGACTCCTACTACACCGGAGGTGCCTACTACTACGTGATGCCCACTGGCGACGACCAGGAGTAGTTAGGAGGATCCCAGGCAGGAGGCCTGCGCCTCTTTCGATCTGTATCCCAGTTTGTGCTAGCCTTCTTAAGGCAGACTTGTTTAACTTATGTCTGTACTCAGATATTGATGCTTCCGCTGACTCGTCTATGATCGAGCTCTTGTATTCGAGCCCTCGAGGCCCCTGGCTTGTAATATGATGCTTGTATGACTTATTTTATTTGTAGAGTTGTGTTGTGATATCTTCCCGTGAGTCCCTGATCTTGATCGTACACGTTTGCGTGTAAGATTAGTGTACTATTAAATCAGGGGCGTCACAAGTTGGTATCAGAGCCGACTGCCTGTAGGAATCCCCCTTCCACACTCCTTGGCCGAAGTCGAGTCTAGATATTACAAAACTTTTACTAACATGGCTGTGCGGCTTACGGGCCCACGTCGCCATTTGGGTGGTATTAGGATCTTTTATTCCTCGCCTTTACTCTGGGACCCTGATCTCTCTTCTATTCGGGTTAAATGGTTCTGCTAACTCTAACTCTAGGTCCTCGTAAATGATTTCTCCCGGAGAGCCCCTTCATTCCAGATGATGGCCTGCTTCACCAGAAGATTTCGAAGATACTATTTGCTATTCCTCTCGAGACTTTGTGCCCATCACTTTTGCTAATCCCGACCACCGATAAATCCTTATGGATAACTACTTACACTTGCCATTTATACGATCATCCCCCATTGATCTTGTTATTACAAGATACCCTGAAGTCTTCTCTATTGTTTCGATAATCCTTTGAGCTTACTGCCTTGCTGTTCTTTGTCACCTGAATACCCCTACGGATAATTCTCGCACTTATCGAGTATCCGCTCATCCCCCAGTTGTTCATGTGTTTTTCAATGGTCTTCGAAATACTATTCGATCCTCCAAAAATCCTTAGTAGCTTATTGCTCTGCAATACTTGCCTGCTTGCATTATGGATGCTTTCCATATGTCTGGCAATATTCGTTAGTATCCTTAGGCATCGTCTTTTTGATCCCATTGATTCAAAATGAGTGCGAATGCACGCAATCATCAGTTGATCCTTTTAAATTATCTTTCCGGCTCAGACGTTATTTTAAAACATGAGCTGGATCTCGACCACTCAAATTGCTGTCGATTGTACCCCTAAGGCTATTCAACTTATCCATCCCTAATCAGAGCATTACTTCTGATCCCTTGTCTTGGAAGTGATAATTCCTTTGCATTTGAACTTTGAGTTAGTTAGTTGTTTCCATAAACTGATCTCCTTGTATTCCTTCTTCCTCGGGTTGAGTACCGATGCTCACATCAGACCCCTTATGGACCACCAGATCCTTTGTTGGATTTTATCCGACAGATTCCTTCATATTCTATAAGCTTGTGAGCCTTTCCTCGGATACATAATGCCTTTGGTAAATTGTATCATCTGCTTTCTCCAGCATGCTCTACTTTCGAGCTTGTGATATTTACTCATGAAACTTGTGGTATATGTTTCTAAGAAGCCCCTATGGGTTGAACATATGCCTTCTCTAAAACTGTGTGAACTCGAAAGTTTTCACGGGTCATACTCCTCTGATAATTCACCAGGTAGGTTTTGACACTGAAATCAGTTTTATCTAGAGCAGTGAATGAAAGGTTATGCATTGAAGAAGTGGGAGTCGACCTTGAACTTGTGTTCATGCCCATGGACACGATGTATATCCTATCATGGAAGCTTCTTGCAATAATAACTATCCTCCTTGATATAATATCATTTGGTATCTGTGAATTGATCCTTGCAATCGTGGTTCCGACCATATGTTCTTTTTTGACCCCATTTCTCGGGCAAGTTTAAGCACTTGTCTTGTGTGGACCAATACACCAGTCCAACCTTTACTTTGATCTACCGTCGAGTATTACACCCTGGTATCTCGGGAATATCATGGGACATCATAACTTCTTATGGGTTCTTCATAAACCATTATCACTCGCCGGATCCAATTGTTCCTAGGTTCTGGGTTGTCGTCAACCGAGAACATCGAATAGTGAATCGAGTCCGCACTCTGATTCAATAACTCTTAAGTAAATGTTGTTGCTTACGAGTTAATATTCATTTAAGTCATTCCTAGCCTGATCGGCTATATCATCATTGTGCTAAATTTTAACTATGCTACCTGGTCCTTCATGGAGCACAATTCTCGACGGTGAGCTAAGCTTACGTCGATTTTCCTCATCATATCATTTCTCCCTGAACAGCAAACTTGATTTCGAGTTTGTGTCATACCCATGGTTCCAATAACCATTCGCTTCATCATTCCTTTCACTTGATGTCATCGCCGATCGATTACATCTTCGTGGAGCCTCTCGACTAAATTTGTTGTGGTCATCAAACAACATTTTGATTCCTTCTAGAATATCAACCAAATGTATGATGACATGTAACCATCCTTGTCCCTCGATGATTTGTGTTATCACCGACAACATTATTGCTTTCCCTCCAACACAAACTTGTTCGTGTTTTGTGTTATACCTGGAGACCCGTGCTATCCAGCAATTATTCTTCGATACCTTGGAGTATTACCATCTTTTATGTCAATAATGTCGTGATAATTTCACCACCTCCTAAGAATTCTTGATACAGGTAATACTTATCACCATCACCATTCTTTCTTGGTCCCCGTGTTGGATCTAACCGGGATACCAACAGGTGAACGGTGCTGTTTGGATTCTGCCCTTCTAGCAACCCTATTGCTTTGAAGTTAATGGTCGGCCGTTCGTTCTTAGACTATTGATTATTGAATCACCATTCTGACATTGGTCGTGCAACCCAACCCATATTTTGGGCGCACCTTTCAACCAATGTTTAATTGTGTATGTTTTCCGTGAGCATACTTCCTTATATCATTTGATCTGACAAATGTTATCTCCTTGTTCACTTAATTGTGGAAATCCATCTTTTGTTAATCTCGATGAATTGTCGCTGATTCCATCAACCACCTCCTCATTCTATCCTTGATTTAATAATGAACTCATGATTCGGAACTTGCTTCCACAGTTCAATTCCCGAGAATCTTACAATGTCATCTCATCAATTTGTCTTGCACCTTTTCTTCTCAGGCATCTTGAGTCTGAGGTTTCCTAACACCGATCAGATCTGAATCTCGGTCAGATATGATGGTTGGAACATACTTTCAAGATTTATAACATTGATCCTCATATGACCTGGTAAGGTGATGTCATGCCAGCACACCTGGCCGGAGGACCTACTGTTATAGTTTTCTTATTAGCAAGGTTATGCATTCTTCCATGAGGAAATTGCAAGACTTATTCTATAAGTTGTTCCTGATGAATCCTTGGTGTATCCAAAGTACGACCTTTGCTTGAAGACTATGTCAATGCTATCTCGAAGCATGTCTATGGTACTCCGATTTTCAACAAGAACATTTAAAGCCCAATGCTAAATGTTTCCTGCTCAATTCTCCAAACACCGTTGTATGGGTAATGCCATGAAATCTCTCTCCCTTACCTAAAGAGTTTTCTACATTATATCATGTCATGGATATCATGCTCTGCTTATCCTTGGAAAGGATATACCCCTGAAATATGTGTTTAAACACATTTTCCTTTCCATTGTTTTCTTTAACCTTTCTTGCGACCAATATGATCTAAGAAGTAACAATTCCCTGCTTATGTAACCAACTCGGTGCACGATTCTATCAGAAAGACCTTGTTACTTTTGTTGATGACATTCCGGTAACTACCGATGGACGAGAACTTTGCCTACTAGTCCGCCTCGTTCAACGAGCAGGAAAATGGTTCTCTTCGTCCCTCGCTCTTGGTACCGATGTTGTTGTCGACATAACCGACAGACTAACCTCTGACATGCCTTGCCTACATGACCATGCAAGATGTCAACGCCCTTCCTAGTTTTAACCCACATGGTGGGCCCATAACCCACAGTTCCACAGGACCGAAACCTGACTCTCCTATACACCTTGTTGTTGAAGTTAATCCTCGCGCTTGGCTTCGTATTTAATTCACGGGCCACTTTCCTAGTGCTCTATTCGGGTATCAGACGCAATACTTACTCTCGTTGCTCTGAAACCTTTTCTCACTCTGGTTCAGACTTTGAGCAACTATCTATCCACTTGGAACCTCTTATTGTACCTTCGTACCTTACTCTTGATGTATTCAATATGTTCAGCTCGAGAGATAATCTTATGCTCATTCATGGGTTAACCCCCAGATTGTTTCCCTCATAAGCATTCTGTCGTAGCCGAGCTGCCCCTTACCTATTCGTAAGTACGTTGGAGTTCCCGAGAAAAGGACGACATCACCACGATGACCTGAAGCAGAGAAATGAAGACGTCAATGTAATGGATCGACCTCTTCGAGAAGAGCAACCAACACCGAGAAGATCCGTTAGAATTTCGTAACCAATCTCTCCCCCTTACTCCCCTCCTAAATCTCGGGACGACATTTCTTGTAGTGGAGGATAATTGTGACGCCCGGGTAATCAAGCTACCGTAATCCCCCGTTAATGATGCCACGTCACCGCAGTTATTGTTGATAATCCCGCGTTAGTTCAAAAACCAATTCAAATTCAAAATTTAATAAAAGGCAAACATCAAAATTTTTGAACTTTAAAACTAAAATGTTCGGGTTGTGCCCAATGGTGCAGAAGTAACTACGGTGGAGGAACCACACTTTCATAAAATGTTTAAATACTCTAAGTGGATAAAACAGCAACAAAACAATTAATAAAATGCCTCTGGTAATTTTATAAAATATTAAACTAATTTATTCCGGAGTAAAACTTTTTGTGGCAGTGCCATTCAATGCAATTTGAGTTATGAGGCAAGTTACACTTTTTACAAAAATCAATTGATGCCTCTACTTAATGCGAATCAATGTATAAAAAAACTAAAAGAAAAATAGAAAACAAAACAAACAAAAGATAAATAAAACATGGGGGAAAACCCCCGTGGCCCAACTGGGCCTTGGCCCAGCCGGCCGGCCCGTCTACCCCCGTGGCCTACTTACCCCACTACCCCAAACCCTAACCCCACTTGCCCCCCACGATCCCCTTCTCCTCCCCCATCGAACTGGATCGGGATCGGCCCCGATCCCGTCGCCCCCGACGCCCTGCGGCTACCCGTCGCCGTCCACCATCGCCCGAGGTCTCCGCCGGCGTCGCCTCCTCGCCCACTCTCTCGGCGCCTACCTCGCCGGAACCACGCTGCCGGCCTCATCGAGCTCCTCCTCGACCCGATGCCGTCGCCCGTCGTCGCCACCACCATGTCGCCGGCCTGCCTCCTTCTCCTCCTCCCCGGCGGCTGCGTCGCGCCGCCTTCATCCTCGTCCTCGATCATTGCGACCCCGAGCTCCGGCGCCTCCCCGAGCTCATTTTTAGCACAACTACAGGGCCCCGTGAGCACGTTTTCCCCATTCCCCCTCTGTTCCGTCGCCGTTTCGCCGTGGCTGCGCGCTCGCCGTGTCCGCGCCGCCCCTGCTAGCCGGCCCTGACCGCGTCCACCCCTCCCGGCTGCTTGCCGCCTTGGGACTCCGTCCCTCGCCCGGTCCGAAGCCCCGCCTCGCCCGGCCTACCTCACCTCACCGTGCCTATGGCCGGCGGCTTCCCCTTCGATCTGGGCGTACGCCCGCTCGGGCTGGGCGCCAACGCCCGTGCGCTCTGCCCGCATCCCGCTCCGGCCATGGACATGTCGTGGCCACCGGCCTCTTCTTCCTTCGCCTAGCACCGTCCACCGCTGGCCCGCGCCCTACCTCGCCCTCCCACGCGCGCCATGGAATGCCCCTGTCGCTGGAGCCGCAGCCTCCATCGACCGCCGCCACCACTCTCCGATGGCGCCGCCCTTCGCCGGCGCCGTTCGCTGCCGGCTCCCCCTCGCTCCACCTACCGCGGCCGACGCCACGATGGCCACGCCCGCTGGAGCCCCGTTCCAGCCTCGCCCGCGCCCGTTAAGCCCCCAGGGGCCTATGACAAGGGGGCCCCATCCCCAGAACTTTATTAAAAAAAGAATTAAAAATAAATAAATAAATAAATAAATAATAATTACATTAATTAATTAATCAATAAGTGAATTAATTAAGTTAATTAATCATGTTTAATTAATCTAATTAACTAGTTAGTTTAATTAAATAGTACTTAGTTTAACCAAGACCTAATTAACCTAAACAGAGTATGACACGTGGGTCCCACTGGACCCACATGTCAGTTTGACCCAGTCAACTCTGTTGACTGCTGACGTCAGCATGACATCATGCTGATGTCATTAATTCATTTTCGGAATTAATTTAAATAATTAATTAAATACCAGAAATTAATAAAATCTTTAGAAAATCATATCTTTTAATCCGTAACTCGGATTAAATACTTTGTAACATGAAAGTTGCTCAGAACGACGAGACGAATTCGGATACGCAGCCCGTTCGTCCGCCACGCGTCCCTAGCATAGTGAACCTGCAACATTTCACCTCCGGTTCATCTGTCCGAAAACGCGGAACCCCGGGGATACTTTCCCGGATGTTTCCCCCCTTCGCCGATATCACCTATCCCTGCGTTAGGTCACCCCTAGCAACGTATTGCCGCGTCTTGCTTTGTGTTACATTTGATTGCTCTGTTATTTATTTTGTTCCCCCTCCGTTACTTCTTTCCGGTAGACTACGAGACTGACGCTGCTGCTGGTACCCCGATCGACTACGATGTTGACGACCCCTCCTTGTCTGAGCAACCAGGCAAGCCCCCCCTTTGATCACCAGATATCGCCTACTCTTCTCTATACTGCTTGCATTAGAGTAGTGTAAGCAATGTTAACTGCTTCCGTTAATCTATCCTGATGCATAGCCTGTCCTTGCTACTACTGTTGTTACCATTACCTGCTATCCTACTGCTTAGTATAGGATGCTAGTGTTCCATCAGTGGCCCTACACTCTTGTCCGTCTGCCATGCTATACTACTGGGCCGTGATCACTTCGGGAGGTGATCACGGGCATACATACGATATACTTTACACAGTTACATTACTATGATACTGTTCGGAGATGGGGGCTGAAGGGCAGGTGGCTCCATCCCGGTAGAGGTGGGCCTGGGTTCCCGACGGCCCCCGACTGTTACTTTGAGGCGAAGCGACAGGGCAGGTTGAGACCACCTAGGAGAGAGGTGGGCCTGGCCCTGGTCGGCGTTCGCGGATACTTAACACGCTTAACGAGATCTGGTATTTAATCTGAGTCTGGCCATTTGTCTATACTCACTAACCATCTACGCGGGAGTAGTTATGGGTATCCCGCGTCGTGGTATCAGCCGAAGCCTTCGTGACGTCAGCGACTGAGTGGCGCGCGCCGGCATTGGAACGTAAGCCTGCTCTTGTATTAAGGGGGCTAGTTCTGCTTACGGCCGCGTTTCGCAACGTGCAGGTGTGCTAAGGGCGATGGGCCCAGACCCCTGTGCGCTTAGGTTTAGACCGGCGTGCTGACCTCTCTGTTGTGCCTAGGTGGGGCGGACGTGTTGATCTTTCCGAGGCCGGGCATGACCCGGAAAGTGTGTCCGGCAAATGGGATCGAGCGTGTTGGGTTATGTGGTGCACCCCTGCAGGGAAGTTAATCTATTCGAATAGCCGTGATCTTCGGTAACAGGAACGACTTGGGGGTGGACCTTACCCTTATGACAACTAGAACCGGATACTTAATAAAACACACCCTTCCAAGTGCCAGATACAACCGGTGATCGCTTCTCTCACAGGGCGACGAGGGGAGGATCGGTTAGGATTATGCTATGGATTACTTGGAGGACTTTCAGTCTACTCTCTTCTACATGTTGCAAGAACGGAGGCTGCCAGAAGCGTAGTCTTCGGAAAGGACTAGCTATCCCCCTCTTATTACCGGCTTTCTGAAGTTCAGTCCACATATGATAGCCTTTTCAGTTGATACCAATGCATCCATATGTAGTATAGCTCCTTGCTTGCGAGTACTTTGGATGAGTACTCACGGTTGCTTTCTCCCTCTTTTCCCCCTATCCCTTCTACCTGGTTGTCGCAACCAGATGTTGGAGCCCAGGAGCCAGACGCCACCTTCGACGACGACTCCTACTACACCGGAGGTGCCTACTACTACGTGATGCCCACTGACGACGACCAGGAGTAGTTAGGAGGATCCCAGGCAGGAGGCCTGCGCCTCTTTCGATCTGTATCCCAGTTTGTGCTAGCCTTCTTAAGGCAACTTGTTTAACTTATGTCTGTACTCAGATATTGTTGCTTCCGCTGACTCGTCTATGATCGAGCTCTTGTATTCGAGCCCTCGAGGCCCTGGCTTGTAATATGATGCTTGTATGACTTATTTTATTTGTAGAGTTGTGTTGTGATATCTTCCCGTGAGTCCCTGATCTTGATCGTACACGTTTGCGTGTAAGATTAGTGTACGATTAAATCGGGGGCGTCACAAAGAACCTCTTTCAACCACTAGTTTAGCCTCTAGAGCATCAGTAGTTGGCAATTCATGATGCATGATTGGGCCGGTGCCACTACTATGGGATGATACAACGTCCATGGTGACCTCCCTCTTTGATCTTGGGCTAACCTATTTTGCCATTAAAGTTCTGATTGGATTTCGAAAAGTTGAAGTTAGAAAAACATCTCAACTGGGAGTTATAACAGCAAACCAGTTAAACAAACAAGGAATTAAAGAGTTTCAATTGGATGCTGAAAAGTGGTTATTAACATCATTGTAACCAGTTGTTGCAGCAGCAAAGCAGTCAAATGAACAAGTTTTGCAAAAGGTACCTATTGTGGCATTGGAGTTTCTCTTAGATCCTGAAAAGTTGAGTAGCTAGTAACGTGATTAGAGCAACCGGTTGCAGCAGCAAAGCAGTTAAACAAACAAGTTTTGCAAAAGGAACCTGTTATGGCATTGGAGTTTCTCTTGGATCCTGAAAAGTTGAGTAGTCAATAACTTGATTAGAGCAACAAGTTACAGCAGCAAACCTGTTACACAAATATATTTTTGAAAACGTACCTGTTGTGCAATTGGGCATCCAATTGGATCCTGAAAACTTGAAGTTGGTAATATGATTATAGCAACAAGTTACAGCAGCAAACCAGGTAAACAAGGGAGTTTCTGAAAACATACCTGTTGTGCCAATGGAGTTTTAGTTGGATCTTGCAAATTTGAATGTTAGCAATCAATAAATAAAGTTTTGCAAGAGCCATAAGAAACTAACATCAAACTAGTAAAACTAACCAGTTTTGGCAACGTATTTAATTACACATGAACTAGTAAAGCTAACAAGTTCTTGGCAACATATTAAAGTAACAAGTCGGTACCATTTACCAGCAACACAGACATCTGTAAATTTCTTTGATGTAAGAAAAATGATTCCAACACATATATAAGTTAAAAAGGCGGTGTCCCTTATATAAACCTGACAGTTGTCTTACTATGAACATGCAAACATTACTAGTGCTACAAGTGATAATAGCAAATCATTTAAACTAATAGGGTATCAGAATGTAAATTACATGTGGATTCTGCTCCACCCTAGAAGTACATATGACCAGCTATCTACGTGCTTACATAGCTATTTAAGTTTAGGCAAACAGGTAATTGTTAACAGTAAGTATCAAACACACAGATAGGCGCAGTCTATAATAGGATTAACAGGCTATGGCATTATGTAATCAGTAGCAAACTAAATTAAGCCAAGCAACGTAATTGAATTTTTTTGCAATAAGTGGCTACCTAAAATTCCAAGAAGCAGGTAACTGAACTTACGCTAGCTCTTTGTACAAGCACACTGCAACTTCTTTATCGCTTACAAGGTTCTACGAAGGAGTCCATGGCATCAATTGCTTGGATACGCAGTCCCAATACTTCTTTCTTCCCACACTGCCTTGGTAAGTCGAATGGTTAATCTGGTAAGTTGGTGCATCCTTCATATGTTATATGAAGACGTGTAGTCAGACTAGTTATAGCCACACACACATCACACTGGCTTTTATTGTATATTTCATGCGATTACATTTGGCATATCGAGATCTAAGCAATCTACAATAGGATGAAAAGACTGGCATCCTTCACATTATTAGCGAACTCAGTTCATAGAAACAAGCAATTCAACCATTCTGTTGGTTAATCGAAGGTGCCACTAGAATATTTTTCACTACCCCAATCAAACATGCAAAAAGGGGCGACGCCACCATAGGGGCTGGTATGGGCGGCCGCCACGGGTGGCTGGAAAGTGTGCACCTTGTTTGAGTCATCCAGGTTGGCCTGGGCTAGTTTAGTTTGTCCCAACGCATGAGCAGGGAATGTAAAAAATGAAGAGAAATGTTTCAATTTGGATGGGCCAATAACGTAAGTGCAAGGCAGGCCCTATAGCAGGCTCGTGGCCCAAACGTGCGCCTCCTATATCGACCGACAGCAGGAAAAATCCCAATTCATTCGCTCCAGCCTCCAGTCTGGTTCGCTCCTAACCTAACCGCCGCTGGACAGACCGACACAGCACTTCCTTGTGCCCTCATTGGAGGGCGATCGTCGGGCTTCAAGCAAATGGAAGGACAAGAAGAGGAAGATCCGACCCTGGGTGTAGCCTGCATGGGAGGCAGCGGCGGCAACACGACCATGGCATCGAGCTTGCGCAAACGGATAGTCGCAACTTGCAAGAGCAGCATGCGCAACGAGCAGGTGCATCACATCCCTGATTATATCTAATTCGACTGTTCAATTTCTGGCCAATAGTTAAACCTGACGATGTTGTAAAACTGCTTGTATGTAGGGATCTATGAGAAAATGAAACCAATTTATGCTTATTTTATAACTCCCCCAATCAATACTGAACTGACTGAATCTGATGTATCTAATCAAGTTTTCAGTGCAAAAATACAAGCAAATTTTGTTCTTGAGCCTGAAGTGTCCAATGAACAGATTGCTAATGAAGTATTTGATGCAAACATTTTACATGCTTCTGGTGATGAACATATAGTGTCTAATGAGGGATCTAATGTAAGCATTTTGCAAGCTCACATTGAAGGATTTAGTGTCTAATGATGATCTGCTATGTTGAGAGAGACATAGAGATTTGCACTCATTGATGACAAGGAAATTATAGTACATTTTCATGTCTTGAGGAAACATCGAGGCCATCTACCAAAAAGTCCCCGTATCATGACAACGTAGCATAAATACTTTTCTAATCTGTTGTTTGAAACTATTGGCATACTTGTGCAGGATAGATATATTGATATGCAGTTTGCGCACTGGTTATAGGTGCAATTACACTTCGATATTTTCAGCTAGAGAACGAATAATTCAAGAAGGTACAAACCATGTTAGTTGTCCTTGTACACCATGTTGCATTTTGTGTTTTTGGTGGTTGCATCATTTAGTGTTTTATAATATAAACTACTTTGGATCATTAGCAAGTTTTCAAAGTGCATGTAGCTTCACATTTCTCAAGTTATGTTGATTTCCGGAGTGCAAGTGCCATCGTATTTTTAAAGTTAAATGTTCGCCCCTGGTAACTTGAATTTGTGGATCCACCACTACACACAAATCATACACGCAGGCCAGTACGAATTAAATGAAATGCAGTGACTTATGCTAGCTCATTGTACAGGCTCACTGCAGCTCTGCTTGCGCTTGGGATGTTCCATGTACAAGTCCATGTTGCCACTTGCTTGGATGTGCAGGCCTTGTGCTCCTTGCATCCCCAATTGCCTTTTTGAAACGACGAATGGTTGATAAAATAAGAGGAATCGACCTTGCTGTTGTATAGGAGGACAGATACTAACAAGGATATACGGGTATGCAGGATGTGTACCAGATCTCGTAGCGCCATCATGCTTCGCTAAAAAATGGGTTTTCTTGTTTCAGATGATATCTCCAGAAGAAATAAGAGTTAAATTCAGAGTTGTATAGGCGTGTAAGCTAAGAGAGCAGTGAAAGGATATACAAACATCATCGGAACAGTGCACAACAGAGTGATGTGTGGATACCTAGTTCGGGCCGACGTTTGGGCATGCTCGCCTAGCTAGAGTGTAGGTCACTTCAGAGCCGTTGAGGGTGATGCGCTGGTGTTGGCTGGCCGTGCATGGATGCAGATCTTGAGTGGCAGCGGAGCGCTGCGATGTGGTGGACGAGATTGTTGGTTAAGCCCCAACGGCCTCGGGGGGCGGAGGTGTGACGATGTGCTCGGTGTAGTAGCCCCGGTGAGGTGGGAGACGACATCGTTGAAGCGCACCTGATGTAGTGGAAGTCGGTGTCTCTGAGGCACGTCGGTTGCGGCGGCCGACGTTGTTGGTGGACCACCCGATGCAGTCGACGAGGGCGTAAGCGCGACCATCATCTTTGTCATCGTCGTCCCACATAGATGTGGGGAAAGGGACGAGACTAGGGGTGATTCGAAATTTGCTTGGGTTGGCGGCGAATTAGGGATTTGAGCAAACTGGGCACGGAAGCGGACTGTGGAGAAGGGAAATTTTGCAGGGCTAGAATTGGGGCCGCCAGATATTTCAATCTGAAACGTGGAAGCGCGAACTTATTTTGTCTTTGTTCTTCTTTGGGGGCAGAGGGGAGGGAGGGGGGTCTGTGGCTGGGTGCTAAGCATCCGTACAACACACGCGACCACCATGACACTGGTTTGCCTGGTGCGCTGACATTTGAGAATGCAAACGAATCATCTTTGATTTGCAAATGAATCAGTATGTATTACCATGCCCATGTTTTCCTTGCAACTAATTAGTCATTCGAAACGAGATACTATAAATTAATTAATGAGGAGCTATTTGAAAAAAATCTAAACGATATCCATGCTAACGTGGATTAGAGTGTGTGTGTGTCGCATAATTAGTTATTTGAATTAGAGTGTGTGTCACATAGAGATCTCCAATTCAAACGTGGATTACGCGTTTCACGGCATCCATGCTACTTTTTTTTTAATAAAATTCATATGTATATGATGAACACTATGGTAGTGAGAAAACTTTTGGATGGATTCAAACATATGACCTACAAAATAGCACAACAATCGAGTCAATGTCAACTTCTCCAAACCTAGTATGGAACGAATTCGAAATAATTACCCGTATGCAAGGTCCTCAGTTCAAATCTTACAATGTACACCGAATTGAAACATCGATATTAAGTTTCGTACTATCAATATTCAAATGTTGTTTTTAGCCCCCCCCCCCCCCTCGACACACATGCTACATACTTCCTGTATTGGTCAATCTTTCTCTCCTAACCACCTTAGTAAGCTATCGATTTCCGACACACGTTCATTCTTTCTCTCCATGTTTCGATTTCTTACTATCTCAACTACACAACCCCTTTTTCCACTATGTTACCAAATGTATTTACCTCACACACCCTCCATTGCACCCCATGCCAAGCTTTCTCTCTCTCTCACCTTCCCACCCTCTCTCGCTAGATACATGCATTGCCTATCTAGCCCCCCAACCTCTCATGCGCACGCATGCATGTTGTCTATCTAGGTCACTCCCTCGAGACTGTCTCACTCTTTCTTCCGCACGGCGGGCCACACTCGCTCAATCTCGCTCTCTTTATCCGAGTCTCGATTAACCTCGTTTTCTTTCACACACAAATGATATATCTCCCTGTTTGGGCCTCGATCGACACACTCTATACTCTCTCACACAGATTGTCTATCTAGGTCAGTGCATCCAAGCCGCCCCCACTCTTTCGACCTCATGGCAGGCCACGGTCGCTCAATCTCTCTCTCTCTCTCTGTATGTCTCGATTTACCTCGCTCTTTCTCGGACACAAACGATATATCTCCATGTTTGAGCCCAGTTCGACATATTCATATTGTATACTCTCGCAAGCACATTGTCTATCTAGGTCACTCTCTCCAACCCGTCTCACTCTTTCGATTGCACGACGACCCACACTCGCTCAATCTCTCTCCCTTTATATATAGAATCAATTCACCTTGCTTTCTCCCATGCACAAAATATATCTACATGTCTGTGACTAGATCATCTCTCAAGCTCTATCTTACAGCCCTCACCCTTCCCAAAATCTCAATCGAACAATATCTCTCCAGAGCATATATATCTTTTCAATGAATGTCGGATCACACTCATTTTGTCTCTCTATCTATATGTCTCTCGATTGACCTTGCTTTCTCATGCCGTATCTTCCACACATTGAAGCTACCTCTCCATCCCTAGCAAAGCCTGAGCTATTTACATTGCGAGGGGGACTCCAACCTTGGATTAATTTGTGTAGGCATTTATTCCTGTGGGTTTAGATTATATTTTAGTAGCATTCGGCCCAGAACTACTCCAAATACCGTTGCAACCCCCGCACCTCCCCTAATTGATTTCCTCTGGCTCGGTCATCGCTCTCTCGCACGTCCTTTCTCGCCTTCAACGTTGCACCATGGTATTATTGCAAAAAACTCTGTTGTTCTCTTTAATTATTACAAATAAGCTACAAAACTACACACCGATAGTCCACCTGGAATGGAACAAATTTCGGCCCACAAATTAAAGTGCTACAAACTACAAACCAAGGGGCCCACCTGTCATGAAACAAATTTGGACCCATATACAAATAAAAAATAAAGGACAAGGATCGAACATGCGACCAGGGCCTTCAAGCCGCACGTCCATAGGCAACATATGTAGAATAACAATGTTTGTTGTACCCCCTTTGTTCATATAATGTTTTTATATTACCATAGCCTATTTAATGGATAACATGTAATATTATTTTTAGTACATTAGTGGGACCGGGTCGTTAGCATGGACTATTCGCCTTCACTTACTGGTGGGTTCCATGTGTGCTCTCTCTCTCCTCCCCTTCTATGTTTAGACGCATGGGCAACCACGAAGAACTCATGGACGATGTTGCCGTTGCCATATCTAGACGCGTTCACAAGTGATGGCACAAGTTTCACGTACTAGTAGTACTAGTCAATGTGTACGTGCAATGCACGTTAATTTGGAAGTATATTAAGTGCATGCAGATATTATTTGCTTGTTATTATATGATTAACACTATTTTTGGCATGAAATTAACTGCATGCTAAACGTGTTGAGCGCTCGACATTGAAGCAGTCTAGGTCGTTGGATGAGAAGGAATACATGTGGCTTGATGACGTTTTATATTTAAACGGCTCTAGAAGAATATTCAATCGATCAAACCATAGATTTCATTCAGTCTGACTCCGACTTTACATTCATATAACGATTGATCTAAAATAAACAAAAATGATAGACGTTCGGATTTTAAGCATGGCAATCGAACGTTTTTCATGGCAAATTTAGATTACGCGGCGGCTGCAGCGTCTTGCGGTGGGAAGCGGCTGCTCTGTCGTGCTCTTTGTGTCGCCGGGCCACTGATTGACGGCGACGGCGGCGTCTTGCACCGTTGTTCGCATACTCCTGGACGTTGGCCCTAGATTCAAGGAAGGCCACAATGTTCTGGACTTCGATCTCTAGGAGCGAGTCAAATGGCGGGAGGAGGCAACTTGCATTGGTGCAAGGAAGCGGTCGACGGCGGCCACCCATGCCGCTAAGGGGGCACTGGCACCCGCGCGGGGACAGACGCTGGCAATGGTGCGGCGGAGACATTCGTGTGCACAGGCACCGGCACGGGCGTGCACGTCAGTGCACGTGCAGGCGCATGGGTTGGTAGGTGTAGGGGCACCGGCATGGGCGTGCGCGTCAGTGCACGCGCAGGCGCATGCGTTGGCAGGTGCATGGGTGCGTGAAAGTCGGCGGGGACCTCGTGGAACCCTGTGGCATCAAGCTCGGCGACAATGTGCGGCTCCCAGCCCATCAATACAACGTGGATGGGCGCTGGCGCAGTCGGGGCGACGGGAGCCGGAACGGGAGCGGGGACAGGCGCAGCGTCTTCCCGCAAGGCCAGTTCAAGCTTGTCCCAAAGCGCGTTATGTTCTTGAGACTCCGGGTGGGTGTCTTCCTTAGGAAACTAGAAGACTAAGGGCAGACCATCGTGATGTGGCATGGCGTACGGTTAGGTCAGGCTGGTTGGAGGTAGACGACAGGAGAATCGGAGAGGAAGAGAGAAGATTGTAGCGATACCGGGTAGTGCGGGGTTGATTTCAATCTGCGGCGCCAGCGACATTAAAAGTGGGAGCAGTTGGGACGAAGGTGGGCGGCAGAGCCTGGTCAAAGGGCTCGCCTCTCGGTGAGCCTGCGCAGCGGTCTGCTCGCACGCCTCCCTGTCAGCCGGCGCAGCGGTCTGCTCGCACGCCTCTCCTTGACTCACATGCTTGCTTGGACGGCACCTGCAGATGAGAAACGAGACTCGTGGTGGCACATAAATGCCCATGTTTTCAATAGTGAAAGCGTTCGCCTTAACGTGACAGATCTTTGTTCCAAAATACCTTGGCTCTTCATTTGTGCAACTTCTCATAAGCAGCTTGTCTCAAATTGAAGAACAAAATTACGTAGGAATATTTGTGCCATATCACGTGGCCATGCTCAGTTTCATGAATTTCTGGTCACTTTTGGATTTTCTGAAATTTAAATTCCAGGATTCGGAACAATATAATAACCTACATCATGCATAAAATTTCAAGCGATATGTCGGATTACGGATTCCGGCAAAACCCTTATGGTTCGAACACTGTGGTGCGCGTGAAGATTTCCCCCCTACCGATCCACGTCCTAGCTCAGCTAAGATCTTACGAACTAAATCGATGAACTCGCAACACAAAGGACACAAGATTTATACTGGTTCGGGCCACCATTGTGGTGTAATACCCTACTCCTGTGTGGTGGTGGTGGATTGCCTCTTGGGCTGAGGATGAACAGTACAAGGGGAAGAACATCCTCCTTAGGTTGAGGTGTTCTTTGGCGAACTTGTGTGTGTTCTGGTCTCTCTTGATCTAACCTCCCTTTTTCTCCCTCTCTCTCTCTATCTCTCGATCCCCTGGCTAGGGTGGCGGCTAGTCCTATTTATAGAGGCCCTGGTCCTCTCCCCAAATATTGAGAGGGAAGGGAGCCAACAACGGCCAATTTGAAAGGGGACAGCTAGTACAACTTATCCTGACAAAAGTGGTCTTCGCCTGCAAAAGGCTCTGGTGGTGAAGCCGCCTTGGGCTCCATGGTGACCTCCGTCTTGCCGTCCTGCTAGTCTTGGTCTCACTACATCGACATGGAAACCTTTGCTTGATTCCTCGGTACTCCGCACCTGTGCTTGCCCCCTTAGCACCAAAGAGGAAACAAGGACACTGCGCGCGCTGGCGCCCGTCTGGTCTCGATCGTCATGGCTCACATCATGAGAACCTCGCGAGGTTTTCCTGGCCTTGAACTCTCTGTCCTTCACGAGACCGCCTGGAGAGGCCACTCCTGAGGAGGTCTTGCGAGGGTCTTGAATGCCTTTTTGATGAAGATGGGTCATACAGGCCTGCTAGCAAAGCCACACCATGGGCCGCAGGCAGGCAAGTCTGGGTACCCCCGTTCCCAGAACGCCGATAGTAGCCCCCGGGCCCAAGGCGTGCTTGGGCTTGGCTTCAAGGTGAAGCCAAAGGTAAAGTGCGGAGCACCGCAGGCCCCAATAGCCTACGGCCTTGGTCGACGCGTGGCGGTTGATTGGTCGTGGGCGTCTCCGCTTCCCCATGCTGCCTCGGCAACTGCTCGACTTGACAAGTCCCTGCGACATGCAAGGAAAACCATCGTTACCTGTGATCGTGGGGGGTGCTGGTTGGCCTTCTCCTGCTATAAATGAGGAGGGGGGCAGAGCCCCCGTCGCCCATTTCTTCCTCTGCCTCCCCCACTTCTTCTCCTTCCTAGCTCCACTCCTTGCTTGTGCAGACATGGTGCTGATCCGGAGGTTCTCGGCCACAGAGAAGGGCAAGGCTCCCCTTACTGAGCCCGAGCTGCTCCCGCCGAAGAAGAGGTGGTCTCATCTCCCCGCGATGGTCGTGAGGACGATGGTGTCGCGGCCTTGGTATGAGAGGCCGCCTCCTGGGTACCCGCTGCCCTTGTATGCTAATGCCGACGATTCCGGAGGGAGGAGCGGTGAGCGGCGCCGCCCGCGCCAGGGCCGTGGTCGCCATGCCACGGAGGCGCACGCCTTCACCCCAGGGGTCCATGCTGCGGTCTCTTCGCGCGAGTTCGTGTTGTGGGCGGCGATGCCCCCGAGCACCTGGATACGCCTCCCGCAGTTATTCGCCGCTGAGATGCCGCCGAGGGGCCTTCGCGAGCTTTGGCTGCAACACGCCGACTGCGACGCCCCAACGACTGGAGCGAAGATTGGAGCCGTTGCCTCCGGGAAGATCTTCATGACCCGAGGCTGGGGCAAGATTGCTCGAGTCTGTCGTGTGGAGGGCGCCCTCACGATCCACTTCGAGTACGATGGCGCCTCCGTGCTGTTCTTCAAGGTCTTCGACGAGGAAGGCCGCCGCCTAGAGTGCTGCCCTGAAGGAGGTCGCCAGAACGATGTTGTAGCAGGCGCTGGGCTCGCCGCATGTCTCGCATGCAGCTCCTCCAGTGACAGCGGCGACTCTTGGTGGTCCAGCGGCTATCCTAAGCTCGTGGTCTCCGGAGACGAGCGATGACAGCTACGTGCCCCCAAGCTCACGCCGAGCCCGGAGCAGGGCTGCGGCGTCCAGCCGCCATCGCTGCTGAACTGGATGGGGTTGGTGCCGGCCTCATGTGGCCCAATGTTGATGATGGCGTCGGTGACATTTGGTGCATGTAGATAGAACTCCTAGGGATTCCTTCCCTTATGTCCCCTGCGAGGAATCAAGAAACGAACCCCGTGGGGGCATGTAAAGCGTCTGTAATGCCTTTTGTCAATATAGCCCTTATTATGAAGATTTGCGTGCGCATATCCTGTCGAGGCTCGGCCTCCCATTTCCAATCCTGTGGTAGCTTGGTGCTCTACGCTAACAGGTCCCGGTCCCCAAGCAGGCTGTAGCCGTCGCTGGTATGCCAGGTCGCGTGTCGTGGTCAAGGCCAGGAGGTGAGCGGCCCGAGGTCCTGTAAGAGCTCCTGAGGTGCGATGCTCAAGATGTCCCCTTTAGCAAGCAAGCAGCTGTCTTAGGATGGGAAAGGAAGAAAACGTTGCCGCAGTAGGGCAGTGGAGGGAGTGAGCGAGGGTCTCATGCCGTAGCGACTGGTGGATCCAGAGCGAGAACTTATCTTGGTTGTCCAGGGTCGGCTCCTCAAGTCATGCCGAACTCGTACGTCGGCCACCGTAGTGTAGCTTGGTCAGGCCTGTGTGGGTCTCCCCCTCCCCTCCATGTTCTTCTTGGTGCTCTGCGTCCTTAGGTCCCGGCCCTTGAGCGAGCTCAGCCGCCGCTGTATGCCAAGTCGCATGCCATGGTCAAGGCCAGGGGTGAGGGCTGGAGAGCCAGTAAGATCTCTTGAGGTGCGATGCTTAGGAGCCCCCCTTTTAACGTGCAAGCGAATCACATGAGAGAAGAGGGAGAGTCCGCGGTACCGCCTGCTGCGGCCCTCAGGAAGTTCCTGCAAGTTATCGCGAGGAAGGGCACCGGTCGCCATGGTGATTGCTGGTTCGCTTCTGGCGCATGAGAGGGGACCCCCTACTGCCGAGAGCCCCCGGGGCGTGTAGAGCCCCACCCTGACACGTTCAGATGCCTCGGTGGTTCGAATGTTTTTTGTAGAAAAGCCCCCAAAGACTGCTTACAAGCACAAAGACTGCTCAGATGCCATTGGATCTTAGATCAAATGACCTCGATACTCGTATCACCTTAGCATCCAAGTTGCGAGAGCACCTGATGTTTTCTCACACGGGAATATATGAGGTGCTCCCGCACTGTAGATTCTATGGTCATACGAGTTCATGGAGATCTAACAGCTCACTGTAGGAGGTTTGAATGTTTTTGCAATATATGCCTGAGATATTTTGGGAATTGCACAGAAAGTACAAGTACTACGCATGTGGCATCTGATCACAGATCATACAGCCTAGATGCTCGTATCACCGTAGCGGCTAATTAAGCTACGGGGAGCACCTAATATGAGCAACGGGGAGCCGTTGGATCCAAGATGCCGCGGCACACACGAGGCTTGAATTTTTTATTTGCGAAAAACCCTTGGAGAGTTTGGAAATTGCGCATAATTACAAAGACTACCCCCAAGCCATCGGATCTTAGTTCCAATGATGTAAAAACTCGTATCACCATAGCATCTAAGCTGCGGGGTGGATGTGATATTCTATGCCGCTGCCATTTTTGTTCGTAAACTTGCAAAACATATGTAACTTCTGCCGTTACTTGTCTAACCGCGCAAAGTGTTTGTTCAAAAAAAGCATCCAACACTGAAATATCAGAACAACACATGAGGGTCCCACTTGTCATTGATCAAATTTGGACCTAAAACTAACAAATATGAAAGACGAGATTCGAACTGGCAACCTGGACTACAAAGCATAAGTCGATAGCCTGAAAAAACAAAGGTTGTTGGCTTTGTCCCATAACTTGATTTTATATAGTATTACGTTGAGTAGAGTAGAGGGAGTGCCTCGTCAACACGTGCATGACCGTTGACTCACTTACTGGTGGGTCCCAGGTCTGTGATCTCTCTCATCTCTCCATCGTCTAACCTTTAGATGCATGGGTACACACGAAGAGAGGCGCTAGCTTGCCGTGGTGTTATTATAACTAAAAAAGCTTGGAAAAATAGAAGAATTGCCTAGAACAAGAGACGTTGTGGTTGGTCAAGACGGAGCTAACCACACCTATCCTCCGTGCCACGTTAGCATGATGAAGTTGTGTGGCCAGTGGGGTGATTTCGACTGATTGGCTGCGTCCCGAGGTAGAACCATAGGTACTACATCTGATACAGTATATTTTTACACGCACATTTTTCCTCCAAGCCGAGGTGTGGAACACCCTACCGTGCGGTTTTGGGATCCTCCCGGGTGGTGCACGCATATATTCTTCCTTGCCTAGATGTGGGACGCCCTACCACGTGTTTTCTGGATCCTCCTCGGTCGTAGCACCGAAGCAAGTAAATGAGTCGTCAAATCATGAAAGATCACCTTTCCCGCTAAGTACATCAGTGAAGCACGGTGTCTAGCTAGTTGGGCTAGTGCGACCGCTTAGCTAGGCTGCCGCCACATTTGTTTTGTCACCCCTTTTTATCTCCTTGCCGACAGGTAAATTTAAATACCCACTACGGTGTTGCTCTGGTGTTTGGGTGCGGTAGGATTTTTAATTTTTTGATTGACGGGAGTAGGCGCGGTAAGATTTTTAATTTTTTGATTGACGGGAGCAGGTGCGGCAGCAATTAGTCATGATGACTCCGCCTGTAAAACCCACTGCTCCCTCATGTGAGAAGTCGTCGACTGGTGTTTTCCCATGGTGAAAACCAAAAGATTCCCCGCTCATCAGCTGGCTTCCTCCGCCTTCCCGTAGATTGCATTGCCTTTCAGCCATTTTGCCCCCTTTGCTTCCTCTCCCCATTGCTTCGACCTGGTGCCATGGCGGCGCAGCAGATCATGGAGTCTGAGGTGAGGCGCCTGACACAAGAGCTCTAGGCCAAGGATGCGGAGCTCAGGGCCAAGGACGTGGAGCTCCGTGAGCTCAAGGAGGAGAGGAGTGCCATGCTCCTCCGTTATGTGCGGGAGTTCATGGAGCTTCAAAAGCAGCAGGCATCCACCACAAAGATGCTCGAGGCGGAGGCGGTGTTGCTGTAGAAATCTGGAGATACTATAGGCCATCAGGGGAGCCGGCTGGAGCACGAGCGGCCGATCGTGACGAGGTCTAGGATCACCTCAGCCACTTGGTGAACCAAGTTGCTAGGCACGTGTTGCGGCTGCGCGATCCCTAGCGTCATGACAGCGCGACCATGCCGGGCATCAGGCTAAACTCGTTCGACCACCCCGTCGACGTCAACGAGCTACGGCTTCCTAACGTGGTCTCCTTCTACACCTATATCTCCAAGGAGTTGAGCCATCTCCGCACAATGGTGGGGCGGAGCTGGACAAGGAGGGGTTGCGGGCTGCCATCGCCATTGCCGGGCGAATCCTCTCAGGGCTCCGTCACCAGAATCCATTCGTGCCATTGGCCGCCATCTTTGACGAGCTGGCTCCCGTCGATCGAGAGCGGGCTCTGCAGGTGGTTGCACCCTACATCACCAACGTCATGCGCCTCGAGAAGCAGAGGGACTTCAGTGGTGTTTAGGCGTCCTCTACATGGGCATGTCCATGTCTCGGTGCAACATAACCGTTGGATCAAACTCAAATGGTGCAGATCAGTCAATGTAGCACAAAGCGTGTGGGTGTGTTTGGTTGCATTCTCATCTCAATATAGTTGTTCCCTCTTCGTGTATTTGTGTTAACCTACTAGTGTGGACTCATGCACCCTTCATGCACTCTGCCAAACACCCAAAAGTGGGTCGAGAAGGGAACTTTTGCTCCCATCCCGTGCACCCTTCATACACCCTGCCTAACACTGATTCGTGCTTCATATGGTTCATGTTTCGTGGAGTACTGTAGCACCATACTCTCCGTGCGCTGTAGACCTAGTTCTGTTAACATCAATCTCACTGTTCATTCTCGACCAGACAATCAAAAAGGCGGTACTACTATGTTACATTACTGTTCATATATTTGACATGCGCACAACATCATTTGGTATCGTCATATCTTACTACACTAGCAACAAGATTATGTAGTACTGACGTATGAACGAATGCACATGCCTAGTAGTAGGAGCACTATGTATGTTCAAATGGCTGCCGTGTTTCACACTCCTCTGTCGTAAGAGTGGAAACGCTTGCTGTAATCATTTTTTTCTTCAAAAAACAGTGGACACGCTCTACCATGTGGATCCTCCTCGAGGGTCATCGGGAACCTTGCTACTCACTTTCCCCAACGTGTGGGACAACTAGCATCGGGATCCACTAGCCATGCACTAAATTACTCCATAGTAGAGTGCCCAACTGCACGATAGACTACCTCAATTGAAGTGCCGCAGTAATGCCCAATGAGCCATCAAATCACAAAACCCCCTCCTTTCCAGCAGTAAGTTGGACGGACAAAGAAACCATCATCTCACTCTTCTCTCTCAACTTCCTCTCTTAAAGAAAACCCCCACTGCCTTATCCCTCATCTTGTTCCTCATTTTTGAAGAAAACCCCCGACCTGCTTCTACCATTGTTCTTCTCTCCCAAAGAAGGAAAGGTGAGCGCATGAATGGTGTTGATTCTGGCCAAGGCTCGGTCTTGCAACCTTGAGACTGGTTGTATAACTCCCTCTCTATTCTAATTTTGGGTTTGTGATTATGGTGCCTTTTCTTTTATTTCTATTTGGTAGTTTCTTGATGGACATTGGAGCACTGGCCGAAGTGATGTCTATGGCCCTGGCCAAAACCATCGAGGCTCATGGTACGAAGAAGTGCAAGCACCCCTCCGAGACTACCGCAGACAAGCTCAAAGCCATCGCCCTGTCCAAGCCCCCCTCTCCGGGATCCCTCATTAAGCAAGTCCAGGTAATATCTCTTCTTGATGATCTTTTTCTCGATATTGAATGTGTTTTTTCATCTAACACGCAGTACTAGTACTAGTAGTACAAATTTCTGGGTGATCTTGCATGTGATTTTTGTGTGCCAAATGAAGGTTATAAATTCCTCTTTTGACCAAAACATGCGAGAGGTTGACACTGATTTCTTATAGATTACTTTCAACTACTTTATGAACATCAATGCTACCTTTGAAGAGGGTATATTTGCCTCAGTAACTTGTGTTATGGATATTACAAGTAATCCCTCTGCTCTCATGCCTTTAAAGACATGTTCTAGTGTCTTTGTTCACTCATTTTTGTGCGTTTATGTAGTCATATATGGAGTAAAATATGGAAAGTCATCTTATATTTCTGAACGGAGGTAGTAATAAAATATTTGGTTTTTGTTTGAATTAGAACCAGGTCCGTGGTGGAGATGAAGTTCTCAAAGTCATGCTGTGTGAACTGGAAGACCCGAGGATGAGTTCTACTGCTACTATGCAGCTGCTGTGTCCTTATCGCCACGTGTCCTGAACTAGTGTTTTCCTGTAGCATTGTTGTCAGGTGTGTTCTCAAGGCTCTACTTGACCACAACAATTTCCTGGTTGTGCCTTCAATTATGAAGGGTGTGGTTCTTGTAAAGCTTCCCAAGAAATCTGATGCGGCCTGTCTTCATCATCAAGTTTATGAGTGGAAAGACCACTCTGTTAGGTTCTCCAAGGTTGACGAGATTGTGATGGTGCCGGTAGACATCTCTCACAAAGTCCATGGCCTAGTCAGTTATGCAGGGTTCATCCCATAGGTCGGTGGCAAGAAATAGTCTGCAGAGTTTAATTAGTGCAACTTCGCTTGTCTATAGTAAGTACTATTGTTCAGTACTTGATTTGTGTTCGTGAACCCTGTATTGTTTAGTACTGCCGCTTTTGGTGTGTGTGTTGGAAATATGCCCTAGAGGCAATAATAAAATGGTTATTATTATATTTCCTTGTTCATGATAATCGTCTATTTTTCATGCTATAATTGTATTAACCGGAAACTGTAATACATGTGTGAATACATAGATCATAATATGTCCCTAGTAAGCCTCTAGTTGACTAGCTCGTTGATCAATAGATGGTCATGGTTTCCTGACCATGGACATTGGATGTCATTGGTAACAGGATCAGATCATTGGGAGAATGATGTGATGGACAAGACCCAATCTTAAGCGTAGCACAAGATCGTGTAATTCGTTTGCTAAAGCTTTTCTAATGTCAAGTATCATTTCCTTAGACCATGAGATTGTGCAACTCCCGGATACCGTAGGAATACTTTGGGTGTACCAAACGTCACAACATAACTGGGTGGCTATAAAGGTGCATTACAGGTATCTCCAAAAGTGACTGTTGTGTTGGCACGAATCGAGACTGGGATTTGTCACTCCGTATGACAGAGAGGTATCTCTGGGCCCACTCGGTAATGCATCATCATAATGAGCTCAATGTGACTAAGGAGTTGGTCATGGGATCATGCGTTATGGAACGAGTAAAGAGACTTTCCAGTAACGAGATTGAACGAGGTATAGGGATACCGATGATCGAATCTCGGGAAAGTAACATACCGATAGACAAAGGGAATTGTATACGGGATTGATTGAATCCTCGACATCATGGTTCATCTGATGAGATCATCATGGAACATGTAGGAGCCAACATGGGTATCTAGATCATGCTGTTGGTTATTGGCCGGAGAGATGTATCGGTCATGTCTACATGGTTCCCGAACCCGTAGGGTCTACACACTTAAGGTTCGGTGACGCTAGAGTTGTTATTGGAAATAGTATGTGGTTACCGAAGGTTGTTCGGAGTACCGGATGAGATCCCGGATGTCACGAGGAGTTCCGGAATGGTCCGGGGGTGAAGATCGATATATTGGACGAAGGGTATTGGAGTCCGAAATTGTTCCGGGGGTACCGGGTGACGACCAACATATCCGAAAGGGGTTTCGGAGGCCCCGTCAAGCATTGGGGGGCCTTATAGGCCATGGGGAGGGGGCACATCAGCCCAATAAGGGGCTGAGCGCCCCTACCACCCCATCTCACATAACTTGGAGAGGTGGGGGCGCCTCCCCTAGGGCAGCCACCCCTCCCGACTTGGAGGGCAAGTTTCCTAGGGGTGGGGGCGCCCAAACCCATCTAGGGTTTCCCCTATGGCCACCGCCCCTCCCCTAGGGAACCCTAGGGCGCCTCCTCCTCCCCCTTCCCCCTATATATAGCGAGGGAGAGAGAGGGCAGCCGCACCCTTCCCCTGGCGCAGCCCCTCCCCCTCTCCTACACCTCATCCTCCTCTGTAGCGCTTGGCGAAGACCTACCGAAGAACCACGAGCTCCATCACCACCACGCCGTCGTGCTGTCGGAGTTCTCCCTCAACTTCTCCTCTCCCCTTGTTGGTTCAAGAAGGAGGAGACGTTCCCAGGCTGTACGTGTGTTGAATGCAAAGGCGCCGTTTTTCGGCGCTTAGATCGGAATCGACCGTGATATGAATCACTGCGTGTACGACTCCACCAACCGTGTTCTTGTAACGCTTCCGCTTAGCGATCTTCAAGGGTATGAAGATGCACTCTCTCTCTCTCATTGCTAGTATGTACTAGATTGATCTTGGTGACACGTAGGAAAATTTTGAATTATTGCTACGTTCCCCAACAGTGGCATCGTGAGCTAGGTCTATGCGTAGATTCTATGCACAAGTAGAACACAAAGCAGTTGTGGGAGATGATTTCTTCAATTTGCTTACCGTTACTAGTCTTATCTTGATCCGGCGGCATTGTGGGATGAAGCGGCCCGGACCGACCTTACACGTACGCTTACGTGAGACTGGTTCCACCGACTGACATGCACTTGATGCATAGGGTCCCACTTTAGTCGGATCGGATTCGATAAAAAGGGTCCTTATGAAGGGTAAATAGTAATTGGCATATCAACGTTGTGGTTTTGCATAGGTAAGAAACGTTCTTCCTAGAAACCCATAGCAGCCACGTAAAACATGCAACAACAATTAGAGGACGTCTAACTTGTTTTTGCAGGGTATGCTATGTGATGTGATATGGCCAAAAGGATGTGATGAATGATATATGTGATGTATGAGATTGATCATGTTCTTGTAATAGGAATCACGACTTCCATGTCGATGAGTATGACAATCGGTAGGAGCCATATGATTTGTCTTAATTTATTTATGACCTGCATGTCAATGAAAACGCCATGTAATTACTTTAATTTATTGCTAACCATTATCCATAGTAATAGAAGTAATAGTTGGCGAGGCAACTTCATGAAGACATGATGATGGAGATCATGATGATGGAGATCATGGTGTCATGCCGGTGATGATGGTGTTCGTGCCCTGCCTCGAAGATGGAGATCAAAGGCGCAAGATGATATTGGCCATATCATGTCACTTTATGATTTGCATGTTATGTTTGTCATGTTTACGTCTTATTTGCTTAGAACGACGGTAGCATAAATAAGATGATCCCTCACTAAAATTTCAAGAAAGTGTTCCCCCTAACTATGCACCGTTGCGAAGGTTCATTGTTCTGAAGCACCACGTGATGATCGGGTGTGATAGATTCTAACATTCGAATACAACGTGTATGCCAGATTTACACATGCAAAACACTTAGGTTGACTTCACAAGCCTAACATGTACAGACATGGCCTCAGAACACGGAAGACCGAAAGGTTAAACATGAGTCGTATAGAAGATATGATCAACATGGAGATGTTCACCGTTGATGACTAGTCCGTCTCACGTGATGATCAGACACGGCCTAGTCGATTCGGATCATGTATCACTTAGATGACTAGAGGGATGTCTATCTGAGTGGGAGTTCATTGAATAATTTGATTAGATGAACTTAATTGTCATGAACATAGTCAGAATTGTCTTTGCAAATTATGTTGTGGATTAATAGCTCGCTCTTTAGCTCTTTTTTAATACGTTCCTAGAGAAAGACTAAGTTGAAAGATATTGTAAGCAATTGTGCAGACTAGGGCCGTAGTCTGAGGATTGTCCTCACTGCTACACAGAAGACTTTTGTCCTTGATGCACCGCTCGGTGTGCCAACCCCTCTAGCATCGTCTGTGGATGTTGTGAACATCTGGTAGACACGTTCGGATGACTACCTGATAGTTTAGTGCGCCATGCTTTACGGCTTAGAGTCCAGGCTCCAAAAGCATTTTGAACGCCATAGATCATATGAGATGTTCGAAGAGATGAAATTGGTATTTCAGGATCATGCCCATGTTGAGAGGTTGAGACCTCTGACAAGACCTTTGCCTACAAGATGGAGGAGCATAGCTCAGCCAGTGAGCATGTGCTCAGAATGTCTGGGTACTTCAATCACTTGAATCAAGTGGGAGTTAATCTTCTAGATAAGAGAGTGATTGACAAAAGTTCTCCAGTCGCTATCACCAAGCTACTAGATTTTCGTGATGAACTATAACATGCAAGGGAAGATAGTCCCGAAGCTGTTCGTCATGCTTAAGGCCGTAAAGGTATAAATCAAGAAGGTGCATCAAGTGTTGATGGTTAACAAGAGAACTGGTTTCAAAGAAGGGCAAGGGCAAGAAGGGAAACTTCTTGAATGGCAAGCCAGTTGCCACTCCAGTGAAGAAACCCAAGAATCCAAACCCCGAGACAAGGTGCTTCTATTAGGGAAATGGTCACTGGTAGTGGAACTGCCTCAAATACTTGGTAGATAAGAAGGCTATCAACTTCAACAAAAGTATATTGATATATGTGTGTTATTGATGTGTACCTTACTAGTACTCCTAGTAGCACCTGGGTATTAGATACCGGTTCAACTGCTAATATTGGTAACTCGAAACAAAATCTACAGAATTAACGGGGACTAGCTAAGGGCGAGGTGACGATGTGTGTTGGAAGTGTTTCCAAGGTTGATGTGATCACCATCGCACGCTCCCTCTACCTTCGTGATTAGTGTTAAACCTAGATAAATGTTGTTTACATTGGTGTCTGCGTTGAGCATGAACATGATTAAATCATGTTTATTGCAATACAGTTATTCATTTAAGTCAGAGAATAATGGTTATTCTGTTTACATGAATAATACCGGTTGTAGTTATACACATGTTCATAACATTAATGCCAAAAATTGTAGAGTTGATAATGATAGTACCACTTTCATGTGGCACTTCCACTTAGGTCATATTGGTGTAAAGAGCATGAAAGAACCTCCATGCTAATGGACTTTTGAAGTCACTTGATTTTGAATCACTTGACACATGCGAACCATGCCTCTTTGGCAAGATGACTAAAACCATGTTTTGGAACAATGGAACGAGCAAGTGACTTGTTGGAAATCATATATGCTGATGTGTGCAGTCCGATGAGCATTGACGCGCGCGTTGGATATCATTATTTTCTCACCTTCACCGGTGAATTGAGTAGATATGGGTATATTTACTTAATGAAGCATAAGTCTGAAATGTTTGAAAAGTTCACGCAATTTCAGAGTTAAGTTGAGAATCATCGTAACAAGAAGATCAAGTTCCTTCGATCTCATCACAGGGGAAGTATCTGAGTTATGAGTTTGGCAATCACTAAAGACAAGATGGAATCGTTTCACAGTTGACGCCGCCTGGAACACCATAGCATGATGGTGTGTCCGAACGTCATAATCAAACCTTATTGGGTATGGTGTATGATGTCTCTTACCAATCTACTGCTGTTTTTGGGGTTATGCATTAAAGACAATTACATTCACTTTAAATAGGGCACCATCTAAGTCCGTGGAGACGACGCCGTATGAACTAGTTTGGCAAGAAACCAAAGTTGTTGTTTCTTAAGGTTTGGGGCTACGATGTAGATGACCCACAAGTATAGGGGATCTATCGTAGTCCTTTCGATAAGTAAGAGTGTCGAACCCAAGGAGGAGCAAAAGGAAATGATAAGCGGTTTCCAGCAATGTATTCTCTACAAGTACTGAAATAAGTGGTAACAGATAGTTTTGTGATAAGATAATTTGTAACGAGCAACAAGTAAAAAAAGTAAATAAAGTGCAGCAAAGTGTCCCAATCCTTTTGTAGCAAAGGACAAGCCTGGACAAACTCTTACATGATGTAAAGCGCTCCGAGGACACATGAGAATATCGTCAAGCTAGTTTTCATCACGCTCATATGATTCGCGTTCGGTACTTTGATAATTTGGTATGTGGGTGGACCAGTGCTTGGGTGCTGCCCTTACTTGGACAAGCATCCCACTTATTATTAACCTCAATTGCAAGCATCCGCAAATACAACAAAAGTATTAAGGTAAACCTAACCATAGCATGAAACATATGGATCCAAATCAGCACCTTACGAAGCAACGCATAAACTAGGGTTTAAGCTTCTGTCACTCTAGCAACCCATAATCTACTTATTACTTCCCAATGCCTTCCTCTAGGCCCAAACAATGGCGAAGTGTCATGTAGTCAACGTTCACATAACACCACTAGAGGAGAGACAACATACATCTCATCAAAATATCGAACAAATACCAAATTCACATGACTACTAATAGCAAGACTTCTCCCATGTCCTAAGGAACAAAAGTAACTACTCACAAAGCATAAACATGTTCATAATCATAGGGGTATTAATGTGCATATAGGATCTGAACATATGATCTTCCACCAATTAAACCAACTAGCATCAACTACAAGGAGTAATTAACACTAGTAGCAACCTACTAGCACCAATCCCGGACTTGGAGACAAGAATTGGATACAAGAGATGAACTAGGGTTTTGAGATGAGATGGTGCTGATGAAGATGTTGATGGAGATTGCCCTCTCCCGATGAGAGGAGCGTTGGTGATGACGATGGCGATGATTTCCCCCTCCGGGAGGGAAGTTTCCCAGGCAGAACAGCCCCGCCAGAACCCTAGATTGGTTCCACCAAGGTTCTGCCTCGTGACGGCGGAGTTTCCTCCAAGAAGATGGCTTATGATTTTTTCCCATCGAAAGAGCCATATAGCAGAAGATGGTCACTGGAGGGCCACCAGGGGGCCCACGAGGTAGGGGGGCGTGCCCAGGGGTGTAGGGTGCGCCCCCCACCCTCATGGGCACGGTGTGGCCCCCCTGGTGAAGTTCTTGCGCTTAATGTTTTTTATATATTTGGAAAACATCATCCGTGAAGTTTTAGGACTTTTGGAGTTGTGCAGAATAGGTCTCTAATATTTGCTCCTTTTCCCGCGAGAATCCCAGCTGCCGGCATTCTTTCTCTTTATGTAAACCTAGTAAAATAAGATAGAATAGGCATAAGTATTATTGACATAATGTGTAATAACAGCCCATAATGCAATAAATATTGATATAAAAGCATGATGCAAAATGGACGTATCAACTCCCCCAAGCTTAGACCTCGCTTGTCCTCAAGCGAAAAGCCGAAGTCGAAAAATATGTCCGCATGTTTAGAGATGAAGGTGTCGATAAAAATAAAATATGGACATGAGGGCATCATGATCATTCTTAGAGCAGCAACTTATATAATTCTTGTCATATCATATCTTATGCAAGAGTAATAATTCAATCACAATATCAAGTATGAATCGTAAACTTCACTGAAAACTAACAAACTATAATCTCAGTCATTGAAGCAATTGCAATTTATCATAACATAGGAAAGATTCAATGTATAAGAGATTTTCAGCAAGTCCACATACTCAACTATCATATAGTCTTTCACAATTGCTGACACTCATGCAATACTTATGGGTATGGAGTTTTAATCGGACACAGAGAAAGATAGGGGCTTATAGTTTTTCCTCCCAACGTTTTACCTCAAGGGTAATGTCAACAGTAATAGTTCATGAAAACCCACATCCAATTAGCCATATATACCAGGATCTTTCCAACATATTGTGCTTGCCAAAGGATAAAATGTAAAAAGTAAGGGTGAAGATCACCTTGACTCTTTTGCAGTATAGGAGATAAAAGTAAAAGATAGGCCCTTCGTAGAGGGAAGCAGAGGTTGTCATGCGCTTTTATGCTTGGATGCACAAAATCCTAATGTGAAAGAACGTCACTTTATATTGCCACTTGTGATATGGACCTTTATTATGCAGTTTGTCGCTTTTATTACTTCCATATCACACAATTGTATAAAGCTTATTTCTTCCACACCAATCAATCATACATATTTAGAGAGCATTTTTTATTGCTTGCACCGATGACAACTTACTTGACGGATCTTACTCAATCCATAGGTAGGTATGGTGGACTCTCATGGCAAAACTGGTTTAAGGGTATTTGGAAGCACAAGTAGTATCTCTACTTGGTGCAATGAATTTGGCTAGCATGAGGGAGAAAGGCAAGCTCAACATGTTGGAGGATCCAAGACAATATAATTTATCTCAGATGTAAGAAAACATAACCCATTATGTTGTCTTCGTTGTCCAATGTCAACTCTTTAGCATGTCATATTTTAATGAGTGCTCACAATCGTAAAAGATGTCCAAGATAGTATATTTATATGTGAAGACCTCTCTTTCTTTATTACTTCCTATTCATTGCAACGATGACCAAAATTATGTTTGTCAACCCTCAATAACTTTTATTCATCATACTCATTCTATGTGAGCTCATTACTCTCCATAAGAGTCGCATGATCTTTTTGTTTCTTTTTTATTTCTTTCTCTTTTCTTTTATTCACGTAGGATCATGGCAAAATAATCAAGCCCTTGACTCAACACTAATCTTTATTATATAGCTCACGGACTCGATTACATAGAGGGGTAATAAAGAAAAACTCACAACTAGATCATACTAAGTACTTTTATTCTACTAGATCAAGATATTACCAAAAGGATCGAACTACGAAAGATGGTAAAGATAAAAGTGATGGTGATACGATACCGGGGCACTCCCCCAAGCTTGACAGTTGCCAAGTGGAGTGCCCATACCAGATACTCAATTCTTCTTTGTTGGAGAAGAAGGTGGAGTTGTTGATGATGGATAGTCGCACATCGAGCGTAGGAGGTCTTCTAGCTTGCGGATAATGCCCTTGAGTGCGATGATATGCTCCTTCAACAAAATATTTTCACGTGTGAGATACTTATTTTGTATACGAGCCAACTCAATCATCTTGAAAGCTTCGATTTCTGTTGGAGTAAGAAGATTCTGATCCAGTTGAAGGGTGTTCTCTATTGCTGGAACTTGGTCCTCCATGGCCTTCTTGATCCCTTCATCCTTGTTGATCTCCATAGTTTCTTCTCTCTTCAGCTCTATCTTCATTAGCCAAGCATCATTGCCCTCATGGTTGGAGGAGGGAGACGACATAGTGCCTGGCATTGAGAACCCTGACAGAAAACAGCTCGAAACAAAGACAGGAGATTTTTGCGTGATACGGGAGTCAAAACCCCCGGGAGGTTATATAATGAATTTTTACTGACCAAAATACGTGTCCTGTAAGAAAGCAGAGTCCGAAGAGCACACGAGGTGCCCACGAGGTAGGGTGGCGCGCCCAGGGGGTAGGGCGCGCCCTCCACCCAGGTGGAGCCCTCGTATCCTTTCCGGACTGCTGCTTATTTTTCTATTTTTCTAAATATTCCAAAACGGAGAAATATTGCCTTAAAAACTGTTTTGGAGTCGGTTTACTTACCGTACCACATACCTATTCCTTTTCAGAGTCTAAAACGTTCCGGAAAGTGTCCCTTATGTATTCCTCCGGGGTTACGGTTTCAATAACATTGGTTTCAACATTTATAGGATTACCTGAGATATAGTGTTTGATTCTTTGACCGTTCACCACCTTCGGATTTCTGCCTTTCAAGTTGTTGATTTCTATGGCACCGGAATAGTAGACCTCCTCGATAACGTAAGGACCTTCCCATTTAAAGAGAAGTTTTCCTGCAAAAAATCTTAAACGAGAGTTGTATAGCAATACAAAATCACCTACATTAAACTCACGCTTTTGTATTCTTCTATCATGCCACCTTTTAACTTTTTCTTTAAACAACTTGGCATTTTCGTAGGCTTGGGTTCTCCATTCATCAAGTGAGCTAATATCAAATAACCTCTTCTCACCGGCAAGTTTAAAATCATAATTAAGTTCTTTAATAGACGAATAAGCCTTGTGTTCTAGTTCAAGAGGTAAGTGACATGCTTTTCCATAGACCATTTTGTACGAAGACATACCCATAGGATTTTTATATGCAGTCCTATAGGCCCAATGCATCATCTAGTTTCTTGGACCAATTCTTTCTAGACCTATTGACAGTCTTTTGCAAAAATAATTTGAGTTCTCTATTACTCAATTCTACTTGACCACTAGACTGAGCGTGATAAGGAGATGCAATTCTATGATTAACATCATATTTAGCAAGAATTTTACAGAAAGCACCATGAATAAAATGTGATCCACCATCAGATATTAAATATCTAGGGACTCCAAACCTTGAAAAAATAACTTTAAGCATTTTAATAGAAGTGTTATGATCAGCACTACTAGTTGGAATAGCTTCTACCCACTTAGTAAATTAATCAACAGCAACTAAAATATGTGTATAACCATTAGAGGAAGGAAAAGGTCCCATATAGTCAAAGCCCCAAACATCAAATGGTTCAATAGCAAGTGAATAATTCATAGGCATTTCTTGACATCTACTAATATTACCAATTCTTTGATATTCATCACAAGATAAGACAAACTTACGGGCATCCTTGAAGAGAGTAGGCCAATAAAAACCAGATTGTAGTACCTTATGTGCAGTTCTATCTCCAGCATGGTGTCCTCCATAAGCTTCAGTGTGACACTTGCGTAGGATCTGTTCCTGTTCATGCTCAGGTACACAACATCTAATAACACCATCTACTCCTTCTTTATAAAGATGTGGGTCATCCCAAAAGTAATGCCTCAAATCATAGAAGAACTTTTTCTTTTGCTGGTATGTGAAACTAGGTGGTATAAACTTAGCAAAAATATAATTAGCATAATCAGCATACCATGGAGCTGTATGAGAAATATTTATGACATTTAATTGCTCATCAGAAAAGCTATCATCAATAGGTAGTGGGTCATCAAGCACATTTTCTAACCTAGACAAGTTGTCTACAACGGGGTTCTCAGCTCCTTTTCTATCAACAATATGTAAATCAAATTCTTGTAGCAAGAGAACCCATCTAATAAGTCTAGGTTTAGCATCTTTCTTTTCCATAAGATATTTAATAGCAGCATGATCAGTGTGAATAGTTACTTTAGAATCAAAAATATAAGGTCTAAACTTATCACAAGCAAATACAACTGCTAAGAATTCTTTTTCAGTAGTAGCATAATTTCTTTGAGCATTGTCTAGAGTTTTACTAGCATATTGAATAACATTTAGTTTCTTATCAACTTTTTGTCCTAGAACAACACCTACAACATAATCACTAGCATCACACATAATTTCAAAGGGTAAATTCCAATCAGGTGGCTGAACAATAGGTGCATAGATCAATGCTTTCTTAAGTATTTCAAATGCTCCTACATAATCATCATCAAAGAAAAATGGTATATCTTTTTGTAATAAATTAGTCAGAGGCCGAGAGATTTTTGAGAAGTCCTTGATGAACCTCCTATAAAAACCGGCATGACCAAGGAAACTTCTTATACCTTTGATGTCCTTGGGACATGGCATCTTTACAATAGCATCAACCTTGGCTTTATCAACTTAAATACCTCTTTCAGAAACTTTATGCCCCAAGACAATACCTTCATTAACCATAAAGTGGCACTTTTCCCAATTCAAGACAAGATTAGTTTCTTCACATCTCTGCAAAACTCGATCAAGGTTGCTCAAGAAATCATCAAAAGAAGATCCATAGACGGGAAATTCGTCCATGAAGACCTCACAAATCTTTTCACAAAAGTTAGAGAATATAGCCATCATGCATCTTTGAAAGGTAGCAGGTGCATTACATAAACCAAAAGGCATACGTCTATAAGCAAAAGTACCAAAAGGGCATGTAAAAGTAGCCTTCGATTGATCTTTGGCTGACACAGGTATTTGAGAGAAACCAGAATAACCATCTAGAAAGCAAAAATGTGTATGTTTAGACAATCTTTCTAGCATTTGATCGATAAAAGGTAAGGGGTAATGATCCTTTTTAGTAGCCTTATTTAACTTGCGGAAATCAATTACCATCCTATAACCAGTAATAATTCTTTGAGGAATCAATTCATCTTTATCATTAGGAACAACAGTAATACCTCCCTTCTTAGGGACACAATGGACAGGACTTACCCACTTACTATCAGCAACGGGATAAATTATACCTGCCTCAAGGAGCTTTAGTATCTCCTTTCTTACCACTTCTTTCATTTTAGGATTCAGACGGCGTTGATGATCACGAACTGGTTTAGCATCTTCTTCCAAATTATTTTTATGTTGACATAGAGTGGGACTAGTGCCCTTAAGATCATCAAGAGTATACCCAATAGAACCACGGTGCTTCTTTAGAGTTTTTAATAATCTCTCTTCTTCATCTTTTGAAAGGTTAGCACTAATAATAACAGGGTATATCTTTTTCTCATCAAGATAAGCATATTTAAGAGTATCAGGTAACGGTTTAAGCTCACACACGAGATCACCCTTGGGTGGAGGAGGATCCCCTAGGATTTCAATAGGTAAATTGTTTTTCAGAATAGGTTCCTGTTTAAAGAATACTTCATCTAATTCCCTTCTTTCATTCATAAACATATCATTTTCATGGTCTAGCAAATATTGTTCTAAAGGATCACTAGGAGGTACGGCAATAGAAGCAAGACCAATAATTTCATCCTTACTAGGTAATTCTTCTTCACGGTGTTGTCTACTAAATTTAGAAAAATTAAATTCATGAGACATATCATCTAAACCGACAGTAACAACATCCCTTTTGCAATATATGGTAGCATTAACAGTATTTAAGAAGGGTCTACCAAATATAATGGGACAAAAACTATCTTGTGGGGAACGAAGAACAAGAAAATCAGCAGGATATTTAGTTTTCCCACACAAGACTTCAACATCTCTAACAATTCCCATTGGTGAAATAGTATCTCTATTAGCAAGTTTAATTATGACATCAATATCTTCTAACTCAGCGGGTGCAATGTCATGCATAATTTCTTTGTATAAGTCAATAGGTATTGCACTAGCACTAGCACCCATATCACACAAGCCATGATAACAATGATCTCCTATTTTAACAGAAATAACAGGCATGCCTACCATAGGTCTAGGTTTATCTGTATCACAGGGTTTAGCAATTCTAGCAGTTTCATTAGAGAAATAAATAACATGCCCATCTATATTATCAGACAAGAGATCTTTAGCAATATTAGGTTCAACTTTAACTTTCTTAGGAGGTGTATATGTTTCAATATTGCTTTTACGAACCACAGTTGAAGCTTTAGCATGATCCTTTATCCTAACAGGGAAAGGCGGTTTGTCAACATAAGAAGTAGGAACAATAGGATCATTATAAGTAATAGTCTTTTCTTCTACTTTAATAGGTGCAGCTACTTTTACTTCTATGGGAGGATGATATTTAAACCACTTCTCCTTGGGGAGATCAACATAGGAAACAAAAGATTCACAGAAAGAAGCTACTATCTCAGAGTCAAGTCCATATTTAGTGCTAAATTTACAAAAAATATCGGTATCCATAAAAGATTTAACACAATCAAAACTAGGTGTCATACCTGACTCCTTACCATTGTCGAGGTCCCAATCTTCAGAGTTGTGTTTAATTCTTTCCAATAAATCCCATTTGAATTCAATAGTCTTCATCATAAAAGAGCCAGCACAAGAAGTATCAAGCATGGTGCGATTGTTACCAGAAAGCCGAGCATAAAAATTTTGAATAATCATTTCTCTTGAGAGCTCATGATTGGGGCATGAATATAGCATTGATTTAAGCCTCCCCCAAGCTTGAGCGATGCTTTCTCCTTCTCAAGGCCAAAAAATATATATATAATTGCGATCACGATGAACAAGATGCATAGGATAAAACTTTTGATGAAATTCCAATTTCAATCATTTGTAGTTCCAAGACTCCTATACCATGTCGATGCATCTCCCCTCAAAGATAAAGGGAAGACCTTCTTCTTAACAACATCTCCGGGTACAGCTGCAAGCTTAAATAATCCACTAAATTCATCCACATATATTAGATGCTCATCAGGATGTTTTGTTCCATCTCCTAAAAAAGGATTAGCTAGCAGTTTTTCTACCATACCCAAAGGAATTTCAAAGCCAGCATTTTCATTTTCAGTAGGTTCAGTAGGTTGAGGAGCAACTCTTTGCTCTACTGGTCGGGGTAAAGATACCCGGAACAAGCCCCTCAGAGGATTACTTTCCAAAGTAACAAGTGACAGTAAATTTCAGCACACTATATAAATTTTTCCTTACCAAATTCCACCTACCAAAGGCGCTTCACTCCCTGGCAACGGCGCGAGAAAGAGTCTTGATGACCCACAACTATAGGGGATCTATCGTAATCCTTTCGATAAGTAAGAGTGTCGAACCCAACGAGGAGCAGAAGGAAATGATGAGCGGCTTCCAGCAAGGTATTCTCTGCAAGTACTGAAATAAGTGGTAACAGATAGTTTTGTGATAAGATAATTTGTAATGAGCAAAATGTAACAAAAGTAAATAAAGTGCAGCAAAGTGGCCCAATCCTTTTGTAGAAAAGGACAAGCCTGGACAAACTCTTATATGATGTAAAGCGCTCCCGAGGACACATGGGAATATCGTCAAGCTAGTTTTCATCATGCTCATATGATTCGCGTTCGGTACTTTGTTAATTTGGTATGTGGGTGGACCGGTGCTTGGGTGCTGCCCTTACTTGGACAAGCATCCCACTTATGATTAACCTCTATTGCAAGCATCCGCAACTACAACAAAAGTATTAAGGTAAACCTAACCATAGCATGAAACATATGGATCCAAATCAGCCCCTTACGAAGCAACACATAAACTAGGGTTTAAGCTTCTGTCACTCTAGCAACCCATGATCTACTTATTACTTCCCAATGCCTTCCTCTAGGCCCAAACAATGGTGAAGTGTCATGTAGTCAACGTTCACATAACACCACTAGAGGAGAGACAACATACATCTCATCAAAATATCGAACCAATACCAAATTCACATGACTACTAATAGAAAGACTTCTCCCATGTCCTCAGGAACAACAGTAACTACTCACAAAGCATAAAAATGTTCATAATCAGAGGGGTATTAATGTGCATATAGGATCTGAACATATGATCTTCCACCAATTAAACCAACTAGCATCAACTACAAGGAGTAATAACACTACTAGCAACCTACTAGCACCAATCCCGGACTTGGAGACAAGAATTGGATACAAGAGATGAACTAGGGTTTTGAGATGAGATTGTGCTGATGAAGATGTTGATGGAGATTGCCCTCTCCCGATGATAGGAGCGTTGGTGATGACGATGGCGATGATTTCCCCCTCCGGGAGGGAAGTTTCCCCGGCAGAACAGCCCCACCAGAACCCTAGATTGGTTCCGCCAAGGTTCCGCCTCGTGGCGGCGGAGTTTCGTCTGAGAAGATGGCTTATGAATTTTTCCCATCGAAAGAGTCCATATAGCAGAAGATGGTCACCGGAGGGCCACCAGGGGGCCCACGAGGTAGGGGGCGCGCCCAGGGGGGTAGGGCACGCCCCCCACCCTCGTGGGCAGGGTGTGGCCTCCTGGTGAAGTTCTTGCGCTCAATGTTTTTTATATATTTGGAAAACATCATCCGTGAAGTTTCAGGACTTTTGGAGCTGTGCAGAATAGGTCACTAATATTTGCTCCTTTTCCAGCCAGAATCCCAACTGTCGGCATTCTCCCTCTTTATGTAAACCTTGTAAAATAAGAGAAAATAGGCATAACTATTGTGACATAATGTGTAATAATAGCCCATAATGCAATAAATATTGATATAAAAGCATGATGCAAAATGGACGTATCAGATGCTTATGTCAATAGGCTTCGGTCGGAAAAGCTCGAACCCAAAGCGGAAAATTGTATCTTCATAGAATACCCAACCAAGACGATTGGGTATACCTTCTATCTCAGATCTGAGGGCAAAGTGTTTGTCGCTAAGAACAAGTCCTTTCTCAAGAAAGAGTTTCTCTCGAAAGAATTGAGTGGGAGGAAGATAGAACTTGATGAGGTTGTTGAACCTTCACTTCAACCAGAGAGTAGCGCATCACAGAAAGATGTTTCTGTGGCAACTATGTCAGTTAAAGAGAAAGCTAATGATGATGATCATGAAGCTTCAGATCAAATTACTATCGAACCTCGTAGGTCGACAAGGGTGTGTACAACTTCTTAATGGTAACCCTGTCTTAAAGGTCATGTTGTTGGACAACGATGAACCTATGAGCTATGAGGAAGCGATGGTGGGCCCAGATTCCAACAAATGGCTAGAAGCCATGAAATCCGAGATAGGATCCATGTATGAGAACAAAGTATGCACTTTGGTGGACTTGCCCGATGAACGGCAAGCCATTGAGAATAAATGGATCCTTAAGAAGAAGAAAGACGTTGATTGCAATGTCACCATTTGGGAAGCTCGACTTGTCTCAAAGAAGTTTCCGACAAGTTCAAGGAGTTGACTATGATGAGACTCTCTCAATCATAGCGATGCTAAAGTCTGTTAGAACTATGTTAGCAGTTGCTGCATTTTCATTTACGAAATCAGGCAGATGGATGTCAAAACAAAGTTTCCTTGACACTTTCTGTAGCGACCCGACCTCAGACGGTCAAGTCTCTGTGCTTAAGTGTCATCCCTGGATCGGTATGCTGACACACACAGTACTCGAGGATTTATAACAGAGGTAAATCACATGTAAAAAGTAACGTAAATACTATTACCTCAATCCAAATAGCGTAAGTAACAAGGTTGTGGATTCCCATCAACACCAACGGCAAAGTTGAGTGTAGAAATAGTAACCCTAACGTATCACTTACTCGTCATAAGATTCCTGCAACATGAGACGTTGCAGCCACAAAGGGTCAGTACATTGAATGTACTGGCAAATTCACACCATAGAGAATGATGAATAAAGGCTATCACTACATGCATATTTGGCTGGTGGAAAAGCTCTATGGTTATAAGGTTTTTGCGAGAAGCCAATTTTTCCCTACTACAAAGGAATAAATTTTATTTAACTATCATGGTGGTTGTTAACCATTGAGAATGGTTGACAGCATTCTCAATCCCAATTAAGTAACATCATTAAACCCAACAAAATTATTTAAAGTCACATGATGAGATTCACATGATAATCCAAGTACTAGATACTCAAAACGTCCATAACCGGGGACACGGCTAATCATGAATAGTTTATACACTCTGCAGAGGTTTGCGCACTTTTCCCCACAAGACTTGATCTCCTCCATTGGATTTCTCGCACTACATGGTGTTTGAGAAATGGATGACCAAGACATAGTCTTTCAGAAGCGTTTGCACCTTACGATGGGTAGACCGTACCACCTACAACCCCTACATCTGCTAGTCTACCACTGTAAGAGTTCACACGACTTAATCAACTATGCTAGAGCCCATAATAGCTTGTGGCTGCACACGAAAGTTTCTAGTATGAATAATCTCATGATCCCTTTGAGCCTGGGTGGCATTCCATAAAAAACAGGCAATCCTGGAATACCCAGGTGCCTAGACAGGCAATCGCTGGAATACCCAGGTGCCTTAATCCACCCAGATGTGTGTTAAAGTTGCCACCTTAAGTAAACCATTAATTAACAATCTCACATCTGTCATGAAATACTCTCAAACCCAATCCACGTCACGAGCATAGCATGGCAATATAAGCATAATGTAATAGTAACTCCCAAGGTTTAAATGCAGGGCAGTAGGTTCCTACCTCACCAACTACTTCCCAATACCCACATGTTATCAATCCTACTCATGCAATGTTTGAGGGTGAAACTAATGCATAAAAACTGGGTATGAAAGGGATATGATCAAAGTGTGAACTTGCCTGCAATGTTGATGAAGATGATTCGCACTCAAAACTCTTGATAGTTCTACTCGTCACACTCCGGTCAATCTATCATAAGCAAGCAATAGTAACCACAAATAAGAATCACTCAAAGATCAGAGAGAACAAAGAAAACAATTCGGAAAACGTCAAAACCAAGCAAATAACTCTTGCATCATAAAATAATTTCTAACAGTACCAAAATTAAGTGAATTTGGCCTTATCAAAAAGTTTAGGTTAAGAGCTTCGATTTGCAAAAAAATCAACTAAATCGGAGTTACGAAACTCAAGTTGTGTTCAAAAAAAGTTTGAATATGGATCTGAAAAAAATTCAAAATTTGAAATTTTCAAAAAGTTGATGTGACAGGTTCACTGGATAGGTGAAAACAAGATGAAGCTATAGGCGTTGGTTTTATCTAATTTGGATAAACGAGTGAAAAGTTATGGTTATTTGAAAAATCAGGGCCAAGCTGTTTTACGAAAGAAAAATAGCTACGGTTAAGGTCTAACGTATAAATACGTACACTAATTGGTAATCTAATTATTCTATCGTATTAGTCTAAAAATAATAAACTACGGAAGTGTAAGAAGAAAAAAAAACAAAGAAAGATACCTTTATAAGACAGAGAAAAGATGACTTTGGAGAGAAGAGAAATTTTCTAGAAGTCGCGCCGGAGAGGAGAAATATATTTTTCTTAAATGAATCTAGTCAAACCAAAATATTGATTTAATCCGAATCGGATGATTTTTGGAGGCTCTATGGATCTATATTTATTGGTGGAAAAGAGGCTTAAAGGTTAAAGGCTAGGCAATGTGGGACTAAACGTAGACGAAAATATACGAAACAGAGATGAAAAGGCGTGAGCGGCTCGCATGGGCCTAAAGGCGTTCGGCCGACCTCGTGCACGCTGCGGCTGCAGTTTTTTTTACAAAATTCGGCCTAAGAAAAAAATAAAAAAAATTGAAAAGGCTGGCTGGGCCTGGCCTATTTAAGAGAGAGAAAAAACAATGGGACGCCAGAAGCTACTATACTGCGCATGTAGGTGATAAATAAATATGGGTCGCATGTACAGTTTTTTTAAATAGAAATAGAAGGAAAACCGAATAAAAAAATAAAATAAAATTTTTATATAGGCATATTATATATCAAAATTTTCAGAAAAAGATTTTCTACGACATGAACATTTTTCTAGCATTAAATAAAATACACACAAATTCTAATAATTCCAACAGTGCTCCTGCTCTAAGATCCAACAAAATCATTTTATGAAATACCAAAATGAAATCAAATTTATTTCTCTCCAATTTTCTGTTGTAGGGAATCCTGTTACCCTATTTTCCATATATTTTATTTTTGGAGAAAAATGATTTGAATAAAATCCAAATAACTCCAAATTGAAAAATAATTCCAAAAGACTTTGAAATTGATCCTTTGAAACTCCCAACTCATATTTCATATAATTTGAAGAAGTAATTTTATCTCCTCTCATGAAAATCATTGAGTTGCATAAAGTATCATAATTGGAAATATTTTCCAAATGAAATTCAAATATTTTCAACACCCCTTGTCATTTAAATAAATGGAAGAAGTCATGTCATCTTCTCTCCAGGGTTTCATGGTGAAAAGAATTTGAATTCATGGAGATCACGAATGCAAAATGAAAGTTTGGGAAAGTCCTTTTATTCCCTCTCATTTAACTTTCAAAAGGTTTCGAATTTCACTCAATTTCACACAATCAATCGAATAATTAATCAAATCTATCTATTTATTATAACATTCCAAAATTTAGAATTTTGGGATGTTACAATTTCCGTGAGGAAAGGTTGTATGTGATGCAACCAAAGGGTTTTTGTCAATCCTAAGGACGCTAAAAGGTATGAAAACTGCAGCGATCATTCTATGGACTGGAGCAAGCATCTCGGAGTTGGAACATATGCTTTGATGAGGCGATCAAAGCATTTGGGTTTATACAAGGTTTGCAAGAAACTTGTATTTGCAAGAAAGTGAATGGGAGCACTACAACATTTCTGATAGGTAGATATGGATGACATATTGTTGATTGGAAATGATGTAGAATTTCTAGAAAGCATAAAGGGTTGTTTGAATGGAGTTTTTCAAAGGAAGACCTATGTAAAACTGCTTACATGTTGGGTTTCAAGATCTATATAGATAGATCAAGACACCTGATAAGACTTTCACAGAGCACATACCTTGACATGATCTTGAAGGAGTTCAAGATGGATCAGTCAAAGAAGGAGTTCTTTCCTGAGTTGTGAGGTGTGAAGTTAAGACTTGAAGCTCGACCACGGCAGAAGAAAGAGAAAGGACGAAAGTCGTCCCCTATGCCTTAGCCATAGGCTCTATACGATATGCCATGCTGTGTACCACGATGTGCCTTGCCATGTGTTTGGCAAGGGGGTACAAGAGTGATCCAGGAGTGGATCATTGGACAGCGGTCAAAATTGTCTTTAGGAATAAGGAAATGTTTCTCGGTTATGGAGGTGATAAAGAGTTCGGCGTAGAGGGTTACGTCGATGTAAGCTTTAACACCTATCCGGATGACTCTGAGTAGCAAGCCGGATACGTATAGTGGAGCAACCATTTGGAATAGCCCCAAGTGGAACATAGTAGCAACATCTACAATATTAAATCGAGATTTGCGAAGAACACACGGATATGAATGTTGCAGACCCGTTGACTAAAACCTCTCTCGTAAGCATAACATGATCAAATCCTAGAACTCATTGAGTGTTAATCACATGGTGATGTGAACTAGATTATTGACTCTAGTAAACTCTTGGGTGTTAATTACATGGCAATGTGAGCTAGATTATTGACTCTAGTAAACTCTTCGGGTGTTAGTTACATGGCGATGTGAACTATGAGTGTTAATCACATAATGATGTGAACTAGATTATTGACTCTAGTGCAAGTGGGAGACTGTTGGAAATATGCCCTAGAGGCAATAATAAAATGGTTATTATTATATTTCCTTGTTCATGCTATAATTATCTATTGTTCATGCTATAATTGTATTAACCAGAAACCGTAATACATGTGTGAATACATACATCGTAATCCCTAGTAAGCCTCTAGTTGACTAGCTCGTTGATCAACAGATGGCCATGGTTTCCTAACCATGGACATTGGATGTCATTGGTAATGGGATCACATCATTGGGAGAATGATGTGATGGACAAGACCCAATCTTAAGCGTAGCACAAGATCGTGTAGTTCGTTTGCTAAAGTTTTTCTAATGCCAAGTATCATTTCCTTAGACCATGAGATTGTGCAACTCCCGGATATCGTAGGAATGCTTTGGGTGTACCAAACGTCACAACATAACTGGGTGGCTATGAAGGTGCATTACAGGTATCTCCAAAAGTGATTGTTGGGTTGGCACGAATCGAGACTGGGATTTGTCACTCCGTATGACGGAGAGGTATCTTTGGGCCCACTCGGTAATGCATCATCATAATGAGCTCAATGTGACTAAGGAGTTGCTCATGGGATCATGTGTTACGGAACGAGTAAAGAGACTTGCCAGTAACGAGATTGAACAAGGTATAGGGATACCAATGATCGAATCTCGGGCAAGTAACATACCGATAGACAAAAGGGAATTGTATACGAGATTGATTGAATCCTCGACATCGTGGTTCATCCGATGAGATCATCATGGAACATGTAAGAGCCAACATGGGTATCCAGATCCCACTATTGGTTATTGGCCGGAGAGATGTCTCGGTCATGTCTACATGGTTCCCGAACCCGTAGGGTCTACACACTTAAGGTTCGGCGACGCTAGAGTTGTTATGGGAAATAGTATATGGTTACCGAAGGTTGTTCGGAGTCCCGGATGAGATCCCGCACGTCACGAGGAGTTCCGGGATGGTCCGGGGGTGAAGATTGACAAAGGGTATTGGAGTCCGGAATTGTTCCAGGGGTACCGGGTGACGACCAGCGTGTCCGAAAGGGGTTTCGGAGGCCCCGACAAGCGTTGGGGGGCCTTATGGGCCAAGGGGAGGGGGCGCATCAGCCCACTAAGGGGCTGAGCGCCCCTCCCACCCCATCTCACATAACTCGAAGAGGTGGGGGTGCCTCCCCTAGGGAAACCACCCCTCCCGGCTTGGGGGGCAAGTTTCCTAGGGGTGGGGGCGCCCAAACCCATCTAGGGTTTCCCCTATGGCCACCGCCCCTCCCCTAGGGAACCCTAGGGCGCCTCCTCCTCCCCCTTCCCCCTATATATAGCGAGGGAGAGAGAGGGCAGCCGCACCCTTCCCCTGGCGCAGCCCCTCCCCCTCTCCTACACCTCATCCTCCTCTGTAGTGCTTGGCGAAGCCCTGCTGGAGAACCACGAGCTCCATCACCACCATGTCGTCGTGCTGTCGGAGTTCTCCCTCAACTTCTCCTCTCCCCTTGCTGGATCAAGAAGGAGGAGACGTTCTCGGGCTATACGTGTGCTGAACGTGGAGGCGCCGTTGTTCGACGCTTAGATCGGAATCGACCGCGATCTGAATCGCTGTGTGTACGACTTCACCAACCGCGTTCTTGTAACGCTCCCACTTAGCGATCTTCAAGGGTATGAAGATGCAGTCTCTCTCTCTCTCTTGTGGCTAGTATCTCCTAGATTGATCTTAGTGATACGTAGGAAAATTTTGAATTATTGCTACGTTCCCCAACAGTGTGGTTAGTCTTGAGAACAGTCTATGTTAATGTCTATCCACTCAATTCAGTCTATATATTTTGAAGTATCCAGATCATCTTTTTGTGAGGATGGTTTATCAATTATGGTTACACTCCAATATCCGTATGCCTTGCAGGGTTTATCGCACCCACCATGATTTCCAGTCCCATGGATGTTCGGTCCATATGATTTATCACGACCTTTGGACTGTCCTACCTGTGGGAGTAGGTGGGGGCCCTGCATGCCACCTGTAGTTGGACGATCAATCTTCTGTTTAGTACTTCAACACAGTGATTTCCTGGTAAGGATTCTCTCATGTCACATCAAGTAAATCTTATTGATTTACTGTCTAAATCTTATTGATTTAATGTCATGTTTTCTTTCTTTTGCTGCAATTTTATGATGCAGGTTTTGCCATGCGACATTCATCACAGAATAAACCGTTTGGTTTGCTCTATGATGGCCATTTTTGCAGGTTTCACTTCTTATGTCGTGTCAGTAACGAAGGCACCATCCATCACTTATATTAATGGGAAAAATTGGATCAGTTCGTTGTCTGAGTACAAGCTGAATCCCTATGATGAACTGTAGTTTGGTTTAACAAACACGCCACAATTAGTCCCTCTCATGTTTAAAAGAAATGAAGAAAAATACTGGATCACGGTCACTGAGCCTAGTCAAGTTAGAAAGCTGATCATAGCAGACCAGAAACGATCGCTACTGTCTTGCAGCAACGGATCGAGCACCGGCAGTTGCTCTAGCACTAACAGCAGCAGTAGGTCAGTCTGATCCAGCTGAGGATTGGGCACCAACCACAGCAGCGGATCAGGCTGATCTATCGGAGGATCGCGCATCGACACCGGCACCTGCTCCGACACCAGCACCAGCTCTACAAGGAGCGCCATCTCCGGCAGTAGCAGCGGCACTACTAGTCGCACCAGCATGGGAACCAGCAACGGCTTCAGCACCTGCACCAACACTTGCACTTGCATCTGCTCCGTCCCGTGCAGCGGCAATAGAACCAGCAGTTGCACCGGCAACAGACTAGGCTGCAGTTCACACTTCATATACCAAAGTCCTTACAAAAACCGACATGTCCACCTTCTTGGTAAGCATTGGCTGCCCAAGTGCTTCGTTCTTTTTTCTTTCCATGTTGTCTCACGTGATTCATTGTGTTGATCTAACTATTTGTGTATGTCTTCTTGTTTGCAAACAGAAAATTCCTAGAGCAACGAGGGAGTCGTTCAACAATCCGGGCGACCGTGGCCAAGTTTCTCTTACCATGCGCAGCCTTGATGTGAATGAACCTGCTAATATACCATAAGTAGAAAGGATGATCGCATGATGATTGATGCTAAAGGATGGTCAAGGTTCAAATCTAAATCATACGTTGCGGTAGGGGATGATGTCAAAATCGAACTTTCTCGGCAAGGAGAGCTGGTCGAAATCAAATTTGAAATTCTTCAGTAGCAGCACGCAACTGCCGAACTAATCTATCCTCCGAGAGTGTCACACCCTAGCTAGTTCAAGCATTAGAGTGTGCATCATGTTTATTTTCCTCTTAAATTTGAAATGGGGATGACAGAACCCCCACCCCCTGGAAACAACTAGGGTTTACTAAAATTATTTTCAATGAACCTGAAATGCCCTTCTAAAAAGTTAACCCTCTTTGTCTTGGGTTAGAACCTCTGGCAAAATTGGTGCACAATTTTCTAGGTCAACAGAAGGTCATTGAATTAAACCATAAGTATTTGAATTTGGGCATTTAAATTCTATAAAATAATTTAAATGCTCAAATAATTCTGGAAATAAATGTTTGCTGTTGGAAATAATCTAAACAGAGCCCACAATTATTTTCAGGATTTTTGGAAACGTTTAGTATTTTAAATAAAGCCCAACAGTTGCAGTTAAATAAAAAAACACAAACAAATTAAAAAAAAGGAGAGAGGGAAGCCCACCTGGGCCTTACCTGTGCTGGCCAGCCCACCTGGCTCGGCCCAGCCGACTGGCCCTGCCAGTCATCGTCCTCCTCCCGCCAGCAGGACGCGGAGCGCGTGGCCGGCGCCCACGGCCACACGCCGGCCACCTCCTGCTTCTGCCGACACATGGAGACGTCCAGAGATGCCACGCGACCCGCACGTCCCCTCTCATCCTCTCGCGCTCTCCCCCTCGTCTCCCTCACTCTCTCCCGCGATGGCCGAGCGCGTCCCTCGCCGCTGATCGCCGTAGTTGCCACCAGAGCCACTCCCTCGCCCCTCCGACGAGCCCAATCGCTCCGCCTCATCACCCTGGACCTCTCCGTCGACCCACGCAAGCTCGGACGACCCCAAGACGACGTGGTGCCCTTCTTCCTCGTCCACGGCCGCCGGACGTCGTCGTTCGATTCGCCGGCCTCAAGTCCTCCCCGAGCTCGCTGACCCCTGCTCCGACCCCGCTGTGAGCTCCTCTTCCTTTTTCCCTAGCTTCCGTACTCGTTTGGCCTCTGTAGCCGCCATTCCCACTGCACCCGAGAGCTCCCCGCCGCCGACCATGGCGCCGTCGTGGCCAGAGCCACAGTGGCTCGAGGCCAAGCTCGCTGTTGTGCTCAGCGCAGCACCAGGAACCCGTAGCCACCACCAGCTCCTTCTCCCGTGCACCGTAGCCTTGAAACCAACCCCGCCCGAACTCCGGCCGCCGCCACGAGCTCAATTCCGGCGAGCTCGCTCCACCCCAGCTCCTCCCACTTGCCCCACTAGATGCGCGCGAGCCCCAGCTACGCGTAGCATGTCTCCGCCGTCGATTTGGTCACCGGAGGACCAAATCCGAAGCCCTCCGCTATCTCGGCCTCGCCGGCGACTCAACGCCGGCGGGATTAGCCCCGCTAACCAGGGGTTTGACCCCAGTTTGACTCCCCTGAGTCAATGACAAGTGGGTCCCCCTCTATTAACTAAATCAGATTAGTTTCAATTAAAAATAATTAGCTTAATTAACTACTGACACACGGGACCCACCAGTCAGGTTTGACCTGGACGTCCCCATTGACCACTGACGTCACCTTGATGTAATGCTGACGCAGTAATGCATTTTCTGGATTTATTTTTATTCAGGAATTTCCAGAAAATAGTTAAAACTTCTAAAAATCATAGAAAATCAACCATAGCTCCAAATGCAAAGATTTATATATGAAAAATGATCAGAAAAATTCAATCTATCAATCTGTAATGGTTTCATGCATGACAAAACAAGTTTACCTTGCTGTTTAAGCAGAATAAGGAAATGCACTATTAAGGCCATGTTTAATGAGCTAATATTTGAATCTTTGATTCAGATGAGTTCATTCCTTTCTATTATAACTTGCATTAGGCCAAGACACATTCATATTGCCATGTCATAGCATGCATCATATTGTTGCATATCGTCATGTGTTGATTGTGTTCCGATGTGTTCTTCGTGGTAGGTTCTGCCTCCGAGGATATTCACGAGTATCCAACTGAAGGGCAGTATCCCACTACCACTCCATCAGGCAAGCAACCATTGATCATTCCGATACAAACCCATGTTCTCGCTTCTGCTCTTGTTTACTGCATTAAGACAACACGATTCAAACTGCTGTGTGCTACGGTAGTTGAACCCTTATCCTTTGCATGACCTGTCATTGCCACAATAACTAGATGAAACCCACTAGCATGTGTAGGAGTTGATTGAGCCATGTATGTGATTCCTACCTTGCTATGCCTGTTATGCTTAGAGTTGTGTCAGGTCTGGTTCATCTGGGTGATGGGCCTGAGTGAAATGCTTATGCCGGTAATGTGAGGGATGTGTTGAACATGTTTTGGTAAAGGTATCGATGAGAGGCCATGTAGGAGTACATGGTGGGTTGTTTCATTGAGGCCATCCCTAAGAATTGAGATCTGTATGTGTGATTTAAGATTCAGCTACTACCATGCATTGGGATCCTTAATTGACCCTCTTGGGTTCTTAACCACCCTAGTACTCTGTCCAGGAGTTGCAACTAGTTTCTGGTGTTTGTAGGTTATGTGTTGGCGGCCGTGCATAGCGCTGACCCTAGGGGTGGGCTATGTTGCGGTAGATACACCGTGGCTGGGTATGCCGGGCGCCCGTTAGGCGTCTCGGGACCCTGTTCACATCGTTCGGGGCCGTATGTGGAAACCTCGACCGGACTCCCTGCGGATGGAACCTGGATAGGCGATAAACCTGGACTAGAGACTTAAGTGTTTAGGTAGGCCGTGGCCGACACCCTCGCTGGGCTTCCGCTTGAAGGTTGCCGAGTACATGTCGTGTAAGCGGCGGTAAGTGGTGAAAGCGTGTATGAAGAAGTACACCCCTGCAGGGTATAAAACTATTCGAATAGCCGCGTCCGCGGTAAAGGACTACTTGGTTGCCTATACAGTTCATAGACAAGTTAATGGGTACTAATAAAAGACTCAAGATAAGTGTGAGTGCCGAGGATGGCCCTCTCGTAGGATGACGAGGGAGGATCCCTGGTGGAGTATTGTGTTGATGAGTAGTGGACTCGTGTGCAAAAACTATTTTACTGGTGAAGTTCCGTAGGATATCTTAGCCAAGAGTCAAAGCTGGCTTGCTGCATTAACCCCACCACCTTCTTGACAATAAGCATGTATAGTAGGTTCTGATGTAAGACTTGCTGAGTACCTTTGTACTCATGTTTGCTTAATTACTGTTTTCAGACGACAACACCGCCCCCTCCGATGGGTTCGACGAGTGACTAGCCACCCAGGTGGTGATCCTGGCCATGGAGGGCCCTATGTAGATAGATAGGCTTCGAGAAGCCTTCTTTCTTTCTAGAGTCTGTACTCAGACTAGTTGCTTCCACATGTGCTTGTATGATTGTATGACTTGAGTGTCGGGTCATGTGACCCCTATCTGTATGAACATGTTATGTATGGCTCTCTGGAGCCTTTAAATAAAGTACTTGAGTTGTAGAGTTTTATTGTGATGCCATGTTGTATGTACTCATATCGGGCATATTGTGTGTATGATTGAAATGCTTGGTATGAGTGGGATCCGACAATCTAGTTGTTTATCCTTGGCAGCCCTTCTTATGGGGAAATGTAGTCTAGCGTTCATCGAGCCATAGTAGTCCGCTACAGCCCGGTTCACCGGAGTCCTGCTAGCCCAGCACTACTGCTCAGGACACTTGACTGGCCGGCATGTGTTTCACTTCGTTCCTATGTCTGTCCCTTCGGGGAAATGTCACGCGGTGATATCCGGAGTCCTGCCTAGCCTGCTTCAGCCCGGGTTCCCCGGAGTCCTGTTAGCCCAGTGCTACAGCCTGGAATCACTCGCTGATGACCGACATGTTCGATGTGATTCATGTATGCCTGTCTCCATAGGTCTGTGCCGCTTTGGGTTCACGACTAGCCATGTCGGCCCGGGTTCTCTGTCATATGGATGCTAGCGACACTATCATATACGTGAGCCAAAAGGCGCAAACGGTCCCGGGCCATGGTAAGGCGACACCTGTGGGATACCGTGCGTGAGGCCGCAAAGTGATATGAGGTGTTACCGGCTAGATCGATGTGACTTGGAATCGGGGTCCTGACAGCGTTGGTATCAGAGCCGGACTGCCTGTAGGTTCGTTGAGCCAAACTGGTCGATGTCGAGTCTAGAAATGCTTTAGCTATATGTAGGGGAATTGATTGTGGGAGGGAACGTAAGGCTCTTTTACTCCTTTACCCTATGCCTCTGATCTGAGTCATTCTCTTCTCATTCAATGTGGGTTAAGGACTAGGCTCTCTTCTTCTATCAGGTTCACGTGTTACTAATCCGTAGTAGCTTATAGGATTGTTGTTACAAGTCCCAGTTCAGTTTCTACTATTCTTAGTATGTTGCTAATTGGATCAGAACCTTGATATGATGTTGTTGAGTGGTATTGCGAACTGTTATGGATGTCTCAAATCTTTTTCTGAGCATTTACAGCTGTTATGCTGTCCAATTTTTCCCTAGAAATTTTGATGTCTTTGCATTGTGGTTGTGCTTTCAGATGGCCAACCATGTTCAAAACCAAGTGGTTCGCCTGACCCGGTGCCTCGACGTGCCCGGTCATACTGCTATGTTAGTCCGGGTAATGATCGAGACGGGTTACCGTTGGTATCCCGAATACACCGTCGAAGAGCAATTCCGAGACTTTAATCAAAGCCAATATTTCTGCACCGTCAGGATATTTCCTTCTTATCCTGGATCTACCGAGCCCCTTCACTGTTCCTATGGACTGGGGGTTACTGTTAAGATGGCTGTGCAGGATGCTTCCTATTCCATGATGACCATTATGCGAGTCCGGACTGGCCTGCTTCGGAACACCGACTTCCGTTACATGCCAGCTTCACTTCCGGGAGCGCAAGGGTATCTTCAGGCTATCTATGCCGACTCCACTCAGGAGGACTCATTAACTCGTACCACTGCCGAGATGCTCGAAGATAAGGACCGAGAGAATCGGGCCTTGAGGCTGGAGCTTTTCAATACCCGTGCTGATCATTGGGCCACATTGACTCGGTTTGCACCTGTGGTGCAAGCTGGATGTATGGATACAAGGGATCTGTATCCTGTGAGATCAGCTCTGCCAGACATGGTGGATTGGCGTGATGTGGGAGGCATCACCCCACCCCGTGGTCCCCGCAGGCCACCGTTTGTTGGTCCAAGGCCTCATCCTAGCCCCTATGGTCCACAGGCTCCTCAGGACCGTCTGTTCCCGGATGGTCACGTTGAACTTCCAGGCTACGGAGGTGACTTCTATGAGGACTACTACGGAGCTGTCTGAGTTAGTAGTAGTACCACTAGTATTGTAGTAGTTGTATCTCCATTGTCCTGCGAGACTTGTGGAATATGACTTTGTGTGTAATCAAATCCAGAGGTGTAGACAAATAATGTATAGGAGCTTGGAATGCCTCCGATGAGTTGTAATGTCTTTCATCATAGTGTACTGTAGCCTGGGCTTGTACTAAACTATGTATGATGTGTATGACCGTTGGTATATATATGGCAGTTTTATATTACCATGACATACGGATGAATATCTCTGCATTCCGTGTTATCCATTACTTTCTGCACTTCCTTGCTAAGTTTGAGCCATCCTTATCTAAACCATTGTCTTGTTTTCTCCTAGGATGGTCAACACCCGCAGCAACCCTGCTGCCTCGGAGCAGGGGGAAGCCAGTGCAGCTACGGGTGAAAATCTGCCTCACCCGCCTTCTCTGGCCGAAGTAATGCTGGAGGCGGAAAGAAACAAGCGTGAGACTAGCCGCCTGCTATAGAGGATTGAGCAGAACACTCCACGCCACCCGCGAAATGACTTGGTGTCGATCAATGACTTTATCAAGCTGTACCCACCAAAGTTTAACCATTCCGTCGAACCCCTCGACGCGGATGACTGGCTTCGCAGCATTACCCACAAGCTATGTTCTACCAACGTAGCCGAAGCCGACAAGGTTACCTATGCTGCCTATCACCTCGAAGGCCCTGCTAGCCTTTGGTGGGAAAACTTCGAAGCTATGCGCCCGGTCGGCCAAGTTACTACTTGGGCTGAGTTTAGTGAGGCTTTCCACGAGCATCACATTCCGGAAGGTCTCATGGATCGCAAGAGGGAGGAGTTCTGCAACTTCACCCAAGGAAGACTGACTGTGGATGCTTATAGTCGTGAATTTGGAAATCTGGCATGCTATGCTCCCGAAGAGGTATCTACTGACACTAAGAAGCAAGCAAGGTTCCGCAAGGGACTTAGCCCTGAGCTTCGCCGCGATCTTCGTTTGCATGAGTGCACCTCCTTTCAGAAGTTGGTCAATAAAGCCATTAGTGCTGTGACAGGCCAGACTGATTATGACGCTTCACGCAAGCACTCCCGTGACTTTGGCTCTTCATCCGGCTCTGGAGCTCAGAAGCGTCGGGTGTGGATCCCAAGCACGGCACTGCCACCCAGGTTCATCCCGAGGCCATCCTTTGAGGCGCCTCGTCCCAACCAGCAATTTGCACCGCCCAAGCCCTATGGTGGCCCCGCTGCTAATGCTGCTCCACGCCCCAATGTGGTGACATGCTTTAAGTGTGGAGAGCCGGGTCACTATAGCCGAGAGTGTCCCCAGAACAACAACCCCAATCAAACTGGAAAGTCCGTTGGCCGTGGTAAGCCCACGGGAAAAACATTCTACGCCAAGCCGGCCACCACTGCACGTGGCCATGTTAACTATGTTTCAGCCGAGGAGGCTCATGAGGATCCCAACGTCGTCCTTGGTACGCTCCTTGTTAACTGCCATCCGGCATTTGTTCTTTTCGATACTGGAGCATCTCATTCATTCATATCCGAGAACTATGCTCGATTGCACAACACGACATTTTGTGACATGCCCTCTACCATGGAAATTCAAACTCCTGGCTCTAGATGGCAAACTTCTAGAGTAAGCCATGGGAACGAAATCCTTGTCGATAGACTTGTCTTCCTTGCATCCTTAATAGCTCTCAAGTCCTCGGACATAAACATCATCTTGGGTATGGACTAGATGTCAGCTCATTATGCTAAGATCGATTGTGCCACTAGAACCGTTCAACTTACTCACCCATCGGGCAAGACAGTCAATGTCTTAACTCGAGTGGCCAAGCGCCAGCTTTATTCCTTAAATGCCAACCCCCTTCCAGACCTTGAGGATGTTCCGGTAGTCTGAGACCTTCCGGATGTCTTTCGAGAAGAATTGCCAGGTGTTCCACCTGACAGAGATGTTGAGTTTGTGATAGACCTTGTTCCAGGAACCGTTCCAATTTCTAGAAGACCCTACAAGATGGCACCCTTAGAACTAGCCGAGCTTAAGAACCAACTCGATGAGTCCTTGAAAAAGGGTTTCATCCGTCCTAGTTCCTCTCCTTGGGCTTGCCCCGTTCTCTTCGTCGAGAAGAAGGATGGAACGGATCGTATGGTTGTGGACTACCGCCCTGTCATCCACCGCCCTGGTGCTCTCAGCGCAGCATGGTCAATGTGGTCAAGGAATGACTTCCATCGAAAGACTACTGTATGTGGAGAGGCTGACAGCTGGGTCCACGATAGTAGCAAGGAAGTGCCTCCTTATTACGCGCAAAATAATTATTCCTCCACCTGACAGCAGGGAGCCACCGGATGGGCCACCGTATTTCATGAAAAAAACATTTCCCCCCTGACTGCTGGGACCCACCAGCTACAACTTCGCACAGAAGGAAGTGCCTGACAGTCAGGACCCACCTGGTCGAAGCGTACGTAGTGTTGTCATTCTGGTCACGAACATGTACGTACATACTGGTCGATCGGTCTGTCTGCAGGCTGCAGCGATGAAACGTGGCCATGTAAGTAAGGGCACGTGTCGTATTATAGGCACGCACGTGTCGTAGTAGAGGCGCGCACGTAGCATGTACACATACGTACATCGGCCAGGGTGCAAGAAGTAAATACAGCCACGTACGTACATATGGGCGGTGTCTCGAACGCCTGCTCGCGCAGACGTACGAGCAGGGCTTGTGTACATGACTGGATCGGAAGGGAGAAATTGCATCGTCATCATGTTCATCGGGAGGAAACGAAATGCGTCGTGTTCATGGGGAGGCAATGGAATACGTTGTGTTCATCGGGAGCCAACCGTCTTGGACGGAACAGCCGATGGAAACGAGGCTTGGCATACCGCAGAACGGAGGAAACGGTCTTGTGTTCGACCGGCCATGGTCGAAACGGGATCCTGTTCATCGGGAGGGGTCTGGCGTACCGCAAAATGGACGAAACGGACTTCTCTTGGACCTCTTACGATCGAAACGGGGTCTTGTTGATCGGGAGGGGTGTGGCGTACTGCAAAATGGAGGAAACAGACTTGTGTTGGAGCGCTACGGTCGAAACGGGGGTCCTGTTCATCAGGAAGGGTGTGGCGTACCGCAAAACGGGACTCCACGGGATACTGTTCATCTCCACCGTCGACCTCCTGCAGCCTCCACGGGTTACTGTTCATCCACCGTCGACCTCCTCCAGCCTCCACCTGCGACTGCTCATTCGTGGGCTCCTGTTCATCCAGCCTCCACCGGTCCTCCACCGGCTACTGTTCAACCAGTCCTCTCCATGGGGTCCTGTTCAACCACCCCTCCACGGGCTATTGTTCATCCAGCCCTCCACCGGCTACTGTTCAACCAGCCCTCCACGGGGTCCTGTTCATCCATCCCTCCATGGGATCCTGTTCATCCACCCCCAACCTGCTCGATCAGGGTCCTCTTCATCCAGCAGCAACGGCCTCTGCTACCACAGGGTCCTGTTCATCCAACCCCCACTGGGAACTATTCATCCACCCCCCCCCCACAACTCTCACTGTTCATCTAGAGGCAGCATCGATCGGCTTCAGTTAGCAGCGGTAGCGAAGGAATCACTCGGGTTCAGTTAACCGCAAGGGATCGATCGCCCGGGTTCAGTAACGTAGCTAGTGCAACCGTTCGGGTTCAGTTAGAGCCCAATGCCTCGCTAGGGTTCAGTTAGAGCACAATGCCTCGCACACACGCGTGTACGTACAAGAGAAACGCGCATCGCTCGGCCCCCGACCACCCACCATAACCGGGGACTCCCCCGATATTTTCCTCACCCTCGCTTCTACCACGGTTTTTTCCGTCATGGATGGCCCAAAGAATGTCATGCAGTTACATCTCCGGCCCACCCAGGATGAAAAGCCCATTTTCTATCAAGATTTTTTTAATAGAAATAGGAGCCAACCACATCTATGATGATACCGGGTTTTGTCACAATTATCATCATAGAAGTGTCATAAGCATGACAAAAAAAATTGTTCGGCCCAAAATGTCACGGATGTGTCTTTTTTTGTAGTGTCCACAGTTTACTCGTCCGGTCATAGTCGTAGTGCTTAGGCGAAGCCCTGCGTGGATCACATCACCATCACCATCACCACGCCGTCATGCTGATGAAACTCTCCCTCGACACTTTGCTGGATCAAGAGTCTGAGGGACGTTATCGAAATGAATGTGTGCTGAACTCAGAGGTGTCATACATTCGGTAATTGATCGGTTGGATCGCAAAGATGTTCGACTACATCAACCACATTAACCTAACACTTCCGCTTTCGGTCTACGAGGGTACATGGACACTCCCTCCCCCTCTTGTTGCTATGCATCTCCTAGATAGATCTTGCGTGATCGTAGGAAATTTCTTGAAATTGCATGCTACGTTCCCCAACAGTGGCATCCAAGCCAGGTCTATGCCTAGATGATATGCATGAGTAGAACACAAAGAATTGTGGGCGTTCATAGTCATACTGCTTACCACCAACGTCTTATTTTGATTTGGCGGTATTGTTGGATGAAGCGTCCCGGACTAACCTTACATGACCATGTTCATGAGACTGGTTCCATCAATAGACATGCAACTAGTTTTGCATAAAGGTGGCTGGCGGGTGTCTATTTCTCCAACATTAGTTGAATCGAATTTGACTATGCCCAGTCCTTGTTGAAGGTTAAAACAACACACTTGATGGAAAATCATTGTGGTTTCGATGCATAGGTAAGAACGGTTCTTACTAGAAGCTCGTAGCAGCCACATAAAACTTGCAACAACAAAGTCGATGACGTCTAACTTGTCTTTGCAGGGCATGCTGTGATGTGATATGGTCAAGACATGATGTGATATACGTTATTGTATGAGATGATCATGTTTTGTAAAAGTTATTGGCAACTGTGAGGAGCCTTATGGTTGTCGCTTTATTCTATGCAATGCAATCTCCATGTAAATTCTTTACTTTATCACTATGCGTTAGCGATAGTTGTAGAAGAAATAGTTGGCGAGACGACAACGATGCTATGATGGAGATCAAGGTGTCAAGCCGGTGACGGTGGAGATCATGACGGTGCTTTGGAGATGGAGATCAAAGGCACAAGATAATGATGGCCATATCATGTCACATATTTTGATTGCATGTGATGTTTATCTTTTATGCATCTTATTTTGCTTAGTACGGTGGTAGCATTATAAGATGACCCCACACTAAATTTCAAGGTATAAGTGTTCTCCCTGAGTTTGCACCATTGCGACAGTTCGCCGTGCCGAGACACCGCATGATGATCGGGTGTGATAAGCTCTATGTTCACATACAACGGGTGTAAGACAGTTTTGCACATGCAAAATACTCGGGTTAAACTTGACAAGCCTAGCATATACAGACATGGCCTCGGAACACTGAGACCGAAAGGTCGAACGTGAATCATATAATAGATATGATAAACATAGAGATGTTCACCATTGAAAACTACTCCATCTCACGTGATGATCAGACATGGTTTAGTTGATATGGATCACATGATCATTTAGATGACTCGAGGGCTGTCTATCTAAGTGGGAGTTCTTTAGTAATATGATTAATTGAAATTAAATTTATCATGAACTTAGTCCTGATAGTTTTTGCATATCTATGTTGTATATCAATGGCACGTGCTACCATTCCCTTGAATTTTAATGCGTTCCTAGAGAAAGCTAAGTTGAAAGATGATGGTAGAAACTACACCGACTGGGTCCGTAACTTGAGGATTATCCTCATTGCTGCATAGAAGAATTATGGCGTTGATGCACCGCTAGGTGCGAGGCCTGCAGAAGGAGCAACTTTGAAAGTTATGAACGTCTGGCAAACTAAATCTGATGACTACTCGATAGTTCAGTGTGCCATCCTTTACGACTTATAATAGGGACTTCAAAGACGTTTTGAACGTCATGGACCATATGAGATGTTCCAGGAGTTGAAATTAATATTTCAAGCAAATGCCCGAGGTGAGAGATATGAAGTCTCCAACAAGTTCTATAGCTGCAAAATGGAAGAGAACTGTTGGAAATATGTCCTAGAGGCAATAATAAAATGGTTATTATTATATTTCCTTGGTCATGATAATTGTCTATTGTTCATGCTATAATTGTATTAACTGGAAACCGTAATACTTGTGTGAATACATAGACCACAACATGTCCCTAGTGAGCCTCTAGTTGACTAGCTCGTTGATCAACAGATGGTTGTGGTTTCCTGACCATGGACATTGGATGTCGTTGATGATGGGATCACATCATTATGAGAATGATGTGATGGACAAGACCCAATCCTAAGCATGGCACAAGATCGTGTAGTTCATTTGCTAGAGCTTTTCTAGTGTCAAGAATCATTTCCTTAGACCATGAGATTATGCAACCCCGGGATACCGTAGGAATGCTTTGGGTGTATCAAACGTCACAACGTATCTGGGTGACTGTAAAGGTGCACTACAGGTATCTCTGAAAGTGTCTGTTGGGTTGGCATGAATCGAGACTGGGATTTGTCACTCCTTATGACGGGCAGGTATCTCTGGGCCCACTCGGTAATGCATCATCATAATGAGCTCAATGTGACTAAGGAGTTAGCCACGAGATCATGCGTTATGGAACGAGTAAAGAGACTTGCCGGTAATGAGATTGAACGAGGTATGGGGATACCGACGATTGAATCTCGGGCAAGTAACATACCGATAGACAAAGGGAATTGTATACAGGATTGATTGAATCCTCGACACCGTGGTTCATCCGATGAGATCATCGTGGAACATGTGGGAGCCGATATGGCTATCCAGATCCCACTATTGGTTATTTTTGATACGTCTCTGTCGTATCTATAATTTTTGACTGTTCCATGCCAATATTATACTACTTTCATATACTTTAGGCAACTGTTTATACTATTTTTGGGACTAACATATTGATCCAGTGCCCGGTGCCAGTTCCTGTTTGTTGCATGTTTTTTGTTTCGCAGAAAATCCATATCAAACGGAGTCCAAACGGGATAAAAACTGGCAGAGATTTTTTGGAATATATATGATTTTGGGAAGAAGAATCAATGCGAGACGATGCTCGAGGGGGCCACGAGGCAGGGGCGCGCCCTGGGCCCACGTGGCCACCCCGTAAGGTGGTTGGTGCCCTTCTTTAGCCCCAAGAAATCTAATATCCGGATAGAGATCGTGTCCAAAAGTCAGCCCAATCGGAGTTACGGATCTCCGGGAATTTAAGAAACGGTGAAAGGGCAGAATCAGGGAAAGCAGAAACAGAGAGAGACAGAGAGACAGATCCAATCTCGGAGGGGCTATCGCCCCTCACATGCCACGGAGGCCATGGACCAGTGGATAAACCCTTCTCCCATCTAGGGAGAAGGTCAAGGAAGAAGAAGAAGAAGGGGGGCTCTCTCCCCTCTCTTCCGGTGGCGCCGGAACGCCGCCGGGGCCATCATCGTCACCGCAATCTACACCAACAACTTCACCGCCATCATCACCAATTCTTCCCCCCTCTATGCAGTGGTGTAACCCCTCTTTTACCCTCTGTAATCTCTACTTAAACTTTGTGCTCAACGCTATATATTATTTCCCAATGATGTATGGCTATCCTATGATGTTTGAGTAGATCCGTTTTGTCCTATGGGTTAATTGATGATCGTGATTGGTTTGAGTTGCATGTTTTATTAGGATCATCTTCGATCCCTATGTGCTCGTGCTGAAACCCCAACTAGCATAGTTGAGGGCAAATCTTTAGATGAGCATGCTTGTTATGTGCGGCACCGCAAATCTGAAAAAGGGAAACTTTTACTGGATCAAATTCATCATTTGCAATGCTATGCTTGGAACTTATGTGAAATATATGATGTTACTTGTTGTTCTGAAAACCCTGAGAAACACCTTCCCTACCAATGTGAGTTTAGTGATAATGGAATCGTATCTTCGTATGCTAAGGGTGTTTATAATTACTATGATGTTCAACAAATTGAAGAATTTGTTTCTTTTAAGGGTGCTTATGAAATTTCTTCTTTAATTGAAAAGTATGATGCTACTCTTTACAAATCTGAAAAATTTGCCATACTTAAATATTGTTACGATAATTATTCTTCTAATGCCTATGTTAAACCATATATTGAGGACTCCTCTGCTCTCCAAGAAGAGATCAATATTTTGCAGGATTCTATGGAAGAAGGAATTGATGAAACTTTAGGCTCATTGGATGAAAAAGATGATGAGGAGAGCGAAGAACAAAAGGAGGAAGAGCGGATTAGCTACCCGTGCCCACCTTCTAATGAGAGTAACTCTTCAACTCATACATTGTTTAATATCCCTTCGTGCTTACCAAAGGATGAATGCTATGATGATTATTATGATCCCGTTGATTCTTTTGAAATATCCCTTTTGGATGATGCTTGCTATGCTTGTGGCCAAGATGCCAATATGAATTATGCTTATGGAGATGAACTTGCTATAGTTCCTTATGTTAAACATGAAATTGTTGCTATTGCACCCACGCATGATAGTCCTATTATCTCTTTGAATTCTCCCGACTACACTATATCAGAGAAGTTTGCCCTTATTAAGGATTATATTGATGGGTTGTGTTTCACTACTACACATGCTGATTTTGATAGATATAATATGAATGTGCTTGCTGCTCCTACTTGCAATTACTATGAGAGAGGAACTACATCTCCGCCTCCATGTTTCCAACACGATAAAATTTCAAGAAACTGTTATACTCTGCATTGGCCTTTACTATGTGTGCATGAATTGTTCTTTTATGACATGCCGATGCATAGGAAGAGATTTAGACTTTGTTATCGCTTGATATATGTTGCTTTGTGCTCACTACTAAATTACAAATCATTATTGATTCAAATTGGCTTTGATATACCTTGGGATCCGGGTGGATCCATTACTTGAGCACTATATGCCTAGCTTAATGGCTTTAAAGAAAGCGTTGCCAGGGAGACAACCCGGAAGTTTTAGAGAGAAATTTATTTTTGTTGAGTGCTTTTATATAGTTTAAAAAATAAAGAGGGGAACCCAAAACTTTTCAAAAAGGAAAGTGAAAGTGAGAGAGACAAGAATTGTTGAAGTGGGGGAGCTCCTTGAACTTTGTTCATGCTCACGGAAACTTTGTGAATCTTGATTACAGAAACTTTTAAACAAAAATAATTATCCCCTTTGTACAATTCCATTGTATTATAAAAATAATGTGCCAAGATTTGCCTTTAGGATGTTTACATTGCTTGTTGGTTACATTTTTTACTGGAATGTCAAACGGTTCTGAAACTTTTTGCACTGTCTTTCTTTACAAATTGTTTAATTTTACTAATTATTTCAGGATTTTTGGAGTACCAGAGGTATAGTGAATGTTCAGATTTCTACAGACTGTCCTGTTTAAGACAGATTCTGTTTTTGATGCATAGTTTGCTTGTTTTGATGAAACTATCAATTTCTATCAGTGGATTAAGCCATGGAAAAGTTATATTACAGGAGTTACAATGCAAAAACAAAATATTAGTTGGTTTGCAATAGTAATTAGAGTAGTGATTTGCTTTATTATACTAACAGATCTTACCGAGTTTTCTGTTGAGTTTTGTGTGATTGAAGTTTTCAAGTTTTGGGAGAGATCACGATGGACAAAGGAATAAGGAGTGGCAAGAGCCTAAGCTTGGGGATGCCCAAGACACCCCAAGGAAATATTCAAGGACTCCCAAGCAACCAAGCTTGGGGATGCCCCATAAGGCATCCCCTCTTTCTTCTAACGATCATCGGTAATTTCACTTGGAGCTATATTTTTATTCATCACATGATATGTGCAAATCTTGGAGCGTATTTTGCATTTAGTTTTCAATTTTCTTTTATGCACCATGCTGGTATGAGATAGTCCTTGGTTGATTTATAGAATTCTCATTGCACTTCACTTATATCTTTTGAGTATGGCTTTATAGAATGCTTCATGTGCTTCACTTATATCAATTGAAGTTTGGATTGCCTGTTTCTCTTCACATAGAAAACCGCCATTTGTAGAATGCTCTTTTGCTTCACTTATATTTGTTAGAGCATGGGCATATCTTTTATAGAAAGAATTAAACTCTCTTGCTTCACTTATATCTATTTAGAGAGATGACGGGAATTGGTCATTTACATGGTTAGTCATAAAATCCTACATAAAACTTGTAGATCACTGAATATGATATGTTTGATTCCTTGCAATAGTTTTGCAATATAAAGATGGTGATATTAGAGTCATGCTAGTGGGTAGTTGTGGATTGTAGAAATACTTGTGTTGAAGTTTGTGATTCCCGTAGCATGCACGTATGGTGAACAGTTATGTGATGAAGTCGGAGCATGATTTATTTATTGATTGTCTTCCTTATCAGTGGCGGTCAGGGACGAGCGATGGTCTTTTCCTACCAATCTATCCCCCTAGGAGCATGTGCGTAGTACTTTGTTTCGATGACTAATAGATTTTTGCAATAAGTATGTGAGTTCTTTATGACTAATGTTGAGTCCATGGATTATACACACTCTCACCCTTCCATCATTGCTAGCCTCTTCGGTACCGTGCATTTCCCTTTCTCACCTCCAGAGTTGGTGCAAACTTCGTCGGTGCATCCAAACCCCGTGATACGATATGCTCTATCACACATATATCTTCCTCAAAACAGCCACCATACCTACCTATTATGGCATTTCCATAGCCATTCCAAGATATATTGCCATGCAACTTCCATCATCATCATATACATGACTTGAGCATTCATTCTCATATTGCCTTGCATGATCGTAAGATAGCTAGCATGATGTTTTCATGGCTCATCCGTTTTTGATGTCATTGCTACGCTAGATCATTGCACATCTCGGTACACTGCCAGAGACATTCATATAGAGTCATATCTTTGTTCTAGTATCGAGTTGTAATATTGACTTGTAAGTAAATAAAAGTGTGATGACCATCATTATTAGAACATTGTCCCATGTGAGGTTATCAAAATAAAAGTGGCCGAAGAAGCCCCCCCCCCAAAAAAAGAGAGAGTCCAAAGAAGCCTACAAAAAAAGAAAAAAAGAAAAAAAAAGAAAAAATGAGAGAAAAGAGAGAAGGGACAATGTTACTATCCTTTTACCACACTTGTGCTTCAGAGTAGCACCAGGTTCTTCATATAGAGAGTCTCTTGAGTTATCACTTTCATATACTAGTGGGACTTTTCATAATAGAACTTGGCTTGTATATTCCAACGATGGGCTTCCTCAAATGCCCTAGGTCTTCATGAGCAAGCAAGTTGGATGCGCACCCACTTAGTTTCAGTTTGAGCTTTCATACACTTATAGCTCTTAGTGCATCCGTTGCATGGCAATCCCTACTCCTCGCATTGACATCAATTGATGGCCATGTCCATAGCCCGTTGATTAGCCGCATCGATGTGAGACTTTCTCCCTTTTTGTCTTCTCCACACAACCTCCACCATCATATTCTATTCCACCTATAGTGCTATGTCCATGGCTCATGCTCATGTATTGCGTGAAAGTTGAAAAGGTTTGAGAACGTCAAAAGTATGAAACAATTGCTTGACTTGTCATCGGGGTTGTGCATGATTTGAATATTTTGTGTGTTGAAGATTGAGCATAGCCAGACTATATGATTTTGTAGGGATAACTTTCTTTGTCCATGTTATTTTGAAAAGACATGATTGCTTTATTAGTATGCTTGAATTATTATTATCTTAATGTCAAATGATAGACTATTGCTTTGAATCACACGTGTCTTAATATTCATACCATGATTAAATTACATGATCAAGATTATGCTAGGTAGCATTCCACATCAAAAATTATCTTTTTTATCATTTACCTACTCGATGAAGAGCGGGAATTAAGCTTGGGGATGCTGATACATCTCCGTCGTATCTATAATTTTTGATTGTTCCATGCCTATATTATACAACTTCATATACTTTTGGCAACTTTTTATACTATTTTTGGGACTAACATATTGATCCAGTGCCCTGTGCCAGTTCCTGTTTATTGCATGTTTTTTGTTTCGCGGAAAATCCATATCAAACGGAGTCCAAATGGGATAAAAACTGATAGAGATTTTTTTGGAATATATGTGATTTTTGGGAACAAGAATCAACATGAGATGATGCCCAAGGGGGCCACGAGGAAGGGGGCGCGCCCTGGGCCCTCATGGCCACCCCGGAAGGCGGTTGGTACCCTTCTTTCGCCGCAAGAAATCTAATATCCGGATAGAGATCATGTTCAAAATTCAGCCCAGTCGGAGTTACGGATCTCCTGGAATTTAAGAAACGGTGAACGGAAAGAATCAGGGAGCGCATAAACAGAGAGAGAGAGAGAGACAAATCCAATCTCGGAGGGGCTCTCGCTCCTCCCATGCCGTGGAGGCCATGGACCAGAGGGGAAACCCTTCTCCCATCTAGGGAGAAGGTCAAGGAAGAAGAAGAACAAGGGGTGCTCTCTACCCCTTGTTAGAGAATCCTACAGATTGTAGTCTGTATCAAATACAATCTGTAGGTTAGATCAACTTGTACTCCACGTTTGTAATGTCCTTGTTGTGTATATATATAATATGCAATGTAAACGATCGAAGCGAGCAATTGCAGCACGATCTTGTTTTCCTACCTAATCTAATTATTCTACATGGTATCAGGTTAGTTCGGTCCTTGGCCTCTTCTCTCCAAACCCTCCACAACCCTAGCCCTTGATCGCTTCTTCTCGCCATGACTCCTGACGAGATCTCAGCCAAAGAGTGTGAGCTCCAAGCTCGTGCCAAAGAGCTAGACGAGCTTGAGGCTAAACTCAAGCGCGAAGCTGCAGTCGCAACTGAAGAAAAAGGCAAGGGGACGGCCGTCCATACGCCACCCAGTCCCTCCGCGTACGCCACTTCGATCAAGCTCCATGTCCCCATCACCCTCTATCTCAATGAGTCTAACTACACCAACTGGAGGAAGCTCCTTCTCCCTGCTCTTGGTCGCTATGGCCTCACCGCTCATGTGATTGGCGACGCCGGCGCCACGCCTTCCGACACCTCGCCCACTTCAGACTGGGGACGCGACAACTTCACGTTGATCTCCTGGATATATGGCTCCATCTCCATCGACTTCTTCAGCATCGTCAAGCGTCCTGGCTCCACGGCACGCACGATCTGGTATGCCATTGAGAACCTGTTTCGAGACAACAAAAAGCACTGTGCCATCCAGCTTGAGGTGGAGTTCCGCAACACTCCGCAAGGTGGTCAGACCGTCAGCGACTACTGCTCGAAGCTCAAAGCCCTGGTTGACTCCCTCACCGACGTCGACCAACCGGTCAGTGACGAGACGCTTGTCCTCACCCTTCTGCGTGGCCTTAACAACAGCTTCACGCACCTCCGCTCCTTCATCCCGTTTCAGGTGCCCTTCACAATGTTCCTTCAGACACGCTCAGCGCTCATCTTACAAGAGACACAAAAGAAAACTGATGCCAAGAACGCCGCCTCCACTACTCTATGGGCAAGCGGCAATAGCATCCTACCTAGCGCTGCTGGCGAGCGCACTCCATTATCTGGCTCTGGGGGCGACCATTCAGGCGGGCGTGGTGGCCCTAGCTACAACAACACCCCATTCTACCGCGGTGGTGGCCGCGGCGGTCGTGGTCGTGGCCGCGGCAACCCATGGCAGTTCAATCCATGGACTGGGGCCCCGACTCGGGCTCATCTTCTTCAGCAACATCAGTCATCAACTCCATGGCAGCAACCCACGGCTCCCTGGCAACTTCATCCATGGCGTGCATCGTCTCAAGGACTTCTCTGTCCTCGTCCCAACACTGCACCACAAGCTTACACTGCCTACGTTCAGACCTACAACAACGCCAACATGATGCCATCCTCTACTTCAAACCCGCACCAGCAAATGGTGGATCCAGCGCTCCTGGCTGCCCTCAACAATATGCAGATCCCCAGCACGCACGAGTGGTATATGGACTCCGGCGCATCTTCTCATATGGCATCCGATTATGGTAACTTCAACTACGTCTCACCATCTTCATCCTCTCAATCCATTACTGCCGGCAACGGTTCTACTCTCCCAATTACACACGTTGGATCATATGCACTCACTAGCACTTCCATACCTCTTCATTTACGTAATATTCTTATTGTTCCTCAAGTTATCAAAAATCTAGTTTTTGTTCATCAATTCACCACTGATAATTCATGTTCTATAGAATTTGACCCTGATGGTTTCTCTATGAAGGATCTTCTCACCAAGACCGTGATTCTTCGATGCAATAGTTCCGGCCCTTTTTATCCAGTATGTCAACCCACACATGAAGCTCATGACGTCATCGCCACCTCTTCATCGGACCTTTGGCATCGCCATTTCGGTCACCCGGCTCCCACACCATGTCGCGCCTTCATCAACTCCAGCATCTCCCATACAATAAAGTCAGCACGTCGCTATGTCACACTTGTCAAATAGGAAAACATGTTAGGTTGCCATTTTTACTTCTTAGTCACATACTATTCTCCCTTTTGAGCGTATCCATTGCGATTTGTGGACATCTCCTGTGCCTAGTACGTCTGGATATTGTTATTACTTAATCATTGTCGACGACTATACTCACTTTTTTTGGAGTTTTCCTCTTCGCAAAAAGTCTGATGTTTATACCACCTTTGCCACCTTTCATGCCTATGCTCTCACTCAATTTCAACTATCCATCCAATCCATACAATGTGACAATGGTCGTGAGTTTGTCAACACTAAACTAGACTCGTTTTGTTCCACCCATGGCATTATTTTTCGCTTTTCATGCCCCTACACCTCCCAACAAAATGGTACGGCTGAGCGAGCCATCTGCACCACCAACGACATCATTCGTACATTACTTTTCCAAGCCTCCCTTCCGGCACCCTTTTGGGCCGAAGCCCTTCACACCGCCACTTACCTTATAAAAATTAGACCCACCAATGCTCAACCTTCACATACCCCCTTCTTCCTTCTTCATGGACGCCACCCCGTCTACACTGATCTTCGTGTGTTTGCTTGTCTGTGATATCCCAATACATACTCTACATCACCACACAAATTTGCCCCTTGTTCTGTTCGTTGTATCTTCCTAGGATACCCATCTCATCATCGTGGCTACCACTGCTTAGAGCTCGCCACTAGACGAATCATAATTTCGTGCCATGTAACGTTTGATGAGTCTATTTTTCCATATGCATCACCTACCCATACTACTTCATCGCCACCACTTGATTTGTTTGATCCTCAACTACAGCCACCACCAGCTCCTCATTGCACGAGCACATCAACTTCCATGCATCCCAGGTCCAAACCCATGCCCACTATGCCCATCTTGCATGTGCCCCCGACGTACGACATTGGACCAACCCATGCATCATCACGCCCGGCCTATCCTCATTTATAGCCTGCTACACCTCCACCATCTCCGATTATTGAGCCTGCTGCCTCTCCCGAACCATCACCATCCCCGGAAATAGTACGCGCTCCATCCCATGTTATTCATCGCACACGTCGTGTAACAGGTCGACTCCCACCACCTATTGATCATCTAAACCTCACAACCACTCTTTCTTCTCCAATTGCTCATAACTATCTAATTGCCTTGCGTGACCCGGCTTGGCGACAAGCCATGCAAGATGAATATGACGCACTTCTTCAAAATGGCACATGGACTCTCGTTCCTCCTCTCCCAGGTGCTAATAGTGTTACTGGGAAGTGGATTTTTCGACACAAATATTACTCTGATGGATCTCTCGCTCATCACAAAGCACGTTGGGTTTTCCGGGGATTCACCCAACAACCCGGTGTAGATTTTGATGAGACTTTTAGCCCAGTTGTCAAACTAGCCACTATACGTGTGGTCCTCTCTCTAGCTCTTTCTAAATCATGGCCTATTCATCAACTTGACGTTAAAAATGCCTTCCTACACGGGAATCTTGACGAGGAGGTATATCGTTAGCAACCCGCGGGCTTCATCGATGCTCGTTTTCCAACACATGTTTGTCGTCTCCAAAAGTCCCTCTATGGTCTTAAACAAGCTCCACGTGCATGGTTTCAACGTTTTGCCTCCTATGCTCGTTCCATTGGTTTTAGTGAATCCAAGTCCGATGCTTCTCTCTTTATTTTTAATCATGGTGGTTCCACTGCTTATTTACTCCTCTATGTTGACGATATTATACTCACTGCTTCTTCTTCCACTATTCTTACTTCTATCATTCAGAAACTTAGCACCAAATTTTCTATGGAAGTGCTTGGACATCTTCATCATTTTCTTGGCATTTCAGTTACTCGCACTTCCTCTAGCCTTCATCTCTCACAACGACAATACATTCTTGATGTTCTCTCCCATGCTGGCATGCGTGATTGCAATCCCGCTTCTACCCCTATAGACACAAAATCAAAGCTTTCAGCCACGGTCGGGTGTCCTGTTTCAGATCCCTTTCAATATTTCAGTCTAGCCGGCGCTCTTCAATATATTAATCTCACACGTCCAGAAATTTCATATGTCGTTCAGCACGTATGTCTTCATATGCACGACCCACGTGAGCTTCATTTTCTTCTTATCAAGCGTATCCTTCGTTATCTCAAAGGGACACTTGATCTTGGTCTCATTCTTCATGCCTCCTCTTCTCACAGTCTTGTTGCCTATTCGGATGCTGATTGGGCAGGATGCCCGAATACTCGCCGCTCTACGTCTGGGTTTTGTGTATTTCTTGGCGATAACTTAATTTCATGGTCCTCTCGCCACCAGCCGACAATGTCTCATAGCAGCGCCGAGGCTGTATATCGTGCTATTGCTACTGCAGTGACTGAGACTTGTTGGTTTCGACACCTTCTTCTCGAGATACGTTGTCCTATAGACAGTGCTACCGTTGTGTACTGTGACAATGTTTCTACTGTTTATATGTCCGCTAATCCAGTGCAGCATAGACGGACGAAACAAATTGAGTTGGATATTCACTTTGTTCGGGAGAAAGTTACCATTGGTGCAGTGCGTGTTCTGCATATTCCGTCTAGCTCCCAATTTACAGATATATTCACCAAAGGCCTACCAACGCCTTTTTTGGAGTTCAGGACCAGTCTTCACATCGGCGACGGAGTGTCCCCGAGTTCAGACTGCGGGGGCGTGTTACAGAATCCTACAGATTGTAGTCCGTATCAAATACAATCTGTAGGTTAGATCAACTTGTACTCCACGTTTGTAATGTCCTTCTTGTGTATATATATAGTATGCAATGTAAACGATCGAGGCGAGCAGTTGCAGCCCGATCTTGTTTTCCTACCTAATCTAATTATTCTACACCCCTCTCTTCCGGTGGCGCCGGAACGCCGCCGGGGCCATCATCGTCACCGCAATCTACACCAACAACTTCACCGCCATCATCACCAACTCTTCCCCCTATATGCAGCGGTGTAACCCCTCTTTTACCCGTTGTAATCTCTACTTAAACATGGTGCTCAACGCTATATATTATTACCCAATGATGTATGGCTATCATATGATGTTTGAGTAGATCTGTTTGTCCTATGGGTTAATTGATGATCGTGATTGGTTTGAGTTGCATGTTTTATTATTGGTGCTATCCTATGGTGCTATCTGTGTCACGCAAGAGTGAGGGATCCCCGCTGTAGGGTGTTGCAATACGTTCATCATTTTCTTATGGTGGGTGGCGTGAGTGACAGAAGCACATACCCGAGTAAGTAGGTTGTTTGCATATGGGAGTAAAGAGGACTTGATACTTTAATGCTATGGTTGGGTTTTACCTTAATTATCTTTAGTAGATGCGGACGCTTGCTAGAGTTCCAATCATAAGTGCATATGATCCAAGTAGAGAAAGTATGTTAGCTTATGCCTCTCCCTCAAATAAAATTGCAATAGTGATTATCGGTCTAGTTATCGACAGCCTAGGGACAAATAACTTTCTTGTGTGACAACAAACTCTCTACTAAAACTAACTTAGTTGTGTCTTTATCTAAACAGCCCCTACTTTTTATTTACGTGCTCTTTATTATCTTGCAAACCTATCCAAAAACACCTACAAAGTACATCTAGTTTCATACTTGTTCTAGGTAAAGCGAACGTTAAGTGTGCGTAGAGTTGTATCGGTGGTCGATAGAACTTGAGGGAATATTTGTTCTACCTTTAGCTCCTTGTTGGGTTTGACACTCTTACTTATCGAATTAGGCTACACTTGATCCCTTATACTTGTGGGTTATCAATTGGCCGGAGAGATGTCTCGGTCATGTCTGCATGGTTCCCGAACCCGTAGGGTCTACAAACTTAATGTTCGATTACGCTAGAGTTGTAATGGGAAATTGTATGTGATTACCGATGGTTGTTCGGAGTCCCAGATGAGATCCCGGACGGGACGAGGAGCTCCGAAATGGTCCGGAGGTGAAGATCGATATATTGGACGAAGGGTATTGGAGTCCGGAATTGTTCTGGGAGTACCAGGTGACGACCAGCTTGACCGAAAGGAGTTTCGGAGGCCACGACAAGCGTGGGGGGGCCTTATGGGCCAAGGGAAGGGGGCACACCAGCCCACTAAGGGGCTGTGCGCCCCTCCCACCCCATCTCACGTAACCTGGAGAGGTGGGGACGCCTCCCTTAGGGCAGCCGCCACTCCCGGCTTGGGGACCAAGTTTCCTAGGGTTGGGGGCGCCCAAACCCGTCTAGAGTTTCCCCTGTGGCCTCCGCCCCTCCCCTAGGGAAATCCTAGGGCGCCTCCTCCTCCCCCTTCCCCCTATATATAGTTAGGGAGAGAGAGGGCAACCACACCCTTCCCCTGGCGCAGCCATCCCCCCTCCAACTCCTCCTCCTCCGTACTGTTTGGCGAAGCCCTGCCGGAAAACTATGAGATCCACCACCACAATGCTGCCGTGCTGCCGAAGTTCTCCCTCAACTTCTCCTCTCCCCTTGCTGGATCAAGAAGGATGAGACGTCCCCAGGCTGTACGTGTGTTGAACAAGAAGGCGCCATCCATTCGGTGCTAGATCGGATCTTCCGTGATTTGAATCACCGCGAGTACGACTCCATCAACCGCGTTCTTGTAACGTTTCCGCTTAGCAATCTTCAAGGGTATGTGGATGCACTCCCTCTCTCTCATTGCTAGCATCTCCTAAATTGATCTTGGTGACACGTAGGAAATTTTATGAATTATTACTACGTTCCCCAACAAGAACAGTTCTGTCAGTGAACACATGACTACTAGGGAAAACCCTAGTAGTAGCGCTTGAAATATGCATAGCAGTAGCGCTAGGTCCAGTGCTACTGCTACTGCACTACAGCTAAGTTGTAGCAGTAGCGCTATTATGGGCAGCGCTACTAGTAAGTATTGTTAGCAGTAGCACTTCCAGGACCAGCGCTACTGATAACTATCTGTAGCGCTTGTTCACTTGAAGCGCTGCTGCTAAGCCATCACTACTGCTAGGTGCTTTCCAGCGCTACTGCTAATGTTCCTGATTTCACATATTTGCACCTGTCTACGTATTTGTGATGTATTTATACAGGCTCTACACAATAGTTTCATCAGATCATACTAAACATACACTATTCTCATCATATCATAGACATATAGTAGTCTTGGCATACCATCATCATCATCATCATCATTCAACACAAATATCATCACATCTCAAAAATAGCGATACACAAGTGCGATCATGTCATGTCCCGAATAACTGCAAATGCATGGTCATGGCACACACACAAGTTTCATCATCTCTATCTAAACCATGATGTAGAAGATAAGAGCGATCAGCATGAGCAAGAGCGTGATTATGTAGTACCGGTGCTCCCGCCCCTGCTCATGCTGGAGTGTCCACCTCAAGTAACTATGTTCCGCTTCGGCTCTGCTGTCGAACCCTCTGTAGCTAGCACCCGGGTACCTGTGCACCTGGGCCTGAGTGGCTGGCCAGTGGTTGTAGACTCCTAGAACCATCCCAACGTACACGAGTAGTAGTCCTTCACCATCTCTGATCTATGTACCTAACTCGTGAGTTGATGAATTGAACGATAATATGCAACATAATGTACTTAACAAAAACAAAGAGGAATAATTAGCAAAATACAAGCAACGAATAGTAAACATAAATGACGAAGTTGCTCATACCCAAACTAGTTAACTAGAGTGATCTACGCTAGTTCAGGACCACGGTTTAGTTACATCACATAGTTTCCCCGTGCATAAATTCAAAGTTTTGCCATAGAAAGACAGTAGTGACACATTGTCATCAACAATCAGTCCTCCATGTCGGCGATCCAATCTTCATGGTCAGGGAGGAAGCACCCGAGCTTCTTGAAAGGCTTTAGGTCCAGACGCTGAGCGAGTATTAGTGCTTGAACATCTTCCCGCATGATTGGCCCATGGTAGAACGTCCCTGTTGGTTCGAGGAGCTGCTTCATGATCACTTGGGCATGTTCACACTGTACGTGATAAAACTCAGCTCTGATTCGATGATCCGATGTCTTTCCTATGCTTCTGGCCCAGGTGACAATCTCGGCATCGTTGGTAGTAGCTGAGATGCGAAGAATATGATTATCCCTTCTGTACTTGAGCAGGTGATGCATGAGGTAAAATCTGTCAGCCATACTAGTGTGCGATTCCTAGATGCAGCAGAAGTCGGTCTTATGACCGAAAGCCAGCCCACGACCCTTGTACTTTTTCACCTTGATATATCCACCAGATAGGCTAAAGGTTAACATGGCACTATTGAGAACACTCTTTATGTGCTTGTAATCCTTTTTCCTGAGGTTCTTCGATGAGTCCAAGTACATAGCATGGGAGTATTCCGGGTATAGAATGATGAGGACAGCGCCCCCCGCCCCCCCCCCCCCCCCCCCCGCTGCGCTAATTAAGTACACCTAAAATTAGCCTCCATGCTTGCAAAGGAATGATTAACACTTACGAAAGGATATGTGTGGATGACTTCCGTGGGATGATAAGGCACGAGAATCTCTTCCTTGTCCTTATTAGCGATCATGAAGTCACCGAGGTACTTGGTCGCATAGTCACGATGCTCTTTGCAAACTACCAAGAAGCTCTTGTGCATATATAACGGGTCCGCGACGCAAATATATTGAATGTTCTCGATCCTGATGAAGTAGTTGAGATACTACACATACATGCGGATGAACTAGAAATCCAGCTTGGTCATGTGGAACATGTCGCAGATGTAGTCAAATCGCAGGATGAACTTATTCACGGGCCATCTCTCGACGTACAACTTCCCACCCGACACCTGAGCTGCGTAAAGCCGGTATCCTGGTTTTTCCGAGATGAGAAGGCTTTTCTCTTTGGTGGGCACATCTTCATGGAGTCTCTTTAGAGCATTGCTGGGTATGTGCTCTAGTGCTTTCTCAGGTAGGATCAGTTGGCCAGCGACATGGAAACGCTACGCACCTTCGACAGGTATTCTGTCTACCACCCGGGCTTCAGAGGCGACTAGCTGCTTGAAGTAGCTCTGGTGCCTTTAGGGCCTTTCCTGTCCGGTCTCCTCCTTTGCTTCTTGGCGGGTGGCGGTAGTGAGCCCACCATACCTTCCCTAACCACCAACCCCAGTGTCGTCGGGCTAATCAGTGGACGGGCCTCGGGGGTTTGCTGGGTACAGGCGGCATCTGGAGGCGTCTCCTGCGAGGATCGCTTGAAGAGAGACTTTTTGCATTCCGCCTTAGGATGTTCCTGCTCGGCAAATTAGGCAGCATCAAGTCATCATCTCCATGCTCATAGCCTGAGTCTTCGTCGTCCTGAGCCATCAATCCTCCATCATCATAGGCGGTATTGAAATACTTTTCTGGGTCATCATCATTGAGGGAGTCCTGGATTAGGGGGTATCCGGATAGATGGATTATATCCTTTGGCCGGACTATTGGACTATGGAGATACAAGATTGAAGACTTTGTCCCATGTCCGGATGGGACTCTCCTTGGCGTGGAAGGCAAGCTTGGCAACACGGATATGTAGATCTCCTTCTTTGTAACCGACTCTGTGAAACCCTAGCCCCCTTCGGTTTCTATATAAACTAGAGGGTTTTAGTCCGTAGGACAACATACAATCATACCATAAGCTAGCTTCTAGGGTTTAGCCTCTCTGATCTTGTGGTAGATCAACTCTTGTACTACTCATATTATCAAGATAATCAAGCAGGACGTAGGGTTTTACCTCCATCAAGAGGGCCCGAACCTGGGTAAAACATCGTGTCCCCTGCCTCCTGTTACCATCCGCCTTAGATGCACAGTACGGGACCCCCTACCCGAGATCCGCCGGTTTTGACACCGGCATTGGTGCTTTCATTGAGAGTTCCTCTGTGTCATCATCATTAGGCTTGATGGCTCCTTCGATCATCGATAGCGATGCAGTCGAGGGTGAGACTTTTCTCCCTGGACAGATCTTTGTATTCGGCGGCTTAGCACTATGGGCCAACTCTCTTGGCCATCTGGAGCAGATCGAGAGTTACGCCCCTAGCCACCAGGTCAGGTTTGGAAGCTTAAATTACACGGCCGACATCCACGGAGACTTGATCTTCGACGGATTCGAGCCCCTGTCGAGTACGCCGCACGGTCACGATGAGCATGATTTAGCTCTACCATCGTACGGTGTGCAGGAGATCGCACCGGCAACCGCTCTGACCCTTAATTCGGAGCCGATTGCGCCATCCACGGACGGGGGGATAGACCCCGCCACGGAGGCCGCATCCTCAGCGGCGATCGAACCGAGTATCGACCTTACCCTTCACGAGAGCCTTGACGCCAAATTGCCGGATTCTTCCCCGGCCACGGACTCCGAACTGCCTGTGCCCGTGCCTATCGAATCCGACTGGGCGCCGATCATGGAGTTCACCTCCGTGGATATCTTTAGGCACTCGCCCTTCGGTGACATGCTGAACTCATTAAGGTCTCTCTGCCTGTCAGGAGAGTCCTGGCCGAACTATGTTCGGCAGGATTGGGATGCGGATGACGAAGAAATTCGCCGCCCACGCACCATCCACTTAGTAGCCACTATCGATAATTTGACCGACATGCTCGACTTCGACTCCGAAGACATCGACAGTATGGACGACGTTGCGGGAGACGAAGAGGAACCACTGCCCATAGGGCACCGGACAACCACCTCATCATATGATATATACATGGTGGACACACCCAAAGAAGGCAATGGCGACAGGACAGCGGAGGATGACCCCTCCAAGAAGCAACCCAAGCGCCGACGTCAGCGGCGCCACTCTAAGTCTCGCCAAAGCAAAAGCGGTGACACCGGCACAGGAGATAATAGCACTCCGGACAGTGCCGAAGACGACGACAATCCCCTCCAACAAGATTTAGAGCAGGAGGATGGAGAAGCCAGCCCTCCCGAGAGAGCGGCAGATGGAGAGGCGGAGGATGATAATTACATGTCTCCCTCCGAAGACGAGGCAAGCCTCGACGATGACAAATTTGTCGTGCCGGAGGATCCCGCCGAGCAAGAGCGCTTCAAGCGCCAGCTTATAGCCACCACAAATAGTCTTAAGAAAAAGCAGCAGAAGCTTCAAGCTGATCAAGATTTGCTAGCTGACAGATGGACTGAAGTCCTTGCGGCCGAGGAATATGAACTCGAACGCCCGTCCAAGAGTTACCCAAAGCGCAGGTTGCTACCCTGACTGGAGGAGGAAGCATTAAAACCTACATCTCCAGCATATGACGCGGCTGATCAGCCACCTCATGGCCGCGACAGAGAGGCATTTCAGCCAAAAACTCAGCCCGCACCCCGACGCCAGTCAAATAAAAATGACAGGGCACGGGGAAACACGTTAGACATGCGAGACGTATTGGAGGACAAAGCAAAACACGCAAGATCGATCTACGGATTACGAGGGCGCGCCACTACGCGACACGATAACCATCACACCGGATACAGTAAAAGTAAATCCGGCTGGGCCGAACACAGCGGACAAGACTCATTTGAGCTGCGTCGCGACATAGCCCACTACAGAGGCGCCGCACACCCCATATGCTTCATAGATGAAGTAATGGATCACCAAATCCCAGAGGGTTTCAAACCCGTAAATATCGAATCATACGACGATACAACAGATCCTGCAGTATGGATCGAGGACTTCCTCCTGCACATCCACATGGTCCGCGGTGACGATCTACACGCCATCAAATACCTCCCACTCAAGCTCAAAGGACCAGCTCGGCATTGGCTCAATAGCCTGCCAGCAGAATCCATTGACTGTTGCAAAGATCTGGAAGCCGCATTCCTCGAGAACTTCCAGGGCACTTATGTGTGACCACCAGATGCCGATGACTTGAGCCACATAATTCAGCAGCCACAGGAATTGGCCAGGCAATTCTACACATGGTTCCTGACAACGAAAAATCAAATCGTCGACTGTCCGGATGCAGAGGCCCTTGCAGCTTTTAAGCACAACATCCGCGACGAGTGGCTCGCCCGGCACCTTGGACAGGAAAAGTCGAAATCTATGGCAGCCCTCACGACACTCATGACCCGCTTTTGCGTGGGAGAAGACAGCTGGCTGGCTTGCAGCAATAACATATCAAAGAACCACGGTACTTCAGATACGAAGGATAGCAATGGCAGGCCACGTCACAACAAACATAAGCGTCGCGTCAATAGCTACAATACCGAGGATACGACAGTCAATGCCGGATTTAGAGGCTCTAAACCCGGTCAGCGGAAAAAGCCATTCAAAAGAAGCACTCCGGGCCCGTCCAGTTTGGACCATATACTCGATCGCTTGTGCCAAATACATGGCACCCCCGACAAGCCGGCCAACCACACCAACAGGGAATGTTGGGTGTTCAAGCAGGCCGGCAAGTTAAACACCAAAAACAAAGATAAGGGGCTAGATAGCGATGACGAGGAGGAGCCCCGGCAGCTGAACACCGGAGGGCAGAAGAGGTTCCCCCCACAAGTGCGGACGGTGACCATGATATATGCAACCCACATCCCCAAGAGGGAGCGGAAGCGTGCGTTAAGGGATGTATATGCGTTGGAGCCAGTCGCTCCAAAGTTCAACCCATGGTCCTCCTATCCGATCACCTTCGATCGCAGGACCATCCCACTAGTATCCGTCATGGCGTATTTGCCGCACTGGTCCTAGACCCAATCATCGACGGATTTCACCTCACTCGAGTCCTTATGGACGGCGGCAGCAGCCTGAACCTACTTTATGAGGACACAGTGTGCAAAATGGGTATAGACCCCTCAAGGATCAAACCCACAAAAACGACCTTCAAAGGTGTCATACCAGGTATAGAGGCCCATTGCACAGGCTCAGTCACACTGGAAGTGGTCTTCGGATCCCCGGATAACTTCTGAAGCAAGGAGTTAATCTTCGATATAGTCCCGTTCCGCAGCGGCTATCATGCACTGCTCGGGCGAACCGCATTCGCGAGATTCAACGCGGTACCGCACTATGCATATCTCAAGCTTAAGATGCCAGGACCTCGGGGGGTCATCACAGTCAATGGAAGCACAGAGCGCTCTCTTCGCACGGAGGAGCACACTGCGGCCCTCGCAGCAAAAGCGCAAATCAGCCTCTTAAGGCAATCCACCAGTTCGGCGATTAAAGACCCGGACACCTTCAAGCGCGCCCGGAGTAATCGGCAAGAAGACCGCCTGGCATGTTCCGAGCTTGCATAGCAATGCGGCCCGCACCCAGTCCCAGCCAAATGGAGAAATCCGTGCCATGCATACATAATTACGCATTGAAAATACCATGGGCACAAGTGGGGAGGGGGGCACGACTACGGCACGCCCCAAGATGCGGCTCAACCGCACTAGGGGCTTCCCGCTTTGTTATTTTTCTCTCTTTTGGGACTTTAATCTCTGGAAACCCCGTTCGGCAGTACGATTTCCGGACACACGATGCAACAACCAAGGAGGCAGAAAGCTACGTCGCACCATGGAACTCCCAGGTGGTCTCTGATAACGAGTGAAATACTTGCTTTAAATACCATTCCTCCGGTTGCCCTTGGAGGGGACATGTCAAATAGTCCTACTTCTTGCTTATCGCACTACTTGTATCATTCTGCTTCGACGCACCTTTTTGAATACACAATGCATAGCACTAGACTATTACCACATTCTCTATTCCTTATATATATATATATATATATATATATGTTCATTCACAACATTCAGCACCCGTACACTTTGGTATGGCCAATATGCCAGGGGCTTAAGCGCACCCCATAATACGGCGTGAGAAGTCTGAACACTTTCAACAGTGCGGCACCCCGAACTTATAGCATTATATGCATCAGCTCCGAATCATGTCTTGGGTCAATAGTTGGGTTTGCCCGGCTCCCATGTTTTGGTACCTTATGTTCCGCTATATCGTCTAAGGTAGCATTGGGAGAACTACTGCGATTGTGCCCCGGTTCATCTGGGCAAGCACCTCAGTAGAGAAAGCTAAAACTGACTGTCATGATAAGGCGAGAGCTGGTCGCTGTTCCAGAGGTCTTGAGTCCCTAAAGACTTATGCTGCTTAGAGCAAGGGGTCGGCTTTGTCCGGCTTAAGGCGTGTATAGCGCCCCGAATTCGGCCTTCTGAATACTAGGGGCTTCGCCAAAATTTAAAATTGTAGACTTCTATGGCTAAGTGAGAGTGATAAAGCATTATAGTCTGATTCCCTTGTTCATTGTGCTGAGAACCTCCCTCGAAGGACCCAACAATGGGAAAAAGAGTGCTCAGATTTATCCCGAACACCCCAACACTCAGGGCATGGGGGCAGAAGCCGACGACTGGCCATCTCTCAGATTTAATAAACAGCCGCACAGAAGGTAATATTTTAAATTCAAGCAAGCGTTGCATAGCGCATATGAACAAGTTTTCATAATACAGGATCACACGAGCAAGTTCATTCGAAAATTACATCCTTCGCACACTCGTCCGCCACAAGACAGGCACCCTTCAGGACACCCTCATAATACATTTAGGGGTGGCGATGCTCCTTGCCCTGCGGCGGCCCCTCCTTCACCAGCTTCTCGGCGTCCATCTTGGCCCAGTGCACCTTCGCACGGGCAAAAGCCCGACGGGAACCTTCGATGCAGACGTACCGCTTGATGACTTCCAGCCGGGGGCAGGCGTCCACAAGCCACCTCACCAGGCCGAAGTAGCTGTTGGGAAGGGAGTCGCTAGGCCACATCCGGACTATAAGGCCCCTCATGGCCTGTTCGGCCGCCTTGTGCGGCTCGACCAGTTGCTTCAGCTGGTCGCTCATAGGCATCGGGTGTTCGGTCCCAGTATACTGAGACCAGAACAACTTCTCCGTCGAGCTTCCCTCCTCGGCCTGGTAATATTTCGCGGCATCCGACATGCTGCGGGGCAAATCTGCGAATGCTCCTGGAGAGCTCCGGACTCGGGTAAGTAACAATTAATTTACTTTCACATGCTTGCTTTGCATATTGAATGCCTTACCCACCGTTATCTTCCTCATCACCTCAATTTCCTGGAGGGCCTTTTGGGCTTCAGCCTTGGCATGCTTTGTGCTCTCGAGGGCCGCAGCAAGCTCGGACTCTCGCGTCTTCGAGTCAAGCTCCAAAGTCTCGTGTTTCTTCATGAGAGCCTGGAGCTCTTGCTGCACCTCGCCCACCCGTGCCTCTTGTTTCTCCCGCTCGGTGCGCTCCTTGGCCGCTTTGTTTTCGACCTCGGACAACGCTTGCTTCAGGGTCGCCACGTCAGTCGTGGCCCCTGGCACATTCATGATGATCCTGTCATTTCGCAATCACATTTTCTTTTTTATATAGACAAGGTATTACTTACCTTTGTTCTCCTCGAGTTGCCTCTTGGCAAGGCCGAGCTCTTTCTCGGACCGCTCGAGGTTCTGCTTCAGTGTGGTGACCTCCGCAGTTAGTGCGGCAGAGGTCAGCAGCGAAGCCTGCATACGCATACAGACATACTTATATTAGACACCTGCAGATATTATTTGATCCTCTATTCGGCTTTTCTTTGTGAACACCAAACAGAGCATCAGGGGCTACAGTCTATGCGGTAATATTTTTCCTATATTTTAAATACTTACCTCAAAGCCTGTTAGAAGGCTGGCACAGGCTTTAGTCAGTCCGCTCTTGGCGGACTGAACCTTCTTGATCACCGCACTCATAATAGTGTTGTGCTCTTCGTCAATGGAAGCGCCGCAAAGTGCTCCCAGCAGGTCGTCCGGTGCCTCTGGATGAACAGAGGTCACCGGCACAGACGGCTTGCCCCTCTTGGAAGGGGGCCACCTGCCCGAGTCCGGAACCACTCGAGGTTCCGGCGTGGTGTTCGACTGAGGGCCGAACTTGGAGCCCCTGGGAGCCTTGCTCCCTTTGCTCCTGGAGTCCGGAAGGTCGCCTTGAGGTGCCTCCAGGACTATCGCCCCCCGGCTCGGTGCCCCTTGAGACAATACCTCGGCATTGTCCGTAGGGCAAGGAGAGGAGGCGGTTGGAAGTGTATCACTATTCATGTCCGACGAGTCCAAGGAACCTTCCGACGAGGATACGTCGATACGGGCTTGGGGCGGACTGCATAATCATATTCGACATTAGGAGAAGTAGTGCAACAAAAGTATGCTATGAGTTACTCTGGTATCCGAATACTTACAACTTCGCCAGGGGCTTGGCCCTGAGCAGCCACTCGTCTTCGCCATCGGCGGCGGTGGTGGAGCAGTCCGGAAGGAGAGTCCTTCCCTTCTTGGATCCTTCGGCCTCCCTGGTTGGGGCGGCCTTCCTTTTCTTGTCTCCCCTGGCTGGAGGGGGAGAATCTCCAGCTTCCTTCTCCTCGTTTTGACAGGAGGACTGCGTCTCGGAGTTATCAGACGATGTGTCCGATACCACCTGGCGCCGGGAACTCTTTCGGGTTCCCGTGGCCTTCTTCTTGGTCTTCTCCGGCACCTCATATGGAGTCGGAGTCCGCATCTCCGTCCGGAGAGTGTCTGCAGGGTCTTCGGGCAGAGGGGCCGGACAGTTAATTTGCTCCAATGTCTCCACCCAGTCCTGTCAAAGGCATGGGAGCTCAGACCCCGCACATGGTTAAGCTATGGGAAATAAATACCCTACCCGGTGTACAGAGCTTACCGGATTCGCAGGGCGCTTCGCGCTTAGCCCACGGTCCTCGGTAAGAGAAGGGGGGACCTCGGCGCCTTTGAACAGCACCTTCCAGACTTCCTTATGCGTCGTGTCGAAGAGGTCGTGCAGAGTCTGGTGTTGGGCCGGGTCGAACTCCCATAAGTTGAAAGCCCGTTGTTGATACGGGAGGATCCGGAGGAAGAGCATGACCTGGACTATGTTGACAAGCTTAAGTTTCTTGCTTGTCATGTTCCGGATACACTTCTGGAGTGCGTCCAGCTCCACCGATGAGCCCCAAGACAGGCCCTTCTCCTTCCAGGAAGTGAGCCGCGTGGGGATTCTGGATCGAAACTCGAGGGCCACCGCCCAGTTGGTGTCGCGCGGCTCGTTCATGTAGAACCACCCCGATTGCCACCCCTTTTTGGTCTCCACGAAGGAGCCCTCGAGCCATGTAACCTTGGGCATCTTTCCCACCATGGCTCCGCCGCATTCCGCTTGTTGGCCGCCTACTACCTTCGGCTTGATATTGAAGGTCTTCAGCCATAGGCTGAAGTGGGGCCGGATGCGGAGAGAGGCCTCGCACATGATGATGAACGCTGAGATGTTGAGGATGAAATTCGGGGCCAGATCATGAACGTCTAGCCCGTAATAGAACATAAGGCCGCGGACGAATGGATGGAGGGGAAACCCCAGTCCGCAGATGAAGTGGGGGAGGAAAACCACCCTTTCGTGAGGTTCCGGGTAGGGACGATCTGCCCCGCGGCTGGCAGCCGGTGCGTGATATCCACGGCTAAGTATCCGGCTCCACGTAGTTTTTTGATGTGTCCCTCCGTGACGGAGGAGGCCATCCACTTGCCTCCCGCTCCGGACATGTTTGGAGAGAGTCGAGGAGAAGGATGTGGACTTGGGCGCTGGAGCTCGAGTACGCGAGAATGTATGAGCAAGGAAGAAGAAGGCGTGGGTAGAAAAAGGTGAGACCTTATCCCTTTATAAGGGCGGACAAAACTATGCGCCCCCACCAGCCTGGTAAAACTTGCTTATCCCCCAAGTGCCGTAATTGATGGCGCGGTTGGGTTACCCATGTCCGTATTAATGGGAATCCCGTAATAAGGGGACACGATCTCTGCTTCGACAAGACGTGCCAAGGAAACCGCCTCGCGAAACACGCTGAGACAGGTTATGAAAAACGATTCGAATAAAGACCTGGTTGTGGTGTGATCTCACACTACGGGGAACGTCAGCAGATTAGACTTGTGTAAATATTATTCCCTCTACGGTGATATGTGGAACTTATTTTGCAGAGCCGGACACAATCCTCATGTTCAAAATCTTCTATGAAGTATTCGGAGGAGGAACCGCCCTTGCAATGCCGAAGACAATCTGCGCGCCGGACTCATCGTCATTGAAGCCTGGTTCAGGGGCTACTGAGGGAGTCCTGGATTAGGGGTATCCAGACAGATGGATTATATCCTTTGGCCGGACTATTGGACTATGGAGATACAAGATTGAAGACTTCGTCCCGTGTCCGGATGGGACTCTCCTTGGCGTGGAAGGCAAGCTTGGCAATACGGATATGTAGATCTCCTTCTTTGTAACCGACTCTGTGTAACCCTAGCCCCCTCCGGTGTCTATATAAATTGGAGGGTTTTAGTCCGTAGGATAACATACAATCATACCATAGGCTAGCTTCTAGGGTTTAGCCTCTCTGATCTCGTGGTAGATCAACTCTTGTACTACTCATATTATCAAGAATAATCAAGCAGGACGTAGGGTTTTACCTCCATCAAGAGGGCCCGAACCTGGGTAAAACATCGTGTCCCCTGCCTCCTGTTACCATCCGCCTTAGACGCACAGTACGGGACCCCCTACCCGAGATCCGCCGGTTTTGACACCGTCAATCATCCTCCTCCATGTCATCATCAACATTTGCTTCTTTAACAGGGGGGCGATATCATCTGGCACTAATGGAGGCTCTCCCTCGGGTCATCCGCTATCACCTGCCACGACAGGTGCATGTAATTTGGTAGGTGGGGTGGTGTTCATACCTTCTTGAGAATGTGGAGTTGGCATGATACTGGGCGCCTCGAGATGAATAAGAGACTTTGGCCAAGGCAAGAACCAGCTCTTGCATGCGCCAATCATCTTAGGGGTCTCGTCGTCATCGACTGGTACCGGAGGAGGGAAATCCTCAAAGCCCACTAAGACACTGGCCACGTTAACCTTGAAGACACCATCGAGCATCTCTCAGTTGTGGAACATGTGGTCCTTCGGCTTCACGATTGTTTCCTATCCCATGGCCTCCTTATGGCCCTTGATGTCGTAGAGTAGGGTGCACGGGGTGTTGTCGGCCTACGAAGGAGACATGTCTGCGACGTCAAACATTCGAAAGGCAACTGAAACGAAAGACTATAGACATGCTGGTGAAAAGGGTATGACGCGTAATTACCGTTAGGGCGTCGAGCTCAGCCAGCGATGAAGGACCGCCGAGCATGCCAGAGACGGAGGTCGGACTGCTATGAACAGGAACGGGGCCTTTTGTGGTTGCTTGGGCAGGTGTTGGTGCTGTGGTGTTTGCAGAATTGATCCCGATAAAGCTAGGAAGGGGAAAGTCCTCCGGCTGTGCATTTGGATTGCTCTTCGACCAATCGAAAATTGCCGGAATCAAGCTGACCACTGCATCAGTGATCGCTGCATTGACTACCCCGAGCAACTCTTGTTTGGTCTCATCTTTGGTCTTATTGACCGTAATCGCGACCTTAGTCGATGCTCTACCAACCGTCTCTTCCTTCTTTCCTCTAGCTCCTCGTGGTAACACATCTTCCACGAGGCACCATCTCCGACGCCGTGCACTCGTCCATAGGACGGCGGCTTTTCCACCCGGACCTTTTTCAGTATGTTCAGGGCCCGATTGAATGGGGTGTCCCACTTGGGCCTCGCCGAGGACTGGGACGACTTGCCGCTTTCGGCTGCCTTTTGGTGCTGCTCTTTCTGCAAAAGAAACATGGATCGTTTACTAATGTGACAAAACTTGCAGTCGAATTGATTGGAAGCTAATATGATCATGTGGTAATATAACAATTACCAGAAGTCTCATGAACTCCCTTGTGTTCGGGTCCGTGTAAAAGATCTTTTTGACTTTGTCCCACTTGTACCAGGCCCTGATCCAATCATGCTCCAGCGGGTCGGTGAACTCCGCCAAGGGGTCTGGGATTCCATGACTTTCATGTTCGGCGTCCTCCTTGGCCCATACGTGCCTCTTCCCCTTGTAACCAAGGATTCCAAGGTGGTGGGGAGGCATTCTCCTGGCCTGGAGCGCCTTCATTTTCTCCAACTTTTCCTTGACACTTTCTTTACAACAATTCTCCTTGAATTTTGCAAAGTCCTCTTCCGTTATTGATGGATTATCAGCATGAATCTTGGACCACCGTTCATTCTTTGCAATCGCTTTTTTCACTCGAACTTTCCAGGCGGACAAGTCGTTGGTGAACGTCACCATCGCCTTGTCGTTTATCTTTGTCATGGCGACATCTTTCCACAGATCTTTATATTTGACTTCATCCCAGTCGGGGAACAAGAACCTATTGTGCAACTTCTTTAGGAGAATGTTCTCCATATGTGGTACGAGCCTCAACCTCTCGTTGTTGATGTTGGTGGTCTCCTTGAGGATGCATCCAAGTTGATTGCCCCAGCACGAGCGTGCTTCCTCTGGCACCGTTGGCTCTAACTTCTTGGGGTGCATCTCCGTGACCAAAATTTGTCCGATGCCAAGCTCGTTTGGTCTTCGTGTCCTCTTCTTCTTCGTTGCTTTACTGGCTATGACAGCATCGTTGCCTGTCTCTGGGGTTGTGTTGGTGCCGGGGCCAGTGTTGGCGTCGGTGTCGGGGTTGGTGCCACTGCCGCCACCATGCAACCCCATCTGGTGTTCGTCCAGGTAATCGAAATAGTGATTTGCTACCTCGATGGGGTCTTTGAGGCGAGCAAAACCACCCACGACTTCGGCCAGTAGACATGTTTCATATTCAACAATTGTAAATAAAAGATATAATGAAGAGAAAAAAGGGGCCTATATTTGGTCGGAATGTTGATTCATTCCCCTTCCTGCAAATCCCGGGTACTCCATATGTCCTAGTTTCTAGCACAAGTCATGACGAAAATCACGAAAACTTTCAGCATGAACTTTGCTAAAAAGTGGACATATGGAGTGCCTGAAATTTGCCAGAACGAAAATGAATCAACATTCCGGCAAAACATAGGCCACTCAGATATTTTTCGACAATTGGCACAAGTTCATATAACAGATTTGATTCTATCTCAAGAGAACATGGCAACATTATATGACCGATTTACAGGACTTAGCAAATTAACCAAGTGTTAAAAACAGCAACATTGTATAGGCAATATGCTCCTAAAACATCATCTAGGGTTTTATTTGCTACTGGTTTTTATTTGCTACTGTTTTTTAGTTTTCATTTGCTACTGTTTTTTCCTAAATGATCTCTCTCTCTATCTCTCTCTCTCTCAGCTCTGACCCTAATTAATTAGGTATTGCATTAGCTACTTCCCTAAACAAAATTTCCCTAGCCAAATTTGCTCATTTGCTAAAAAAAATTGGCCCTAGCTATATTTGCTACTGTCCTAATTAGCTACAGCTTTTTATATATTTTTGCTACTATTTTTATAGATAATTTATATACCTACAAAACTAATTAGCTACTATTTTTTATAAATTTTGGCTATTGTTTTTATACCTACAAAACCAATTTGCTACTGTTCCCTAAACTAAATTTCCCTAACCTAAATTGCCCTAAACTAAATTGCACTAAACTAAATTTCCTAAACTAAATTTCCATAAACAAAATCGCCCTAAACAAAATTGCACTAAACTAAATTTACTAAATTTCCCTAAACTAAATTGCTCTCTCTCTGCTACATCTCCTAGCTAGGGTTCATACATCCAACACTTGGCTAGGCTAAATTCAAATGACAGAGAGAGCAGAGAGCAGAGAGAGAGAGAGGAGGGCAGGGGAGAGGAGAGGAGAGGGAGAGGCTTACGGGGCAGTGGAGAGGGCGGCGGCATCGAGGTCGAGGGTGGTGGCGGCGGCTAGGTCGAGGGCGGGCGCAGGGGCGACGACCGGCGAGGTCGAGGGCGGGCATAAGGGAGATGGCCGGCGAGGTCGAGGGCGGGCACAAGGGCGATGGCCGGCGGCGGCGAGGTTGAGGGCATCGACGGCGGGCGCATGGGTGAGGTGGAGATGAGTGTGATGAGACTTGGTGAAATTTTGAGCCCACGCGGTGGGGGAGGGGGGGTTAACTCAAAATAGTGGTAGCGCTGGTTGAAACAACCGCTATAGCTAACTTAGCTATAGCGCTTGTCCTAAACAAGCGCTACCGCTAACTGTTCCAATTTCTATTTTTTAATTCTAAAATACTTAGCTATTGCGCTGGGTGGTAAAGTAGCGCTACTGTTAATGGCACATAGTAGCAGCGCTGGTTCAGGATCCAGTGTTATAGCTAACTTAGCTATAGCACTGATTCACGATCTAGCGCTACTGCTAGCTGTTCCAATTATTATTATCATTATTATTATTATTATTATTATTATCATTACTATTATTATTATTATTATTTTCCTTTTCTTTTTTTTTTACTTCTATTTTTCTTTTGTACAGCTTTCTCCCTTTTCTTTTTAGTTTTCTTTACTTTTATTATTTTCCTTTTCTTTTTCTTTTCCCACTTCGTGAATATCACCGGAACCATGCATGTGGTGGTAACATATCAGTTGACCGATAACAGTTACTTAAGTGCGTACACAAAATAGATACATATATATAAATGTAGGTTTCTGATCAGCTACGTCGACGATGTTTCAGATTGAGCTTCTTCCCTTTCTTGTTCGTTGCCGACTAATTGAACCCCTCCTTGTGACTTTTCCGGAGCCATGGAGTAAGATCTTTCTTAGGTAATGTAGTATTGATTCTTCTTTTCATGTATGCTTCATCGTCATCGTCATCGTCATCTTCCCCCATCAAGTTGCCGTACTGGTCGTAGTCTTCCTCGTTGGCGACTCCATCCATTCCGATGATGCTCCTTTTGGATCTCCTTGATAACCCACAAGTATAGGGGATCACAACAGTTTTCGAGGGTAGATTATTCAACCCAAATTTATTGATTCGACACAAGGGGAGCCGAAGAATATTATCAAGTATTAGCAGCTGAGTTGGCAATTCAACCACACCTAGAAAACTTAATATCTGCAGCAAAGTATTTAGTAGCAAAGTAATATGATAGTAGCAGAAACGGTAGCAAAAGTAACAATAGCAGTTTTGTAGTAATTGTAACAGTGGCAACAAAAAAGTAAATAAGCGAAGATCAATATGTGAAAAGCTCGTAGGCAATGGATCTGTGATGGATAATTATGTCGGATGTGATTCCTTCGGATGTGATTCCTCATGCAACAGTTATAACATAGGGTGAAACAGAACTAGCTCCAGTTCATCAATGTAATGTAGGCATGTATTCCGAATATAGTCATACATATTGTCACTTCGGGGTTGCCGGATCATAACACATAGTAGGTGACTATAGACTTGCAAGATAGGATCAAGAACTCACATATATTCATGAAAACATAATAGGTTCAGATCTGAAATCATGGCACTTGGGCCCTAGCGACAAGCATTAAACTACGGTCATCACCGGTAAGTATCCCGATTATTGTCACTTCGGGGTCAACGGATCATAACACATAATAGGTGACTATAGACTTGCAAGATAGGATCAAGAACTCACATATATTCATGAAAACATAATAGGTTCAGATCTGAAATCATGGCACTTGGGCCCTAGCGACAAGCATTAAGCATAGCAAAGTCATGGCAACATCAATCTCAGAACATAATGGATACTAGGGATCAAACCCTAACAAAACTAACTCGATTACATGATAAATCTCATCCAACCCATCACCGTCCAGCAAGCCTATGATGGAATTACTCACGCATGGCGGTGAGCATCATGAAATTGGTGATGTAGGAAGGTTGATGATGACGATGGCGAAGGATTCCCCTCTCTGGAGCCCCGAACAGACTCCAGATCAGCCCTCCCGAGAGAGATTAGGGCTTGGCGGAGGCTCCGTATCGTAAAACACGATGAATCCTTCTCTCCGAATTGTTTCTCCCGGAACATGAATATATAGAGTTGGAGTTGAGGTCGGTGGAGCATCAAGGGGCCCACGAGGTAGGGGGCGCGCCCTAGGGGGTGGGCGCGCTCCCAACCCTTGTGGACAGGGAGTGGGCCCCCTTGCGTTGATTCTTTCACCAGTATTTTTTATATATTCCAAAAATATTCTCTGTTGATTTTCAGGTCATTATGAGAACTTTTATTTCTGCACAAAAATAACACGATGGCAATTCTGCTGAAAACAACGCCATTCCGGGTTGTTCCATTCAAATCATGAAAGTTGGAGTCCAAAACAAGGGCAAAAGTGTTTGGAAAAGTAGATACGTTGGAGACGTATCAACTCCCCCAAGCTTAAACCTTTTCTTGTCCTCAAGCAATTCCATTGACAAACTGAAAGTGATAAAGAAAAACTTTTACAAACTCTGTTTGCTCTTGTTGTTGTAAATATGTAAAGCCATCATTTAATTTTTCAGCAAAGATTATGAACTAACCATATTCAGAATAACATTTAGGTCTCATGTTTACTCATATCAATGGCATAATCAACTAGCGAGGAACAATAGTAAATCTCGGATGACAACACTTTCTCAAAACAATCATAATATGATATAACAAGATGGTATCTCGCTAGCCCTTTCTGAGGCCGCAAAACATAAATGCAGAGCACCTCTGAAGATCAAGGACTGACTGGAAATTGTAATTTATGGTAAAAGAGATCCAGTCATACTCAATGTAAACTAATAATAATACATGCAAATGACAGCGATGCTCTCCAACTAGTGCTTGTTAATAAGAGTGTGATGACTCAACATAAAAGTAAATAGATGGGCCCTTCACAGAGGGAAGCAGGGATTTGTAGAGGTGCCAGAGCTCGATTTTGAAACAGAGATGAATAATATTTTGAGTGGTATACTTTCATTGTTGACATAACAACCGAGAGATCTCAATATCTTCCATGCTACACACATTATAGGCGGTTCCCAAGCAGAATGGTAAAGTTTATACTCCCCCACCACCAACAAGCATCAATCCATGGCTTTCCCGAAACAACGGGTGCCTCCAACTAACAACATTCCCGGGGGAGTTTTGTTTGCAATTATTTTGATTTGATTTGAGCATGGGACTGGGCATCCCGGTGACCAGCCATTTTCTCGTGAGTGAGGAGCGGAGTCCACTCCTCTTGAGAATAACCCGCCTAGCATGGAAGATATAGACTGCCCTAGTTGATACATGAGCTATTCAAGTATACAAAACAGAATTTGATTTGAAGGTTTAGAGTTTGGCACATACAAATTTACTTGGAACGACAGGTAGATACCGCATATAGGAAGGTATGGTGGACTCATATGGAACAACTTTGGGGTTTATGGAATTGGATGCACAAGCAGTATTCCCGCTTAGTACAAGTGAAGGCTAGAAAGAGAGTGGGAAGCGACAATAGTCATGAACATGCATTAAAATTAATAAACACTGAATGCAAGCATGAATAGGATATAATTCACCATGAACATAAATATCATGGAGGCTATGTTGATTTTGTTTCAACTACATGCGTGAACATGTGCCAAGTCAAGCCACTCGAATCATTCAAAGGAGGATACCACCCTATCATACCACCTCACAACCATTTTAATAGCATGTTAGCACGCAAGGTAAACCATTATAAACTCCTAGCTACTTAAGCATGGCATGAGCAACTATAATAGGCTGAATCAGGAATGATGAACTAATCATATTTACAAAAATAAGATAGGTCGAGTTCATACTAGCTTTTCTCATCTCAATCAGTCCATCATATATCGTCATTATTGCCTTTCACTTGCACGACCGAACGGTGTGGATAATAATAATAGTGCATGTGCATTGTACTAAGCTGGAATCTGCAAGCATTTAATACAAGGGAGAAGACAAGGTAATATGGGCTCTTGGTTAGATCAACAACAATGCATATGAGAGCCACTCAACATTTTCATCATGGTCTTCTCCTCTCGACCCCCAAAGAAAAGAAAAGAAACAAAACTATTTACTCGGGAAAGCTCCCAACAAGCAAAAGAAGAACGAGAAATCTTTTAGGGTTTTCTTTTTAATTACTACTACTACAGGCATGGAAGGTAAACTAGCTACAAGCCACAACTAATTTTTTTGGTTTTTCTTAAGGTTTTTCGAACACACAAGAAGAATGTTGGAAAAGAAAATAACTAGCATGGACAGTACAATGAAAAGTGTGAGCACCGTTAACTGGCATGAGTGTGTGAACATGAATGTAATGTCAGCGAGAAATACGTACTCCCCCAAGCTTAGGCTTTTGGCGTAAGTTTGTCTATGCCCATGGATCAAGGTGGTCCCTTCCAGTGTACTGAGGAGGGTCCTCGGGGTGCCACTAGTTGGCGATCTCCTCCGGATCCCACTGATAAATAGACTGCCGATAAGGGCTAGGAGATGGCTCTGGCTCTGGGGATCATGTTCACTCCCAATATGCATAAATGTCATCGGGCAAGACGATGTATGTGCCTGAATAAATGTTAAACAAAGAAGGTGCAGGGAGGGTAATAATCTGACTAGTCTTTTCACTGAATACTAGGTTATAAATGAGACTCTTCTCCTTATCCTCGCGAATAAAATCATGTGCTACCATACTTTTATAATATAAGAAAATAGGGGCAACAACTTTTCCTCTTTCTCATAGTGTCTAATAGGTATCTCAAAATATTTAGCAAGACGTGAAGCAAAGACACCTCCAAAGATGGGGCCCTTTGTACGGTACAGACTCAACCGTTTAGCAACCATAACACCTAAACTAAAAGTCCTGTCACGGAATAAAGCATGGCGCAAAATGGCGAGGTCAAGAGCACTGAGGCCCCCACTATTCCCACGACCAATTAAGCATCTACTAGAAAATATTGCAAAGTAACGTAAAACAGGAAAATGTATGCTAGTAGTTCTTGCTTCTGACACTTTCCTCGTTTCCCCGACAACAATCATATCAATAAACCCCTCCACATCATTATGATGTGGTTCCTCTATCCTGCCCTCAAAGGGCAACTTGCAAACCGCACAAAAATCATAAAGTGACATCTCCTTATACTCATCATATAAATAAAAATCCACCGAACGTGGCGATCTCCTAGCATGGAAATGAATTTTTTGCACAAAAATATTAGTGAGTAGGAGATACTGTTCGAGCTGGTCGTGGAGGAAGTCGGTGAGGCCTGCATTCTCAGCCAAAGAATAAAAGTCTTCATAAATCCCGGCTGCTCTCAAGAACTCATCACAAGGCCATTCGCACGGCCGAACCTCCACAGCGCAAGGGAGATTATATTTGGGCTTCTTATTCTCTTCACTTTGCTTATCCTTCGAGCTTCGGCTCGAAGAGCCCCTCAAAAATCTCTTCATCAGTTTCTGAAAATTTCTGAAAATTTTAGTAACTTAAAATAAAAGTGAACCAAACTCAACAAAATTAATAGCAACTACTCCTACAAGTGCCTAGAGAGTATATCATGCATTAAAACTACTTGGGACCATATAAATTTGACATGCAAGCTCAAGAACAGGGTCACCTAAGCAGCAAAAGTTTGCAATAAATAAAGCACTAGAACAAAAACTAATTGGACCATTGGAGGAGTCACATACCGAAGAACAATCCCCCAAAGCAGTTTTGTGAATGGAGCTTTGAGCAAGGAGATCGAAAATGGCAACAAGATGAGCTAGAACTCGGGTTTGAGCTGGTGGGTGATTTTTTTCTGGAGGAAGAGGAAGTGTGTGAGTGCAAGAATAAGTGTAGGGGGGCCACGAGGGGCCCACGAGGCAGGTGGGTGCACCCTTCACCCTCGTGGCCAGGTGGTTGCCCCCTCGGGTGTGTTCTCGTTGCAAATAATTCATAAATATTCTACAAAAAATCATATTTCATTTTCAGGACATTTGGAGAACTTTTATTTTTGGGGTATTTTTTATTGCAATGATAATTCAGAAAACAGACAGAAAATACTATTTTTGCTTTATCAAAACTAAATAACAGAAAGTAAAAGGAGGGTACAGAGAGTTGTGCTTTCTGACTTCATCCATCTCATGCTCATCAAAAGGAATCCACTAGCAAGGTTGATCAAGTCTTGTTAACAAACTCTTTCCGAATAACATGATACCGGAGAAATTTCGAATAACACCAGGTTACCTCAATGGGGATATGCACGTCCCCAACAATAAGAATATCATATTTCTTCTTAGCATTAGGAAGAGGGAATTCAAAACTTCCAATAGTGATCGTTGAAGTTTTTCCAATAGAATTGATACTGTGGACTTGAGGTTGTTTCCTCGGAAAGTGTACCGTATGCTCATTGCCATTAACATGAAAAGTGACATTGCCTTTGTTGCAATCAATAACAGCCCCTGCAGTATTAAAAAGGGTCTACCAAGGATAATCGACATACTATCATCCTCGGGAATATCAAGAATAACAAAGTCCATTAAAATAGTAACGTTTGCAACCAAAACAGGCACATCCTCACAAATATCGACAGGTATAGCAGTTGATTTATCGGCCATTTGCAAAGATATTTCAATAGGTGTCAACTTATTCAATTCAAGTCTATGATATAAAGAGAAAGGCATAACACTAACACCGGCTCCAAGATCACATAAGGAAGTTTTAGCATAGTTTCTTTTAATGGAACATGGTATAGTTGGTACCCCTGGATCTCCAAGTTTCTTTGGTATTCCACCCTTAAAAGTATAATTAGCAAGCACGGTGGAGATTTCAGCTTCCAGTATCTTTCTTTTATTAGTAACAATATCTTTCATGTACTTAGTATAAGGGTTCATTTTAAGCATATCAGTCAAACACATACGCAAAAAGATAGGTCTAATCATTTCAACAAAGCGCTCAAAATCCTCATCATCCTTTTTCTTAGATGGTTTAGGAGGAAAAGGCATGGGTTTCTGAACCCATGGTTCTCTTTCTTTACCATGCTTCCTAGCAATGAAGTCTCTCTTATCATAACGTTGATTCTTTGATTGTGTGTTATCAAGATCAACAGCAGGTTCAATCTCTACATCATTGTCATTGCTAGGTTGAGCATCAACATGAACATCATTATCACTAGGTTCATGTTCATTACCAGATTGTGTTTTAGCATCAGAAATGGAAATATCATTGGGATTCTCAGGTGTGTCAACAACAGGTTCACTAGAAGCATGCAAAGTCCTATCATTTTTCCTTTTCTTCTTCTTAGAAGAACTAGGTGCATCAACATTAGTTCTCTGAGAATCTTGCTCCATTCTCTTAGGGTAGCCTTCAGGATACAGAGGTTCCTGAGTCATTTTACCCCCTCTAGTCATAACTCTAACAACATTATCATTTTTCTTATTGTTTAATTCATTGAGCAAATCATTCTGAGCTTTAAGCACTTGTTCTACTTGAGTTTACCATAGAAGCATGTTTACTAATAAGTTTAAGTTCACCTTTAACTCTAGACATATAATCACTCAAGTGTTTAATCATATAAGCATTATGTTTCAATTGTCTACCAACATAAGCATTGAAGTTTTCTTGTTTAACAATAAAATTATCAAACTCATCTAAGCATTGGCTAGAAGACTTATTATGAGGAATATCACCTTCATCAAATCTATAGAGAGAATTTAACTTTACTACCTGTGTTGGGTTATCAAGACCATGTATTTCTTCAATAGGTGGTAAACTCTTAACATCTTCAGCTTTAATACCCTTTTCTTTCATAGATTTCTTTGCCTCTTGCATATCTTCAGGACTGAGAAATAGAATACCCCTTTTCTTCGGAGTTGGCTTAGGAGTTGGTTCAGGAAGTGTTCAATCATTTTCATTACTCAACATATTATTCAATAGAAATTCAGCTTGACCAACAGTTCTTTCCCTGAAAACACAACGAGCACAACTATCCAGGTGGTCTCTGGAAGCATCAGTTAGTCCACTATAAAAGATATCAAGTATTTCATGTTTCTTGAGAGGATGATCAGGCAAAGCATTAAGTAATTGGAGAAGCCTCCCCCAAGCTTGTTGGAGACTCTCTTCTTCAATTTGCACAAAATTATATATTTCCCTTAAAGAAGCTTGTTTCTTATGAGCGGGGAAATATTTAGCAGAGAAGTAATAAATCATATCCTGGGGACTACGCGCACGACCAGGATCAAGAGAATTAAACCATGCTTTAGCATCACCCTTTAAAGAGAACGGAAATAACTTAAGGATAAAGTAATAGCGAGTTTTCTTATCATTAGTGAACAGGGTGGCTATATCATTTAATTTAGTAAGATGTGCCACAATAGTTTCAGATTCATAGCCATAAAAAGGATAAGATTCAACCAAAGTAATTAACTCAGGATTGACAGAGAAATCATAATTCTTATCAGAAATACAGATAGGTGAAGTAGCAAAAGCAGGGTCATATTTCATTCAAGCATTCAAAGACTTTTCTTTCAGCTTAGCCAATAGTTTCTTAAGATCATATCTATCATTGCAAGCTAAGAAGTCTCTAGCAGTTTCTTCATCCATAACATAACCCTCAGGCACAACAGGCAATTCATATCTAGGGGAGAATCTTCATCATGACTTTCATCAATATTATCAGTTTCAATAATTTCATTCTCTCTAACACTAGCAAGTTGTTCATCAAGGAATTCACCTAGTGGCACAGTATTATCAAGCATAGAAGTAGTTTCGTCATAAGTATCATGCAAAGCAAAAGTGGCATCATCAATAATATGCGACATATCAGAATGAATAGCAGGAGTAGGCGTTGCAAGTTTACTCAAAACAGAAGGTGAATCAAGTGCAGAGCTAGATGGCAGTTCCTTACCTCCCCTCGTAGTTGAGGGAAAAATCTTTGTTCTTTTATCTTTCGAGTTCTTCATAGTGATCAGAAGATATAAATCCCAAGTAACTCAAAGAATAGAGCAATGCCCCCCGGCAACAGCGCCAGAAAATAGTCTTGATAACCCACAAGTATAGGGGATCGCAACAATTTCGAGGGTAGAGTATTCAACCCAAATTTATTGATTCGACACAAGGGGATCCAAAGAATATTCTCAAGTATTAGCAGCTGAGTTATCAACCCAACCACACCTGGAAAACTTAATATCTGGAGCAAAGTATTTAGTAGCAAAGTAATATGATAGTAGCGGTAACGGTAGCAAAAGTAACAGTAGGTGTTTTGTAGTAATTGTAACAGTGGCAAAGGAAAAGTAAATAAGCGAAGATCAATATGTGAAAAGCTCATAGGTAATGGATCAGTGATGGATAATTATGTCGGATGTGATTCCTCATGCAATAGTTATAACATAGGGTGACACTTAACTAGCTCCAGTTCATCAATGTAATGTAGGCATGTATTCCGAATATAGTCATACGTGATTATGGAAAATAACTTGCATGACATCTTTTGTCCTACCCTCCCGTGGCAGCGGGGTCCTATTGGAAACTAAGGGATATTAAGGCCTCCTTTTAATAGAGTACCAGAGCAAAGCATTAACACTTAGTGAATACATGAACTCCTCAAACTACGGTCATCACAGGTAAGTATCCCAATTATTGTCACTTCGGGGTTAACGGATCATAACACATAATAGGTGACTATAGACTTGCAAGATAGGATCAAGAACTCACATTTATTCATGAAAACATAATAGGTTCAGATCTGAAATCATGGCACTCGGGCCCTAGTGACAAGCATTAAGCATAGCAAAGTCATAGCAACATCAATATGAGAACATAATGGATACTAGGGATAAAACCCTAACAAAACTAACTCAATTACATGATAAATCTCATCCAACCCATCACCATCCAGCAAGCCTATGATGGAATTACTCAAGCACAGAGGTGAGCATCATGAAATTGGTGATGGAGGAAGGTTGATGATGACGATGGTGACGGATTCCCCTCTCCGGAGCCCCGAACGGACTCCGAATCAGCCCTCCCGAGAGAGATTAGGGCTTGGCGGCGGATCTATATCGTAAAATGCGATGAATCCTTCTCTCTAATTTTTTTCTCTCCTCGAACGTGAATATATAGAGTTGGAGTTGAGGTCGGTGGAGCATCAGGGGGCCCATGAGGCAGAGGGTGCTACCTCTTGAGCACATCGTTGGTTTTCCCTTGAAGAGGAAAGGGTGATGCAGTAAAGCAGCGTAAGTATTTCCCTCGGTTTTTGAGAACCAAGGTATCAATCCAGTAGGAGACCACGCGCGAGTCACCTCGTACCTACACAAACAAGTAAGAGCCTTGCAACCAACGTGATAAAGGGGTTGTCAATCCCTTCATGGCCACTTGCAAGAGTGAGATCTGATATAGATAATAATAATAATAATAAGATAAATATTTTTGAAATTTTTGTGATATAGATTGAAATTAAATATTGCAAAATAAAATAGACTGGAAACTTGTATGATGGAGAATAGACCCGGGGGCCATAGGTTTCATTAGTGGCTTCTCTCAAGATAGCATAAGTATTACAGTGGGTGAACAAATTACTGTCAAGCAATTGATAGAAAAGTGAATAATTATGAGAATATCTAGGTATGATCATGTATATAGGCATCACGTCCGGGACAAGTAGACCGACTCTTGTCTGCATCTACTACTATCACTCCACACATCGACCGCTATTCAGCATGCATCTAGAGTATTAAGTTCATAAGAACAGAGTAACGCCTTAAGCAAGATGACATGATGTAGAGGGATAAACTCATGCAATATGATATAAACCCCATCTTTTTATCCTCGATGGCAACAATACAATACGTGTCGTTTCCCTTTCTGTCACTGGGATTGAGCACCGCAAGATTGAACCCAAAGCTAAGCACTTCTCCCATTGCAAGAAAGATCAATCTAGTAGGCAAAACCAAACTGATAATTCGAAGAGACATGCAAAGATAAACCAATCATACATAAAATAATTCAGAGAAGATTCAAATATTGTTCATAGATAGACTTGATCATAAACTCACAATTCATCGGATCTCAACAAACACACCGCAAAAGAAGATTACATCGAATAGATCTCCAAGAGAATCGAGGAGAACTTTGTATTGAGATCCAAAGAGGTAGAATAAGCCATCTAGCTACTAGCCATGGACCCGAAGGTCTGAGGTAAACTACTCACACATCATCGGAGGGGCCATGGAGTTGATATAGAGGCCCTCCGTGATAAATGCCCCCTCCGGCGGAGCTCTGAAAAAGGCCCCAAGATGGGATCTCTTGGGTACAGAAGGTTGCGGTGCTGGAAATAGGGTTTCGTGGTGCTCCTGGATGTTTGCGGGGTATATGAATATATATAGGAGGAAGAAGTAGGTCGGTTGAGCAACGAGGGGCCCACGAGGGGGGAGGGCGCGCCCAGGGGGTAGACGCCCCTGCCTCGTGGACGCCTCGTTGATTGCTTGACGTCCACTCCAAGTCCTCTGGATCACGTTTGCTCCAAAAATTACGTTCCCGAAGGTTTCATTCTGTTTGGACTCCGTTTGATATTCCTTTTCTGGGAAACACTAAAATAGGCAAAAAACAGCAATTTGGGCTAGGCCTCCGGTTAATAGGTTAGTCCCAAAAATAATATAAAAGTGTAAAATGAAGCCCATTAACATCCAAAACAGATATTATAATAGCATGGAACAATCAAAAACTATAGATACGTTGGAGACGTATCAGCATCCCCAAGCTTAATTCATGCTCATCCTCGAGTAGGTAAATGATAAAAATAGAATTTTTTGTGTGGAATGCTTTCTAGAATATTCTTAAATGTATTTTTCTCTATTGTGGCATGAATGTTCAGATCCGAAAGATTCAAGATAAGAGTTATTGTTGACATAAAAATAGTAATACTCCAAGTATGCTAATCAAGCAATTAGCTCTTATCAAAATACCATAGCCAAAGAAAACTTATCCCTAAAAAGTCATATAGTTTGGCTAAGCTTCATTTTCGTCACACAAAATGCTCTCATCATGCACAACCCTGATGACAGGCCAAGCAATTGTTTCATACTTAGCCTTTTCAAACTCTTTCAACTTTTACGCAATATATGAGCGCGAGCCATGGACATAGCACTATGGGTGGAATAGAATATGATGATTGAGGTTGTGTGAGAAGACAAAAAGGGAGAAAGTCTCACATTGACGCGGCTAATCAATGGGCTATGGAGATGCCCACCAATTGATGTCAATGCAAGGAGTAGGGATTGCCATGCAATGGATGCACTAGAGCTAAATATATGAAAGCTCATCAAAGAAACTAAGTGGGTGTGCATCCAACTCGCCTGGTCACGAAGACCTAGGGCATTTGAGGAAGCCCATCATTGGAATATAAAAGCCAAGTTCTATAATGAAAAATTCCCACTAGTATATGAAAGTGACAAAATAAGGGACTCTCTATTATGAAGATCATGGTGCTACTTTGAAGCACAAGTGTGGAAAAAGGATAGTAACATTGTCCCTTCTCTCTTTTTCTCTCTTTTTCTCTCTTTTATTTTTTTATTTGGGCCTTCTTTCTTTTTTTGCCTCTTTTCTCTTCTTTTTTTCGTCCAGAGTCTCATCCCGACTTGTGGGGGAATCATAGTCTCCATCATCCTTTCCTCACTGGGACAATGCTCTAATAATAATGATTATCACACTTTTATTTTCTTACAACTCAAGAATTACAACTCGATACTTAGAACAAAATATGACTCTATGTGAATGCCTCCGGTGGTGTACCGGGATTGCGATGAATCAAGAGTGACATGTATGAAAAAATTATGAACGGTGGCTTTGCCACAAATACGATGTCAACTACATGATCATGCAAAGCAATATGACAATGATGATGCGTGTCATAATAAATGGAATGGTGGAAAGTTTCATGGCAATATATCTCAGATTGGCTATGGAAATGGCATAATAGGTATGTATGGTGGCTGTTTTGAGGAAGATATAAGCAGGCTTATGTTTGATAGAGCGTATCATATCACGGGGTTTGGATGCACCGGCGAAGTTTGCACCAACTCTCAAGGTGAGAAAGGGCAATGCACGGTACCGAAGAGGCTAGCAATGATGGAAGGGTGAGAGTGCGTATAATCCATGGACTCAACATTAGTCATAAAGAACTCACATACTTGTTGCAAAAATCTACTTGTCATCAAAACCAAGCACTACACGCATGCTCCTAGGGGGATAGATTGGTAGGAAAAGACCATCGCTCGTCCCCGATCGCCACTCATAAGGAAAGCAATCAAAGAACACCCCATGCTTCAAATTTGTCACATAACGTTCACCATACGTGCATGCTACGGGACTTTCCAACTTCAACACAAGTATTCATCAATTTCACATTTACTTAACTAGCATACTTCTAATATTACCACCTTTATATCTCAAGACCATCTATCAAGCATCCAACTTCTCTTAGCATTTAAAATTTATAACCAAAGTGAATTACCATGCTGTTCTAAAGGACTCTCAAAATGATATAAGTGAAGCATGAGAGATCAATTATTTCTATAAAATAGAACCACCGCAGTGCTCTAAAAGATATAAGCAAAGCACTAGAGCAAAAACTATACAACTCAAAAGATATAAGTGAAGCTCATAGAGTATTGTAATAAATTCCAATTCATGTGTGTCTCTCCCAAAAGGTGTGTACAGCAAGGATTATTGTGGTAAACTAAAAAGCAAAGAATCAAATTATACAAGACGCTCCAAGCAAAACACATATCATGTGGTGAATAAAAATATAGCTCCAAGTAAAGTTACCGATGGACGAAGACGAAAGAGGGGATGCCTTCCGGGGCATCCCCAAGCTTAGGCTTTTGGTTGTCCTCGGATTTTACCTTGGGGTGCCTTGGGAATCCCCAATCTTAGGCTCTTTTCACTCCTTGTTCCATAATCCATCAAATCTTTACCCAAAACTTGAAAACTTCCCAACACAAAACTTAAAAGAAAATCTTCGTGTGCTCCGTTAGTAAAAGAAAGCAAACCACCACTTCAAGGTACTGTAATGAAATCATTGTTTATTTATATTGGTGTTAAACCTACTGTATTCCAACTTTTTTATGGTTCATAAACTCTATTACTAGCCATAGATTCATTAAAATAAGCAAACAACACACGAAAAACAGAATCTGTCAAAAACACAACAGTCTGTAGTAATCTGTAGGTTTCGAATACTTATGGAACCCCAAAAATTCTAAAATAAATTTCTGGACGTGAGTAATTTATCTATTAATCATATTCAAAAACAATTAACTAAATATAACTCTCCAATAAAAAATGTCAGCAATTCTCGTGAGCGCTAAAGTTTCTGTTTTTTACAGTAAGATCAAAAAGACTTTCCCCAAGTCTTCCCAATGGTTCTACTTGGCACAAACACTAATTAAACACAAAACACACAAACAAAACAGAGGCTAGATAAATTATTTATTACTAAATAGGAGCAAAAAGCAAGGAATAAAAATAAAATTGGGTTGCCTCCCAACAAGCGCTATCGTCTAACGCCCCTAGCTAGGCATAAAAGCGAGGATAGATCTAGGTATTGCCATCTTTGGTAGGCAATCCATAGGTGGATCTCATAATAGATTCATATGGTAATTTAATTTTATTTCTAGGGAAGTGTTCCATGCCTTTCCTTAACATAAATTGGAATCTAATATTCCCTTCCTTCATATCAATAATTGCACCAATCGTTCTAAGGAAAGGTCTACCAAGAATAATAGGACATGAAGGATTGCAATCTATATAAAGAACAATGAAATCTACGGGCACATACTTCCTATTTGCAACAATAAGAACATCATTAATTTTTCCCATATGTTTCTTAATGGTGGAATCCGCAAGGTGCAAGTTTAAAGAACAATCATCAAATTGACGGAAACCTAGCAAATCACACAAAGCTTTTGGGATCGTGGAAACACTAGCACCCAAATCACACAAAGCATAGCATTCATGATCTTTAATTTTTATTTTAATTGTAGGTTCCCACTCATCATAAAGTTTTCTAAGGATAGAAACTTCCAACTCAAGTTTTTCTTCATAAGATTGCATCAAAGCATCAACGATATGTTTAGTAAAAGCTTTATTTTGACTATAAGCATGAGGAGAATTTAGCACAGATTACAACAAGGAAATACAATCTATCAAAGAGGAATTATCATAATTAAATTCCTTGAAATCCAAGATAGTGGGTTCGTTGCTATCTAAAGTTTTGACCTCTCCAATCCCACTTTTATCAATCTTTGCATCAAGATCTAAAAACTACGAATCATTGGGACGCCTTCTAACTAAAGTTGACTCGTATCCAGTCCCATCATTATCAAGATTCATATTGCAAAACAAAGATTTAATAGGGGACACATCAATAACTTTTAGATCTTCATCCTTATTAACATGAAAACTAGAAGAACACGCTTTTATGAAGCAATCTTTATTACCACGCATCCTAGCGGTTCTTTCTTTGCACTCATCAATGGAAATTCTCATCGATTTGAGAGACTCATTGATATCATGCTTAAGTGGAATAGATCTAAGTTTCAAATAATCAACATCAAGAGAAATTCTATCCACGTTCCTAGCGAACTCATCAATCTTAAGCAATTTTTCTTCAATCAAAGCATTGGAACTCTTTGCCGAACTAATAAATTCTTTAATACTAGATTCAAAATCAGAGGGCATCTTATTATAATTTCCATAAGAATTGTTGTAGGAATTTCCATAATTATTAGAGGAATTACTAGGAAATGACTTAGAATTAAAATTACCTCTATACGCGTTGTTACCAAAATTGTTCCTACCAACAAAATTCACATCCATAGATTCATTATTATTAGAAATCAATGTAGACAAAGGCATATCATTAGGATCAGTAGGAGCAATCTTATTAGCAAACAATTTCAGAAGTTCATCCATCTTTTCACTCAAAACATTAATCTCTTCAATTGCATGCACCTTTTTACTAGTAGATCTTTCAGTGTGCCATTGAGAATAATTAACCATAATATTATCTAGGATTTTGGTAGCTTCTCATAAAGTGATTTCCATAAAAGTGCCTCCTGCGGCCGAATCTAAAAGATTTCTAGAAGCAAAGTTCAATCCGGCATAAAAATTGTGTATAATCATCCATAAATTCAAACCATGTGTAGGGCAAATACGTATCACTAATTTCATCCTCTCCCAAGATTGAGCAACATGATCATGATCAAGTTGCTTAAAATTCATAATATCGTCTCTAAGAGAGATGATCTTAGCAGGATGAAAACACTTATAGATAAAAGCATCTTTGCACTTATTCCATGAAGCAATACTATTTTTAGGCAAACATGAAAACCAAGCTTTAGCACAATCTCTAAGCGAAAATGGAAATAGCTTAAGTTAAACAATATCATTATCCAAATCTTTCTTCTTTTGCATATAACACAAATCAACAAAGTTGTTTAGATGGGTAGCGGCATCTTCACTAGGAAGGCCAGAAAACGGATCTTTCATGACAAGATTCAGCAAAGCAGTATTAATTTCACAAGATTCAGCATCGGTAAGAGGAGCAATCGGAGTGGTAATAAAATCATTATTGTTGGTATTGGCAAAGACACACAATTTAGTATTATCTTGAGCCATCGTGACAAGCAAGCAATCCAACACACAAGCAAACAAGAAACAGGCAAAAGAGGCAAACTGGAAAAGAGAAGGGGAACGGAAAAAGAGGGCGAATAAAACGGCAAGGGTGAAGTGGGGGAGAGGAAAACGAGAGGCAACTGGCAAATAATGTAATCTGAAGGGTAAGAGTTGTGATAGGTAATTGGTATGTCTTGACTTGGCGTAGATCTCCCTGGCAACAGCGCCAGAAATCCTTCTTGCTACCTCTTGAGCACTGCATTGGTTTTCCCTTGAAGAGGAAAGGGTGATGCAGTAAAGCAGCGTAAGTATTTCCCTCAGTTTTTGAGAACCAAGGTATCAATCCAGTAGGAGACCATGCGCGAGTCTCCTCGTACCTACACAAACAAATAAGAACCTTGCAACCAATGCGATAAAGGGGCTGTTAATCCCTTCACGGCCACTTGCAATAGTGAGATCTAAAAGAGATAATAATAATAAGATAATTTTTTTGGGTATTTTTATGATATAGATTGAAAGTAAAGATTGCAAAATAAAATAGATTGGAAATTTGTATGATGGAGAATAGACCTGGGGGCCATAGGTTTCAGTAGTGGCTTCTCTCAAGATAGCATAAGTATTACAATGGGTCAACAAATTACTGTCGAGCAATTGATAGAAAAGTGAATAATATGAGAATATCTAGGTATGATCATGTATATAGGCATCACGTCCGTGACAAGTAGACCGACTCCTGCTTGCATCTACTACTATTACTCCACACATCGACCGCTATCCAGCATGCAGCTAGAGTAATAAGTTCATAAGAACAGAGTAACACATTAAGCAAGATGACATGATGTAGAGGGATAAACTCATGCAATATGATATAAAACCCATCTTTTTATCCTCAATGACAACAATACAATACGTGTCGTTTCCCTTTTTGTCACTGGGATCGAGCACCGCAAGATTGAACCCAAAGCTAAGCACTTCTCCCATTGCAAGAAAGATCAATCTAGTAGGCCAAACCAAACTGATAATTCGAAGAGACTTGCAAAGATAAACCAATCATACATAAAATAATTCAGAGAAGATTCAAATATTGTTCATAGATAGACTTGATCATAAACCCACAATTCATCGGATCTCGACAAACACACCGCAAAAGAAGATTACATCGAATAGATCTCCAAGAGAATCGAGGAGAACTTTGTATTGAGATCCAAAGAGAGAGAGAAGAAGCCATCTAGCTACTAGCTATGGACCCGAAGGTCTGAGGTAAACTACTCACACATCATCCGAGGGGCCATGGAGTTGATGTAGAGGCCCTCCGTGATCAATGCCCCCTCCGACGGAGCTCCGGAAAAGGCCCCAAGATGGGATCTCTTGGGTGGAAATAGGGTTTCATGGTGCTCCTGGATGTTTGCGGGTATATGAATATATATATATAGGAGGAAGAAGAAGGTCGGTGGAGCAACGAGGGGCCCACGAGGGGGGAGGGCGTGCCCCCTGCCTCGTGGCCGCCTCGTTGATTTCTTGACGTCCACTCCAAGTCCTCTGGATCACATTTGTTCCAAAAATCACGTTCCCAAAGGTTTCATTCTGTTTGGACTCTGTTTGATATTCCTTTTCTGCAAAACACTGAAATAGGCAAAAAAGCAGCAATATGGGCTGGGCCTCCGGTTAATAGGTTAGTCCCAAAAATAATATAAAAGTGTAAAATAAAGCCCATTAACATCCACAACAGATAATATAATAGCATGGAACAATCAAAAATTATAGATACGTTGGAGACGTATCAGGGGGCGCGCCCCAGGGGGGGTGGGCGCGCTCTGCACCCTCGTGGACAGGGTGTGGGCCCCCTTGCATTGATTCTTTTGCCAGTATTTTTTACATATTCCAAAAATATTCTCCGTTGATTTTCAGGTCATTCCGAGAACTTTTATTTCTGCACAAAAATATCACCATGGCAATTCTGTTGAAAACAACGTCAGTCCGGGTTAGTTCCATTCAAATCATGCAAGTTAGAGTCCAAAAAAAGGGAGAAAGTGTTTGGAAAAGTAGATATGTTGGAGACATATCACTCCTCACGACAACACGGTTGGGATTGGCCTTTTCGGTTATGAAGAAGCATTGTGTCACGTTCTTAGTGTGTACCCATGGCTCATTTTTGGCGATGACGTTAACGTTCACGGGAGTGCTCTTCGCGTCGGGTATAGACATGGTGGTGAAATAATTGTTTTCTCTTACGACGTCCTTGGCCCATCTGACACGGAACATTGTCGCATCATGCATTCCAGCATAGTCAAGCTCCCAGATCTCTTCGACCCTTCCGTAGAATCTTTCAATTGTGTCGTTGGCATCGGTCACACATTGAATTGACACCCCGGAGTTCTGGTAATCACTGTCCATGTGTTTGGCCTCCGTGTACAACGTGTACCCATTGATATCGTTGGACTGATAGGTCGCGAGCTTGCGCACGGGGCCATGTGCTAAGGCGTGTATGAGCAATCCGTCCGAACTGCCCTCTTTCGGGGGATTTTCAAGAACTTGCTCTTTAAACCAATGCAAGAAAGTGTCGTTGTGCTCTATAGTAACTTCGTCGTCCGTATTGAGCATCCCCTTATCACGACACTTCTTTGCGATGGTTTCTTTGTGTTGTGCCACATAATCATCTACCACATCTAGGTGTTGTGGCACTACTAAGTTAGCCCTGCCAAAGTCGTTCTGTCCATCCGAGTAGCCCATGTGCAATTCTCTCCCATCGTTGTTGTGACCATCTCCTTCGAGCTTCCCATCGTGTTCTTGACGGGCAAACCAACAACAGGGTCTCCGACGCTTATATAATTCTCGCAAAAGGAGACACACTCATGCATCAGATACCCCTAGACGATGCTCCCTTCGGGACGGGACATGTTACGAACGAATCCTTTGATGACCCCATTCATCCACTCGAACGGCATCATGTTGTGAAGGAATGTCGGTCCGAGGTCGATGATGTCGTCCATGATGTGGACACACAGATGCACCATGACGTCATAGAACGCGGGCGGGAAGTACATCTCAAGCTCACATAGTATGACAACAATCTCTTCCTGTAGCCTTTGGAGCTGCTTCACACTTATGGACTATCGAGATATAAGGTCGAAGAAGTTGCAGAGACCAGTAAGCGTGTCATGGACGTGCTTCTCCATTATCCCTCTAATGGCAACCGGTAGTATCTGCGTCATCATCACGTGACAGTCATGAGACTTCATCCCGCTGATCCTTTTCTTCTTGGGGTCTAGAAATCTGCTTATCTTCCCACAGTAACCGGAACTGACTTTGATTCCCATAGGGCACTTGATGAATTGATCGATCTCCTTCACACTTAAGGTGAAGCAAGAAGGGGGAAATAATTCTCCTCATTCTTGTTGACTTTTCTGCCCCTTTCCCCCCTCCTCCATCTCTGTCTCCGTCCCCTCCATCAACTTTTTACAGTGGAGATCTTTCCTGATCTTCAATTCTTCCAAGTCTTTCCTTGCCTTCGTCCCATCCTTGGTCTTCTCCGGCATGTTCATCAGTGTGCCAAGAAAGCTCTTGAGGACATTCTTCGTGATATGCATTTGATCAAGGCAACGAGGCGTGTCGTGATTGGGCCAGAACTCCAAGTCCCAGAAAACATACCTCGTTTTCCATACCTTCAGCAGCTGCTCCGGCGCCTTTTTGATCTTTCCCGGCGCAGGGCATTGTTCCCAGTTTCTCAACAGCTCATTGATTTCGGCGCTGCTCCTCTTACATGGAGGTCCTCGAAGCTCAGCCAACCCATTGAATAGTTCTCCATGCTTTCTCCACGGGTCATCCTTCTCGATCCATCTATGATGTCCCATGTATATGATTTTCCCGGACCCGCCATCTTTCATTGAAGTAAGCTGCTGAGACGTTGTATCATCCATGCACCTCGTAACCGAGATAGTCATGCGCCATCATCATCAGCGTGACTCTCATATGGAAATATTCTCCTTTGCTGGCGGCCCATGTCCATGCCGGTGTTTTCCATAACGTGTCTAGCTCCTCTTGCAGAAGCCCCATATACAGGTTAATACTATTTCCCGGTTGTTTCGGCCCTTGAATCAGCATGCTCATGTCTATGTACTTTGTCTTCATGCACTTCCATGGGGGAGGTTGTACATCCATACAAACACGGGCCATGTGCTCTGGTTCGTGTTCTGGTTTCCAAACGGATTCATGCCATCGGTACTCGCACCAAGCACGATGTTCCTTGGATCTTCTGCAGCAAATCCATATATGGCGTTGAATGCTCTCCACTGGCTACCATCTATGAGGTGTCTCAGCCTCGGATCATCTCCATCATCAGGTTTCTTCCTCTCCGTGTGCCAGCGCTTGAGCTTTGCTTCCTTAGGATCTACAAAATACCGCTGCAGACGGGGAGTGATCGGAAAGTACCGTACAACTTTCTGAGGAGGTTTCTTTCTTGCCTTCTTGTATCGAGAAGCATTGCACACTGGACAGCTGGTTTTTTCCGCATGCTCACCCCGATAAATGACGCAACCGTCGATGCATGCGTGGTACCTAATGTGCGGCAAATCAAAAGGGCAAACGATTTTCTTGGCCTCCTCGACACTTGTAGGACACAGGTTCCCCGTGGGAAGAACTTTATTATGTAGATATTTCAAATGCTCATTGAGGCTTTTATCTGTCCATTTGTTTTTGGCCTTCGTCTTTAGAAGTTCGAGCATGAAACTCAAGCGGGTCACCTCAGGATCGCAACCGTCATACAATGGAGTCCTCGAGTCTACTTCAAATTGCGCCAGCTTGGCCTCCTCTCTAGAAGCAGCTCTCTCGCTAGTCGCACTCTTGCGAAGGAGGTCTTGAACATGAGGGTCCTGCACGATTGCACTTACTAGCATCGAAGACTGCGGCGTGACCGCCGCCTCTACTCCGCCATGTCCGGACTCTTCTTCGTCGTGTCTGGAATCTTCTCCGATGCCGTCATTTCCGAACTCTTTCCCGCCGACATGTCCGGCGCCATCGTCTTCATGTCGATCGGTCATCTCTTCGTCTGGCCCCATGTCGTTATTCCCTGCCATGTGGACGTCCTCATCATCATCTTATTCACTTAGCCACTGAGTATAGCCATCCATGAAACCATTCATCAGCAGGTGCGCCTTCAAAGTGCCATGATCAAAAGGGTCCAAAAGGACTCCTTCCTAGCATCTTGCACACGAACATCTAATCCTAGTCCGATTATTGGCATACATGTCCATCACCGCGGATTGCATGTACCGCTCCACCTTCCATCCACTCGCCTTCATGACCGACTTCACGGTATAACAAGCAAAAGGGTTATTAAATAAATAATGCATGCTTCAAAGTCATATATATATATATATATAAATTTGGCATGGTCTTGCCTAAAAATAGGACATATTGAGTTTGCTCAAAATTCACCGAAACAGAAATAAATCGACATTTCGGCAAAACATAAGCAACTTATATATATATATATATATATATATATATATATATATATATATATATATATATCCCAAACGCACATATTCTCATTCACACACATATTCCCATTCTTGAAATGAATAACTTTTTACTCACCTATATATATAGCACTATTCTGATCCCAGGATCAGAATAGTTATTTGGATCACGATCGGCCATATAAGGGCCCGACAGTAGATCGTGAGGAACCCACCAGACCCCGATCGGTACAAGGGAAAAAACACCACCCACCCGCTCCCCACATCCCACTCCCCTCCCCTAACCTCTCCCGATCTCACCACTGCCTCCCTGCCCGCGCTGCCATTGGCTCACAGCAGATCGCCTCGGCACAGCCGCCGCCCTCACCAGATCGCCCCGCCACAGCCGCCGCCCTCACCAGATCGCCCCGCCACCGCGGTCTCCCTCCTCGGTCGTGCCACCACCATAGTTTCCCTCCCCAAATCATGCCACAGCTGCCACCTCCGGCCTCCTCTGCACAACACCCCTGCTCCTTGACCTTCGTGCGCGGCATTGCGCCGTAACCGCCGCCGCCATCCAACCCCAAACGCCATCAACCTGGGCGCCCCCCTCCCGCTTGCTTCGACGCGGATCCGGTCAACCCCGCAACTCTCCCCTCCGGTGAGCATCCTCTTCTCCTTCTCTACCTCCGGCGTCCCACCCCTTCCCTCACCTCCTTCCGTGTCCGCGGCAGCACACAAAGCCGTTCAACCCCACTGCCTCGGGCCGTTCAACGATGCGGCACCAGGACATTCAACCCCACTTCCAGGATGCTCCGACGAGGCCGAGATCTTTCCTCTGTTCACCCAACTCTCTCAGGGAGGATTTGAACTTCTTTGAATTTGAAAGAAAATTGCTTGCAAATTTTTTTTCTGTATATTTGCTTTCTGAAAAATGCACTTGGATGTGATGGATGAAATTAGTTTGAGCATAGTTGAACTACAGTTTGTTTACAAAAAGTTGTGAAAATTGCAGGTTTGTTCGAAGCTGACGGCGCTCCATATGTGCAGCAACACCGCTGCCGCTACAGCTAATCAGCCACTGCTTGTCAGTACAGCTGCTGGCCCATGCATTACTCACTTAAAAAGTGATTCGTGGTGCCACCAAGAACCATACATCTGCATGTTCTTAGCACTTCTTTCTCTCTCTCTAATTAGTTCTTAGTGGAGGTAGTGCATCATCTGCCTTGTGTCAACTTGTTCAAACAGGTATTAATCTTGTGTACTAACCGATTTAATGGCCAAGTTTTTGTCTGGATGTGATGCTGCTAATCTAATATTTGAAAAGCTTTCCCATAAGATGAATGTGTGGGTGGGGATTCTCTGGCCGCACGACAACCACCAAACCCGCGTCGCAAGCCGCTGGGATCCTGCCTCCATGCAACCTTACTCCACATGTTATCGTGACCTTCCTCTACTTGCTGCCGTGACCAGCAGCGGCCATGACCCTCCAAGCGCCGGCGTAGCTACACTCCACCGCTGTCGGTGGGCCGCCAACCACCACCTCCTCATACAACCCGATAGCTCCCTCCACAAACTAGCGCCGCCTGCCCCCACTACATCTGCCACCTCCTGTAGTCTCTGCACAGCGGCGGCACCTTCCCATGTTGTATACCCGCATCCTCTACCTTCGTCTACAAGCGTCTCAATCCCCAGCAACACCCCTGTCTGTGCAGAATGCTTTTGTTCTTCAGTTTGGGAAGATTTGAACTTCTGAAGAAACTTTATTGAGAAACGACACCCACCATCTTGGCATTAATCAAATCCAGGTGAAAAAATGAAGTATTGCATCAACAGAAAAGCAGACTACAAAAAAGATATTATTTTGAATGTGAACCTGCGTGCATTATATAGAAATTATGGATGTTACTTCTGTGGTACTCATCTTACCATACACGTACAAACACATGTTACTCTTATAGTACTCATCTTCCCATACAGGTACAGAATAGATGCAGAGAAAATAGTATGTGAATACTGGTACAAACTCCATTTTGCATTATTCTTGCCGTAGATGACGGATTGTTTGCTTTCAAGACTTGAATCTTGGTTTTATTGAGAAGGTGGCTTGTCGGATGTTGTCGCCATGGATGACGACGGTGATCTCGTTCTCAATCGGAGAATGAAGAGACACTGTAAGGTGTTTGTTTTGTGGCTATATTTCCGTTGTTGGTGTGTTACGAATTTGATTGATGTTCCTTGGTTTGCAGGGAGAAGGGACGAGGATCATGTCCTCACCGTGCAGCATGGCGTCACCTCTTTGCTCCGGAGCGTCGGTCTTCTTGCTGGAGAGCATTCAGTGTCGGATTTCCTACTATGTATCGCCCTTCTTTCATTTGTGGTCCATTGTTTTCTATTGTTGGTTTACAGGTTTGGAAGGCAGCCATGCTGCTAACCTGACTTTGTGTTGCACAAGAGCTTCACGTCGTCTGAATGCGACGGTGTTACTGCCATGGAGATCGGTGTTGGGATAGGTGATGGCTCGTTATGAAATTTAGTGAATGAGAAAATTGACTTATTGTTGTGCTTGTACAACTGTGTAATTTTTTTGATTTTTTATTTGTTTTTGTGAAGGTCAAAATGTTGTGTCCGAGAAGTTCAAGTATGTTAGTTTATACTGTATTATTGAGAAGCTCCAACTAGTTGTAGGAGTGCATTGAGAAACAGAGTGAAAATATCTACAATAATGTAAGTTCGGGAGGATTAAAAAGGAAAAGGAAGAAAGAAAAAGCTCACACTTTTGTCATTGATATTTACAGTGACAAATAAGTAACAAGTTCATGTTTGTCAACCATTGAAGTTCATGTATATGGTAGTTGATGATTGTTGTGTGCACTTAGGGGAGCACAAAAAAATGCGACTGGCCAAGGTCCGTGGATGTTGAACTTTCGTGCAGTGAGTGGCGTGTGTCTCAAAAACAAATTGTGTTCACAAAAACAAAAACAAAACAAAAAAAGATACAAAAAAGAGACAAACCCAAGTATTTTCGTAGGGAAAATAATGACAAGTTCAAATTGTTCAAATATGGAAGCTCAAAAATGTTAAAAATAAATCCAAAAATTTCTAGTACTCTCCTCCCACCTATTTTGTCTCGATATAAAAATATAGACCCTCTCTCTTGAAAACAAAAAAAACTAAGGAATTTCACACACAAACTTATATGAAAGACCTAGATATGCATGAAAAAGAAATAAAATCGTAAGTGTTCAACTTAAAAATAAACTCATGAAATTCATTATCGGGACAAACACATTGGTTTTATTGTCCACATTTATAAAATAAATAATACATAGTAAAAATGTTGAGAAGTTCAAATTAAATTAATGGGGTAGTTCGATGTTTAAAACATCTCAAAATTGTTTTGTTACTAAATAACAAAAAGTGAGAAGTTCAAACAAAAAATAGAGCAAATTAAAATTTATAAAAAGGGATTTTCACTGTTTGTAAATAAAAAACTCTAGAGTTCAAATTTAAATTACAGACCGGTTCAATATTTATTAGAAAAATAGAATGTTTCCGTTACTAAAAGAAATTATCCAAGAAATACAAAATACAAAAATAGAGTAGTTCAACATTTATTAAAACTTAGATTTCCTTGTTACCAAAGAAATAAAATCGAGAAGTTCAAATTAAAATTAATAAAAGTATGAACTTCAATTTTTAAAAGATGTTTGATGCTTATTTAAAAACACTTTTTCCTAATAATAAAACTTAGAAGTTCAAATTAAAATAATAGAGAAGTTCAAAGTTTATAAAAAACTAAAATAAAATCTCATTACGAAAGAATAAAATAAAGAAGTTCAAAAAAAGGAAGAACTAAAAAATGTTTAAATAGAAATGTTTTGTTTAAAAATATAGAAGAAGTTCAAACGAAACTAACGAAGTGGCTTGATGTTTATTAAATTATCAACCATGAAGTTCTAAATTCAAAAATAGTCAAATTCGATGTTTATTAAAAATAAGAAACAATTCATTACTCAAAAATACAAAAATGTGAAGTTCAAATTAAAATAACATAGAAGTTCAAAGTATATTAAAACCTAGGATTCACAAGTTTAAAAACAAAAAACCAACGTCATTATGGGCATATTTAAAAGACATAGAAGATAAAACATGTTTATTCCGAAATCGAGCAGTTGAAAAAGTTTGTAGACATGGATTTGATCCTTCTCTTTAATATCTAGAAGTTCAAATTTAAATAAGTGAGCGGTTAGATGTTTATTACATAGCAAGGACTTTCTCCGTTACTAATGAATAACACCAAGAAGTCCTAATTAAAAATTGAAGTTGTTTGATGTTTATAAAAATTTCAGATTTCCACCGATGCTAAAGATTACAACCAAGTTCACTTTTAAAAAATGGAGCAATTCAATGCATATAAAAAACCCAGGATTCTTGTTAGTAATGAATAAAACCAAGAATTTCAATTGAAAAAACAGAGCAGTTTGATATTTATTTAAACGAATCAGATTTTTCCACTTACTAAACAATAAAACAAATAAGTTCAATTGGAATAACAAAGAAGTTTGATGTTCCTAAAAAACTCCAGTTTTCACATTTCTAAAAAACACACAAAATTCAAATAAAAAAGTTAGAGCTGCATGGTGTGTGTTTTCATATGAGCGAAATAGAGAGAAATAGAGAGAAGTTCAAATTGAAAACGGCCAGAAGTTCATGTGCTACATGGTGTGTGTTTTCATATGAGAAAATAGAATAAAAAGTTAAAGTATAAAAATTTCACTGTTGGAAGTTCAGGTGGTCACCACGGTGAAGTTCAAAAACTTCTTATGAGAGAGGCAACCGGCACTATATATCAGTTGTGCAACTATGATGAACGGGTGAGAAATTACGAACAAAAAAACATGGTAGAAGTTCAAGTGAAAACAGCGGGAAGTGCGATGATTATAGAAAACTTAGATTTTTCCCGTTATTAAAGAATGAAAAAAAGAAGTTCAAAAATAAAACAACAAGAAGTTCAACTTTTAAAAATAGAGTGCTTCAAAATTTCATAAAATGATTAAAGAAATAAAATCAGGAACTCCACATTAAAAAGATGAAGAAGTTCGATGATCATAGAAAACTCAGATTTTCCTCGTTATTAAAGATTGGAAACAAGAAGTTCAAAAATAAAAAACAGGAAGTTCAACTTTTAAAAATAGAGCGCTTCAAAATTTTATAAAAAAGGATTAAGAAATTCAGATAAATATTTATAAAAAACTCAGATATTTTCACATAACCGAGAGAAGTTCGATTGATAACTGCCAGAAGTTCACGTACTACACGGTGTGCATTTTGTATTAAAAAAAGAATAAAAAAGCAAAGACTAAAAGTTGTGTTGTTATAAGTGCAACTCCTCGGTCAAAGAAAGTTAAAAAAATTATTGTGAGAGGGGATTGTACAAAAGGAGTATCATTTGTGTAACACTAACAAATGGATGAGAAAATTACAAACGAAAATACGTCACAGAAGTTCAACGTGAAAATAGCATGAAGTTCAACTACTACGCTAAATGAATTTCAGATGAAAAACTTTTAAAACCATCGCGAGTATGAAAAATCGATCAACACGGGAAAGTTATGTGCTTACAACAGCTTTCTAATGGTATATCACTTGCTCAATTCCGGTGAGTGGATGGAGAGTTACGAGCAGTGGATGGAGACCTACGAGAAAAAAAATCACGTGAAAAACAGAGTGAAGTTCAGGTACACGCGCCGAGAAGTTCAGGTTCTTCACGCGGTGCATTTTCGAAGAATCTGTTTCGCGATAAAGGCAGAATGAATGATCTCGCCGTTTTCGAAATTACAGGAAAATGGCTAGGAATCAGAGAAAACCATCAACATGGAAAAGTTTCACATTTTCCGTAGCTTTTCAGAGGTATATTATTTGCCTCATTCCGATAAAGTTTGTAGAAATTACGGGGAAAATATGTTTTTATCCATTTTCCAAATTGACTTAAAACCGTAAGGAATTAGGAGAAACAATATATACAAAACAGTTTCGCATTAGTTCAAGCTTTCCAACGCCATATCATTTGCTGCATTCGTACGCACGGTTAAAAAATTAGCTCGAAATTACGTACTCGGTAGGACTTTGACCATTTTCTAAATTACTCTTAAACCATTCAAAATTAGAAAAAAAAACTTTCAAGATGAAAAAGTAGCGCATTTTCATAAGCTTTCCAACGCCATATCATATGCCTCCATTGGATTAGCCGTTTAGAAACGACATCGAAAAAACGAACTCAGCTGTTCGGTTTACGAAATTTTACGTTTTTTCACATTATTCTTTAACCATAGGGAATTAGAGAAACCTTTTAACATGTGGAAGGAGCGGTTTTGCAGTAGCTTTCCAATGCCATATTATATGCCTCATTCCGATAAGCGGTTTAGAAATGCGATCGAAAATACGATTCACGTTTTTTGTGCGAAAAAACGGTTTTCAAAACTGCTCTTAAACCGCTTATATTTTGCCAAAAAATTTAAGTTGGGTCATGATATTGGTGTCCATAGCTTTCCAACGGTATATCGCAAGCCCCATTTGGGCAATGTTGGTGGAAGTTCAACCTAGTTCACAGGGAAGTTCAACGTACTACTAGCGGGGCAGGTCAGGTTGTGATCAGAATATTATTCTGATCCCGTGATCAGAATAGTGTTTATATATATATATACCGAGAGCACGCGGATAATTAGATGATGAGAGAGAACGACCGAGAGAGCACGTGTGGATGGCTAAATATCTAGGTAGATGTAGTTGTTGGGGAGGAGAGGTGAATCTAGCTAGCTAACTAATGGAGAGGGGGGCATTAATGGGGGAGAGAAGAGAGGTGTAGGAGAAAGAGAGAGGCCATTTATGGAGGAGGGTGCTATTAATGAGGAGAAAAGAGAGGTAGTAGGAAGAGAAAAGAATAGCAACAATGGTGGAGAGTGGAGAGGGGAAAGGAGGGGGACAGATGGCAAAGGGGGGGGGGGGGGGGGGGGGGGTGGAAAAGGTGGCACCAGCCGCAACTAGCAGTAGCGCTGCTTAGCAAAAAGTGATGCTACTATGGGACTTAGTAGTAGCGCTGTCCAGGAAAAGCGCTACTACTAAGTGGGGCCCATTAGTAGTAGCGGCACAGTCAAATCAAGCGCTACTACTAAACTATTAGTAGTAGCGCTTGTTTCTGTACAGCGCTACAACTCCAGCGACCGTTGGTGGCCTCATCTGGTCCCACATAGTAGTAGCGGGTTTTTGCTTCCCAGCGCTACTACTATAGAGTTACTAGTAGCGCCTGCCAGGTAAAGCGCTACTACTAAATAGCAACAACGGTTACTATTTTATAGCTCTACTACTATTGTACTGCGTATAACATTTTCCTAGCAGTGCATACTCACAATGTCTGGGTACCATAATCACTTCACTCAGCTAGGAGTTAATCTTTTGGATGATAGTGTCAGTGATAGAGTTCTTGAATCACTGCCACCAAGCTATAAAGGCTTCGTGATGAACAATAATATGCAAGGGATGAACAAGACGATTCCCGAGCTCTTCGCAATACTTAAGGCTGTGGAGGTAGAAATCAAGAAGGAGCAATGAGTGTTGATAGTTAACAAGACCACTAGTTTCAAGAAAAAGGGCAAAGGAAAGAAGGGGAACTTCAAGAAGAATGGCAAGAAAGTTGCTACTCCCGAGAAGAAGCCCAAGTCTGGACCAGAGCCTAAAACTGAGTGCTTCTACTGCAAAGGGACTGGTCACTTGAAGCGGAACTGCCCCAAGTATTTGGCGGATAAGAAGGATGGCAAAGTGAAGAAAGGTATATTTGATATACATGTTATTGATGTGTACCTTACTAATGCTCGTAGTACCGCCTGGGTATTTGATACTGGTTCTGTTGCTCATATTTGCAACTCGAAATAGGGGCTATGGATTAAACAAAGATTGGCTAAGGACGAGGTGACGATGCGCGTCGGAAATGGTTCCAAGGTCGATGTGATCACCATCGGCACGCTACTTCTACATCTACCTTCGGGATTAATTTTAAACCTAAATAATTGTTATTTGGTGCCAGCGTTGAGCATGAACATTATATCTGGATCTTGTTGATGCGGGACCATTATTCATTTAAATAAAAGAATAATGGTTGTTCTATTTATATGAGTAATATCTTTTATGGTCATGCGCCCTTGAAGAGTGGTCTATTTCGTTGAATCTCGGTCGTAGTGATACACATATTCATAATATTGATGCCAAAAGATGCAAAGTTGATAATGATAGAGCAACTAGACATTTGTGGCACTGCCGTTTAGGTCATATTGGTGTAAAGCGCATGAAGAAACTCCATGCGGATGGACTTTTGGAATCACTTGATTACGAATCATTTCATGCTTGCCAACCATGCCTCATGGGCAAGATGACTAAGACTCAGTTCTCTGGAACAATGGAGCGAGCAACTGACTTATTGGAAATAATACATACTGATGTATGTGGTTCCATGAGTGTTGAGGCTCGCAGTCGGTATCATTATGTTCTGACTTTCACAAATGATTTGAGTAGATATGGTATATCAATTTAATGAAACACAAGTGTGAAACATTTGAAAAGTTCAAAGAATTTCAAAGTGAAGTAGAAAATAAGGTTTCTATGATCTGATCGCGGAGGCGAATATTTGAGTTACGAGTTTGGTCTTCATTTAAAACAATGTGGAATAGTTTCGCAACTCACGCCACCTGGAACACCACAGCATAATGGTGTGTCCAAACGTCATAACCGTAATTTATTAGATATGGTGCGATCTATGATGTCTCTTACCAATTTACCGTTTTATTAGATATAGGGGATCACAACAGTTTTCGAGGGTAGATTATTCAACCCAAATTTATTGATTCGACACAAGGGGAGCCGAAGAATATTATCAAGTATTAGCAGCTGAGTTGGCAATTCAACCACACCTAGAAAACTTAATATCTGCAGCAAAGTATTTAGTAGCAAAGTAATATGATAGTAGCAGAAACGGTAGCAAAAGTAACAATAGCAGTTTTGTAGTAATTGTAACAGTGGCAACAAAAAAGTAAATAAGCGAAGATCAATATGTGAAAAGCTCGTAGGCAATGGATCTGTGATGGATAATTATGTCGGATGTGATTCCTCATGCAACAGTTATAACATAGGGTGAAACAGAACTAGCTCCAGTTCATCAATGTAATGTAGGCATGTATTCCAAATATAGTCATACGTGCTTATGTAAAAGAACTTGCATGACATCTTTTGTCCTACCCTCCCGTGGCAGCGGGGTCCTATTGGAAACTAAGGGATATTAAGGCCTCCTTTTAATAGAGTACCAGAGCAAAGCATTAACACTTAGTGAATACATGAACTCCTCAAACTACGGTCATCACAGGTAAGTATCCCGATTATTGTCACTTCGGGGTCAACGGATCATAACACATAATAGGTGACTATAGACTTGCAAGATAGGATCAAGAACTCACATATATTCATGAAAACATAATAGGTTCAGATCTGAAATCATGGCACTTGGGCCCTAGCGACAAGCATTAAGCATAGCAAAGTCATGGCAACATCAATCTCAGAACATAATGGATACTAGGGATCAAACCCTAACAAAACTAACTCGATTACATGATAAATCTCATCCAACCCATCACCGTCCAGCAAGCCTATGATGGAATTACTCACGCATGGCGGTGAGCATCATGAAATTGGTGATGGAGGAAGGTTGATGATGACGATGGCGATGGATTCCCCTCTCCGGAGCCCCGAATGGACTCCAGATCAGCCCTCCCGAGAGAGTTTAGGGCTTGGCGGCGGCTCCGTATTGTAAAAAGCGATGAATCCTTCTTCTTTATTTTTTTCTCCCCGAACACGAATATATGGAGTCAAGATGGACGTTGGTGGAGCTCTAGGGGGCCCACGAGGCAGGGGGCGCGCCCAGGGGGGCAGGCGCGCCCCCACCCTCGTGGCTATGGTGTGGGCCCCCTGGCCTTGATTCTTTGCCAGTATTTTTTATTATTTCCAAAAATAATCTCCGTGGAGTTTCAGGTCATTCCGAGAATTTTTTCTGCACATAAATAACACCATGGCAATTCTGCTGAAGACAGTGTCAGTCCGGGTATTTCCATTCGAATCATGCAAGTTAGAGTCCAAAACAAGGGCAAAAGTGTTTGGAAAAGTAGATACGACAGAGATGTATCAACTCCCCCAAGCTTAAACCTTTGCTTGTCCTCAATCAATTCAGTTGACAAACTGAAAGTGATAGAGAAAAACTTTTACAAACTCTGTTTGCTCTTGTTGTTGTAAATATGTAAAGCCAGCATTCAAGTTTTCAGCAAAGATTATGAACTAACCATATTCATAATAACTCTTAGGTCTCATGTTTACTCATATCAATAGCATAGTCAACTAGCGAGCAATAATAATAAATCTCGGATGACAACACTTTCTCAAAACAATCATAATATGATATAACAAGATGGTATCTCGCTAGCCCTTTCTGAGACCGCAAAACATAAATGTAGAGCACCTTTAAAGATCAAGGACTGACTAGACATTGTAATTCATTCTAAAAGAGATGCAGTCAAGTCATACTCAATGTAAACTAACAGTAATGAATTCAAATGACAGTGGTGCTCTCCAACTGGTGCTTTTTAATAAGAGGATGATGACTCAACATAAAAGTAAATAGATAGGCCCTTCGTAGAGGGAAGTAGGGATTTGTAGAGGTGCCAGAGCTCGATTTTGAAATAGAGATGAATAATATTTTGAGCGGTATACTTTCATTGTCAACATAACAACCAAGAGATGGCGATATCTTCCATGCTACACACATAATAGGCGGTTCCCAAACAGAATGGTAAAGTTTATACTCCCCCTCCACCAACAAGCATCAATCCATGGCTTGCTCGAAACAATGAGTGCCTCCAACTAACAAGAGTCCCGGGGGAGTTTTGTTTGTAGTTATTTTGATTTTATTTGCATAAAGCATGGGACTGGGCATCCCGCTGACCAGCCATTTTCTCGTGAGTGAGGAGCGGAGTCCACTCCTCTTGAGAATAATAAACCTAACATGGAAGATACGGATACATGAGCTATTCGAGCATACAAAACATGATATTTATTTGAAGGTTTAGAGTTTGGCACATACAAATTTACTTGGAACGGCAGGTAGATACCGCATATAGGTAGGTATGGTGGACTCATATGGAACAACTTTGGGATTTATGGGATTGGATGCACAAGCAGTATTCTTGCTTAGTACAGGTGAAGGCTAGAAAAAGACTGGGAAGCGACCAACTAGAGAGGGACAACAGCCATGAACATGCATTAAAATTAATCAACATCGAATGCAAGCATGAGTAGGATATAATGCACCATGAACATAAATATCGTAGAGGCTATGTTGATTTTGTTTAAACTACATGCGTGAACATGTGCCAAGTCAAGCCACTCGAATCGTTCAAAAGAGGATACCACCCTATCGTACCACATCACAACCATTTTAATAGCATGTTGGCACGCATGGTAAACCATTATAAGCTCCTAGCTAATTAAGCATGGCATAAGCAACTATAATCTCTAATTGTCATTGCAAACATGTTCATTCATAATAGGCTGAATTAGGAACGATGAACTAATCATATTTACAAAAACAAGAGAGGTCGAGTTCATACCAGCTTCTCCCATCTCAATCAGTCCATCATATATCGTCATAATTGCCTTTCACTTGCACGACCGAATGATGTGAATAATAATAATAGTGCACGAGCATTGTACTAAGCTGGAATAATCTGCAAGCATTCAATAAACAGGAGAAGACAAGGCAATATGGACTCTTTTGTTAGATCAACAATAATGCATATAGGAGTCACACCAACAATTTAATCATGGTCTTCTCCTATCGACCCCCAAAGAAAAGAAATAAAACTATTTACACGGGAAAGCTCCCAACAAGCATAAGAAGAACAAGAAATATTTTTGGGTGTTGTTTTTAATTACTACTACAAGCATAGAAAATAAAGCTAGCTAAAAGCTACAACTAATTTTTTTGTTTTTCTTAAGGTTTATCAAACACACAGGAAGAAAGCATAAAAAGGAAATAAACTAGCATGGATATTACAATGAAAAAGCATGAGCACCGACATCTAGCAATGAGTGTGTGAACAAGAATATAATGTCGGTGAGAAGTACGCACTCCCCCAAGCTTAGGCTTTTGGCCTAAGTTGGTCTATGGCCACGGCTGGCCTGGCAGATATCCAAATTAATAGTTGGGGTCATACCGCGATGAAGCCTCGGCTTTCCACTGGTTGGCAATCACCTCCGGATCCTACTGGTAATCAGACTGTCGTGGAGGCTCAAATTGTGGTTCGGGTTCTGGCTCTGCAGCTGATGTAGGGTTCTGGTAGGCGTGAATGGCCTCCAACAGAACAAGGTACTTGCCTGCAGATAAATCAAACAAGGAAGGAGCAGGCAAGGTAATAGTCTCTGGATGATGTTTATCAAAGAAAAATTTGTATTTAAGCTCATTTTCTCTGTTCTTAACAATAAAATCATGTGCTACCATACTCTTATAATCTAAATAAACAGGAGGCAGCAATTTTTCTTCCTTCTCATAATGCCTAATAGGTATGTTAAAATGTGTAGCTAGGCGCGAGGCGAAGATGCCTCCAAAGACGGGGCCCTTAGTACGGTTAAGATTTAACCGCTTTGCAATAATAGCACCCATGCTGAATGTATCATCATGAAATAAGGCATGGCACAAAATAACAATATCAGGGGCACTCAGGTTTCCACAGTTTCCGCGCCCAATTAAGCATCTACTAGCAAGTATAGCAAAGTAACGTAGAACGCGAAAGTATAGGGGATCGCAACAGTTTTCGAGGGTAGAGTATTCAAACCAAATTTATTGATTCGACACAAGGGGAGCCAAAGAATATTCTCAAGTATTAGCAGTTGAGTTGTCAATTCAACCACACCTGGAAACTTAATATCTGCAACAAAGTATTTAGTAGCAAAGTAATATGATAGTAGCGGTAACGGTAGCAAAAGGTAACGGTAACAAAAGTAATATTTTCGGTGTGTTGTAGTGATGATAATAATAGCAACGGAAAAGTAAATAAGCGAAGAACAATATATGGAAAGCTTGTAGGCAATGGATCGGTGATAGAGAATTATGCCGGATGTGGTTCATCATGTAACAGTCATAACCTAGGGTGACACAGAACTAGATCCAATTCATCAATGTAATGTAGGCATGTATCCGAATATAGTCATACGTGCTTATGGAAAAGAACTTGCATAACATCTTTTGTCCTACCCTCCCGTGGCAGCGGGGTCCTAGTGGAAACTAAGGGATATTAAGGCCTCGTTTTAATAGAGTACTGGAGAAAAGCATTAACACATAGTAAATACATGAACTCCTCAAACTACGGTCATCACCGGGAGTGGTCCCGATTATTGTCACTTCAGGGTTGCCAGACCATATCACATAGTAGGTGACTTGTAACGCCCCGGACACACCCGCCGGTGGTCGTTACTCCTGGCGGGATCTAGACTGGCCCCACAGATCAATACTAGTCTTTTCCGCGCACTTTGTCCTCACTCATGCGCACCCGGGAGCAACTTCCCGGTCGGTCACCCATCCTGACACTACTCCAAGCTGAGCACGCTTAACTTTGGAGTTCTGTCCGAATGGGCTCCCGAAAAAGAAGGAATTCCTTATTGATATGAGTAGTCTATCATCCCTAATAAGCCAGGCCATCACATACACCCCCACTCAGAGGAACCGACGTCCTCGTCGGGCCACAGGAACGTTCCCTCTTGGCACATACGTCTGTGCATCCAGTCCGGTACATGTGCCATGCCGGGTGCCACGACGGGTCACAAACGTCATGAACAACATGACCGAACACCTATCCGCAAACATCTGTGTAACCGCGAGGGTCGGCTCTGATACCAACTTGTAACGCCTCGGACACACCCGCCGGTGGTCGTTACTCCTGGCGGGATCTAGACTGGCCCCACAGATCAATACTAGACTTTTCTGCGCACTTTATCCTCACTCATGCGCACCCGGGAGCAACTTCCCGGTCGGTCACCCATCCTGACACTACTCCAAGCTAAGCACGCTTAACTTTGGAGTTTTGTCCGAATGGGCTCCCGAAAAAGAAGGCATTCCTTATTGATATGAGTAGTCTATCATCCCTAATAAGCCAGGCCATCACATGACTATAGACTTGCAAGATAGGATCAAGAACTCACATATATTCATGAAAACATAATAGGTTCAGATCTGAAATCATTGCACTCGGGCCCTAGTGACAAGCATTAAGCATAGCAAAGTCATAGCAACATCAATCTTAGAACATAGTGGATACTAGGGATCAAACCCTAACAAAACTAACTCGATTACATGATAAATCTCATCCAACCCATCACCGTCCAGCAAGCCTACGATGGAATTACTCACTCATGGCGGTGAGCATCATGAAAGTGGTGATGGAGGAAGGTTGATGATGACGATGGCGCCGGATTTCCCTCTCCGAAGCCCCGAACGGACTCCAGATCAGCCCTCCCGAGAGAGTTTAGGGCTTGGCGGCGGCTCTGTATCATAAAACGCGATGAATCCTTCTTCTTTATTTTTTCTCCCCGAACACGAATATATTGAGTCAAGATGGATGTCGGTGGAGCTCCAGGGGGCCCACGAGGCAGGGGGCGCGCCCAGGGGGGCAGACACGCCCCCACCCTCGTGGCTAGGCTGTGGGCCCCCTGGCCTTGATTATTTGCCAGTATATTTTTATTATTTCCAAAAACAATATCTGTGGAGTTTCAGGTCATTCCGATAACTTTTGTTTCTGCACATAAATAACACCATGGCAATTCTGCTGAAAACAGCGCCAGTCCGGGTTAGTTGCATTCAAATCATGCAAGTTAGAGTCCAAAACAAGGGCAAAAGTGTTTGGAAAAGTAGATACGACGGAGACGTATCAGTGTACAAAACTAGGGCTCTTCTTTTGACCACTTTACTTGTGCATGGGCAGTCAGAGCCGCGCGCGCCACGGCCACACTTAGTAGGGCAGAGGAGGGAAGCCAGAGAGAAGCCAAAACACGAGGCAACCAAGGCAACGCCAAGACCAAAAACGCAGGAGAGTAAGAGGGCGAGGTGGACTCCCTCGGCAAGATCCTTGCCGAGGCAGCCTCCGTAGCCCTGGCAAGAGATTTGCGGGGCCAACTTGCCCGATGCCTGCGGAGTGAGCCACCCTTTAGCCCACAGGCTCCAACCCAACCATCTACATTGGAACCAAGGCTCAGGAGGCGCCTCTGTGGTGGCATGCAAATCTTTGTCAAGATCATAAACATGTGAGATCTGATGAGGACCAGAAGACGGCGACCCTCGGCCAGATCCTAGCCGAGGAAATCCACAAGACCGCCGGCAAGACCCTTGCCAAGGGCATCCGCAGGGCCACTGCCAGGCCCACGCCAGCCAAGACTCCACCACCGTCCCCAAGCAGCTGCTAGCTCAACCAGTTGGGCAGGCACCTGCATGGCGACGGGCAGCCTCTACACCGACTCAGCAAGCACCTGCGTGGCGGCATGCGACCCTTCATGAAGGCTCCACAACCGCGCCAGCCCAGCAGCCAGCCAACATGGCGCCATGATGCCACATCATCTCGTACGCGTGTCGAGGCCAGGCGAGGCGGCGAGAGCTGGGACGTGGTTCCCTGGCGTCCCTGATAAAGTAAGGAGGGCACATCGGCAGCGCATTAAATGCGTTTGTCCGATGGTCCCAGAGGATAGGCTTGTTAACTGGAGACCTTTCCACCTTTTGTGTGCCACTGTGGCAACCCCTTTTTCCTATAAAAGGAGGCCTGAGGCGACGAGGAGAGGGATTCGGCCCTTTTGGGAAAGTTTCACCACGTGGATAGCCCAATAACACAAGAACACTCTCAAATACATCCACCAAAGCAGGACTAGGGTATTACACATCTTTGCGGCCCGAACCTGGGTAAACGATCCATGTGCTCCCTGTCAGACCCGCTCTTTGCATGACCTCGCGCCCGCCAACCGTAGAAGGGATCCCAGTGACCCCATAGGTGTCGTTTCCACCGACATCTCTGGCGCGCCAGGTAGGGGCGCAGTTGTGAAAATATGGTCTGGCAGTCAGCCTAGCGATTCTTGATCGTCATGACTCCCAAGAAGAAGGCGGCCACGGTGGTCGGGTCATCGGGAGCTGGACGGCCCGTACCGGTGCGGGTGAGCAGCGGGCCAGTCGCGGACAGAACCTGAGGCGCGACCCGCGAACACCAACATCGCTCTGGCAGTCAGAGCCTGCCGAGCGGCATCGTTCATGCGCAAGGCGACGAGCCGCATGCCGCGAAATCTAGAGACGGAGATGGGCCCCCTGCAGGCGGCGTGGGACCCTCCGGGGGCGTCGCCGTACAACCCACAGGCGGTGCGGCAACCTCCAAGACTACCACTCCGGCGCCCACAGCGCGCTCTTCCCAGGTTGTGCGCGATGAGCAGCGTCACCATGCCGGTGACCCTCGACTCCGCCGTGGGGAGAGTCATGTGCGTCATTTGTGGAACGAAGGAGGTCAGCATGCCCGCCGAAGTGCTGGCGAAAATGGCACACAGCTGCCGGGCCGTGACAGAGCTCCTTCTAACGTGCTTAGAAGTCGAAGCGCGCCACGGTCCATGCAGCTTTCGCCGCCACCCACACCAGTAGAAGCTTTGGCGCGTGCGCAGCTGCTCCTCGACTTCCCTCCTACCGCGGAAATTCTTGACGAGTGGAGAGCCACTCTCCGGAGCCTCGTCGGCGTCGCCAACAAGGACGGGCCACAGCCGATAGGGCCCTCAGGCTGGCGCTCCATCGACCAACTTCACAACAGTGGTGGAGGGGCCGGAGGCGCTGCGGCTACGGTGCACTCTCCTCCTCCATGCCAGCCACCGCACATGTCGGTCCGTCGTGATGACGCTTGTGATAACATTTCCATAGTGTCGTCCGATCCACGGACCCACCGCGACCAACGCCAGGTCCTTCGGGAGCGAGCCCATGAAGACGCTCGAACCACCATCGAGCGCCAACGTGATACGCGCCACCAGTCAGACAGGCGGGCGGGGCCCGCTATGCACCACCCAGCACCGGGAGGCTCCGGCAGCCTACCTTACGAGGTGGGTTGCCCAGCCTTTACCCGTGAGCTGTGGCGGTTCCAGTGGCCGTCCCACCGCACGTTCAAGCCCGACGTAGGTGAGAAGTACAACGGCAAGACCCATCCATCAGAGTTCCTCAGCATCTACACCATCGCGATGCAAGCTGCTGGAGAGGGAAGGAAGTGCTTATACGTCTCCGTCGTATCTATAATTTTTTATTGTTCCATGCCAATATTCTACAACTTTCATATACTTTTGGCAACCTTTTATACTATTTTTGGGACTGACATATTGATTCAGTGCCTAGTGCCAGTTCCTATTTGTTGCATATTTTTTGTTTCGCAGAATATCCATATCAAACGGAGTCCAAACGGGATAAAAACTGGCGGTGATTTTTTTGGAATATATATGATTTTTGGGAAGAAAAATCCACGCGAGACGGTGCCCGAGGGGGCCACGACGCAGGGGGGCGCGCCCCTGACCCTCGTGGCCACCCCGTAAGGCGGTTGATGCCCTTCTTTCGCCGCAAGAAAGCTAATATCTGGATAGAGGTGTTAAAATTTCAGCCCAATCGGAGTTACGGATCTCCGGGAATATAAGAAACGGTGAAAGGGAAGAATCTGAGAACGCAGAAACAGAGAGAGACAGAGAGACAGATCCAATCACTGAGGGGCTCTCGCCCTTCCCACGCCATGGAGGCCATGGACCAGAGGGGAAACCCTTCTCCCATCTAGGGAGGAGGTCAAGGAAGAAGAAGAAGAAGGGGGGCTCTCTCCCCCTCGCTTCCGGTGACATCGGAATGCCACCGGGGGCCATCATCATCACCGCAATCTTCACCAACAACTTCACCACCAACATCACCAACTCTTCCCCCCTCTATGCAGCGGTGTAACCCCTCTCTTACCCGTTGTAATCTCTACTTAAACATGGTGCTCAATGCTATATATTATTTCCCAATGATGTATGGCTATCCTATGATGTTTGAGTAGATCCATTTTGTCCTATGGGCTATTTGATGATCAAGATTGTTTTGAGTTGCATGTTTTATTATTGGTGCTGTCCTATGGTGCTCTCCGTGTCGCAAAAGTGTGAGGAATCCCTGCTGTAGGGTGTTGCAATACGTTCATGATTCGTTTATAGTGGGTTGCGTGAGTGACTGAAACACAAACCCGAGTAAGGGGGTTGTTGCGTATGGGATAAAGAGGACTTGATACTTTAATGCTATGGTTGGGTTTTACCTTAATGATCTTTAGTAGTTGCGGATGCTTGCTAGAGTTCCAATCATAAGTGCATATGATCCACGTAGAGAAAGTGTGTTAGCTTATGCCTCTCCCTCATATAAATTTGAAATAATGATTACCGGTCTAGTTACCGATTGCCTAGGGACAAATAACTTTCTCGTAACAAAAAGCTCTTTACTAAACCTAACTTAGTTGTGTCTTTATCTAAACAGCCCCTACTTTTTATTTACTTGCTCTTTATTATCTTGCATACCTATCCAACAACACCTACAAAGTACTTCTAGTTTCATACTTGTTCTAGGTAAAGCGAACGTCAAGCGTGCGTAGAGTTGTATCGGTGGTCGATAGAACTTGAGGGAATATTTGTTCTGCCTTTAGCTCCCCGTTGGGTTCGACACTCTTACTTATCAAAAACTATTGCGATCCCCTATACTTGTGGATTATCAAGACCTTTTTCTGGCGCCGTTGCCGGGGAGCAATAGCGTGGGGTGAATATTCTTGTGTGTGCTTATTTGCTTTATCACTAAGTAATTTTTATTTGCTGTTCTTAGTTGTTTTCTATCTTTAGTTATGGGTAGGAAACGCAAAATACCAAAAAAATAGTTGTACCTCCTAAACCAATGGTTGAAGAACCACTCAAAATCTATCACACTGCTGAAGCTTATTACTTGGATCATCTTCGATCCCTATGTGCTCGTGCTGAAACCCCAACTAGCTTAGTTGAGGGAAAAATCTTTAGATGAGCATCCTTGTTATGTGCGACACCGAATATCTGAAAAAGGGAAAATTTTACTGGGTCAAATTCATCGTTTGCAATGCTATGCTTGGAATTTGTGCAAAATATATGATATTACTTGTTGTTCTGAAAACCCTAAGAAACACCTTCCCTATCAATGTGAGTTTAGTGATAATGGAATCGTATCTTCGTATGCTAAGGGTGTTTATAGTTACTATGATGTTCAACAAATTGAAGAATTTGTTGCTTTTAAGGGTGCTTATGAAATTGCTTCTTCGATTGAAACGTATGATGCTACTCTTTACAAATCTGAAAATTTTCACATACTTAAATATTGCTATGATAATTATGCTTCTAATGCCTATGTTGAACCATATATTGAGGACTACCCAGCTGTCCAAGAAGAGACTAATATTTTGCAGGAGTCTATGGAAGAAGAAATTGATGAAACTGTGAGCTCATTGGATGAAAAAGATGAGGAGGAGAGCGAAGAACAAAAGGAGGAAGAGCAGATTAGCTACCCGTGCCTACCTTCTAATGAGAATAACTCTTCAACTCATACATTGTTTAATTTCCCTTCGTGCTTACTGAAGGATGATTGCTATGATGATTGTTATGATCCCTTTGATTCTCTTGAAATATCCCTTTTTGATGATGCTTGCTATGCTAGTGGCCAAGATGCCAATATGAATTATTCTTATGGAGTTGAACTTGCTATAGTTCCTTATGTTAAACATGAAATTGTTGTTATTGCACCCACACATGATAGTCCTATTATCTTTTTTAATTCTCCCGACTACACTATATCAGAGAAGTTTGCCCTTATTAAGGATTATATTGATGGGTTGCCTTTTACCGTTGCACATGATGATTTTGATAGATATAATATGCATGTGCTTGCTGCTCCTACTTGCAATTATTATGATAGAGGAACTATATCTCCGCCTCTTTATGTTTCCAATACAACAAAATTGCAAGAAACTGTTTATACTATGCATTGGCCTTTACTATGTGTGCATGAATTGTTATTTTATGACATGCCGATGCATAGGAAGAGAGTTAGACTTCGTTGTTGCATGATATATGTTACTTTGTGCTCACTACTAAATTACAAATCATTGTTAATTAAAATTGGCTTTGATATACCTTGGGATCCGGGTGGATTCATTACTTAAGCACTATATGCCTAGCTTAATGGCTTTAAAGAAAGCGCTGCCAGGGAGACAACCCGGAAGTTTTCTAGATTCATTTATTTCTATTGAGTGCTTTCATATAGTTTAGAAAGAACAAAAATAAAGAGGGGAACCCGAAACTTTTTCAAAAAGGAAAGTGAAAGTGAGAAAGACAAGCATTGTTGAAGTGGGAGAGCTCCTTGAACTTTGTTCATGCTCACGACAACTTTGTGAATCTTGATTAAAAAAACTTTTCAATAAAAATAATTATCCCCTTGTACAATTCCATTGTATTATAAAAATAATGTGCCAAGGTCTGCCTTTAGGATGTTTACATTTGCTTGATGGTTTGTACGGTGTAGGACAGAAACTTTGGCTGTAGTGTGCGATTTTACATTTTTAGCTGGAACGTCAAATGGTTCTGATTCTTTTTGCAATGTCTTTCTATGCAAATGTTTTATTTTTCCTAATTTTTGTAGAATTGTTAAAGTATCAGAAGTATGGTGAATGTTCAGATTATTACAGACTGTTCTATTTTAGACAGATTCTGTTTTTGATGCATAGTTTGCTTGTTTTGATGAAACTATCGATTTATATCAGTGGATTAAGCCATGGAAAAGGTATATTACAGTGGAAACAATGCAAAAACAAAATATGAATTGGTTTGCAACAGTGCTTAGAGTAGTGATTTGCTTTATTATACTAACGGATCTTACCGAGTTTTCTGTTGAAGTTTTGTGTAGATGAAGTGTTCGATGATCGAGAAGGTCTCAATGTGAGAAGAAGGAAGAGAGGCAAGAGCTCAAGCTTGGGGATGCCCGAGGCAACCCAAGTAAATATTCAAGGAGACTCAAGCGTCTAAGCTTGGGGATGCCCCAAAAGGCATCCCCTCTTTCTTCAACAAGCATCGGTATGTTTTCGGATTCGTTTCGTTCATGTGATATGTGCAATCTTGGAGCATCTTATGCATTTAGTTTTCATTTTTATTTTATGCACCATGCTGGTATGAGATAGTACTTGGTTGATTTATAGAATGCTCTATGCACTTCACTTATATATTTTGAGTATGGCTTTATAGAATGCTTCATGTGCTTCACTTATATCATTTGAAGTTTGGATTGCCTGTTTCTCTTCACTTAGACAACCGCCATTTGTAGAATGCTCTTTTGCTTCACTTATATTTGTTAGAGCATGGGCATATCTTTTGTAGAAAGAATTAAACTCTCTTGCTTCACTTATATCTATTTAGAGAGATGACAGGAACTGGTCATTCACATGGTTAGTCATAAAATCCTACATAATACTTGTAGATCATTGAATATGATATGTTTGATTCCTTGCAATAGTTTTGCGATATAAAGATGGTGCTATTAGAGTCATGCTAGTGGGTAGTTGTGGATTAGTAGAAATACTTGTGTTGAGGTTTGTGATTCCCGTAGCATGAACATATGGTGAACCGTTATGTAACGAAGTCGGAGCATGAGGTATTTATTGATTGTCTTCCTTATGAGTGGCGGTCGGGGATGAGCGATGGTCTTTTCCTACCAATCTATCCCCCTAGGGGCATGCGTAGTAGTACTTTGCTTCGAGGGCTAATAAACTTTTGCAATAAGTATGTGAGTTCTTTATGACTAATGTTGAGTCCATGGATTATACGCACTCTCACCCTTCCATCATTACTAGCCTCTCTAGTATCGCGCAAATTTCACCGGTACCATAAACCCACCATATACCTTCCTCAAAACAGCCACTATACCTACCTATCATGGCATTTCCATAGCCATTCCGAGATATATTGCCATGCAACTTCCATCATCATCATATACATGACTTGAGCATCATTGTCATATTGCTTTGCATGATCGTAAGATAGCTAGCATGATGTTTTCATGGCTTGTCCGTTTTTTGATGTCATTGCTATGCTAGATCATTGCATATCCCGGTACACCGCCAGAGGCATTCATATAGAGTCATATCATTGTTCTACTATCGATTTGTAATATTGAGTTGAAAGTAAATAAAAGTGTGATGATCATCATTAATAGAGCATTGTCCTAAAAAAAGAGGCCAAAGAAGCCTAAATAAAAAAAGGGGGCCAAAGAAGCCCATCAAAAAAAAGAAAAAGAAAAGGGGGCAACATTACTATCCTTTTACCACACTTGTGCTTCAAAGTAGCACCATATTCTTCATATAGAGAGTCTCTTGAGTTATCACTTCCATATACTAGTGGGAATTTTCATTATAGAACTTGGCTTGTGTATTCCAACGATGGGCTTCCTCAAATGTCCTTGGTCTTTGACGGTGTCCTGGACTAGGGGGTATTCACCACGTCGTCTCCCGATCTATTAGATTGGGCCGAGGACCCCCGTGGCCGTATACTCATGGGCCAGTTCGGACGGCTACCGCATACAAGGAAGATTCCACAAGACTTGGCGATCAAGACAAGGACTTATCCCCACCGGCGTATTCGGCTAGGACTCTTGTTATCCTAGGCCTCCGGTGCATTATATAAACCGAGGCCAGGCTAGTCGATAGAGATACAATATATACAACAATCATACCATAGGTTAGCTTCTAGGGTTTAGCCTCCTTGATCTCGTGGTAGATCTACTCTTGTACTACCCATATCATCAATATTAATCAAGCAGGAATAGGGTATTACCTCCATCGAGAGGGTCTGAACCTGGGTAAAACAAAGTGTTCCCTGCCTCCTGTTACCATCCGGCCTAGACGCACAGTTCGGGACCCCCTACCCGAGATCCGCCGATTTTGACACCGACATTGGTGCTTTCATTGAGAGTTCCGCTGTGTGATCGACAAAAGGATCGATGGCTCGCCTGCAGATCAACTGCAACTTCGGCATCTTCGTCACCAGCTCGACTGGTCACCTTGGTTCGACCAAGAATTGCGCCCCGTGTTCGGATCACCATGTCCGGACGAGGGCCTTCATCATACATCAACTCCGATCTCCATCAAGATCACGGAGGAATCATCTATGGAGCTCGGGGGCTCAATGTCAACATTGCCCTCAAGCGACCGTGCTGTTTTTCTAGACAGCGAACTCATATCTGCCACCACCACCTCCTCGAGTATCGCTTTGATGATCGCTTTGGTGGAATTGTGAGGAATTGGGTCTATAACAACCCTGGAAAATTTCGTTGAGTTCCGATGGAGGAATCTCTGGCAATCCACGATATACCGGAGCCCTGTCAAATCTGGACGGGAATTTGGATGAGTTTAGGGCATGATGTCCAGCTTCTATCTCCGACGTCCTTTGGAAGATCCAACCGTTGATCGGCTGCGGAATTCCTATATCTACCACCTCTCAAAAGTTCGGCTCGATCCGACCGTCCAAACTCCGGGAACCTTCCGATTAGTGCATCACTTTTCGGATCTATTTTCTGCGCGAAAACGAATCCGACCCAAGTTCATCTTTTTTATGAACGGGATTTCGGACATCCCTTTTGAAGGAAGTTTTGTATGGGGTATTGTGTTTTGTTTCCGAACACATCCTAACTTTAAAGTCTTTTGAATATGATCTTCCATATCATGCTGGTGTCAAACCAGTCCGGTAATATTGCAACACGGCTGCCGACCTGCGCTAGACACGTCGTCACTTTATTGAGCCGAGCTCAACTTCTTTGGATCATCACCTCGGCAAGCTGAACAACAGTTCGGCATCGCAAAGAATAAATCATCACCAACATCGCCGCCCCACGGGTTACACGAAGCGGGCACACCGGCATCACCGTACGGTCACTTCATCAAGCCGACATTGACCACGTCACGACCTGCATCGGCAGGGCCGCACTATTGCTCCTCCGAGCCGGTGTCCATCACGCCGACCTACTTCGACATCTCGGCTGCACCGGGGGCTTCATCATCTCTTCATCAACCTACTCCGGTAACGGGTGTGCGGATCGAGTCCCAATTTTAGGAATCACCTTCCTTTGGATTGCTACAACAAATAAACCAGGTGCTATTAATCCCAGTATTTTTTTTGCTTGTTTGGGTTCATTTTTCCCAAGGAGTTATTACTCTGGTTTGTCCGTTATATGTACACAGGTCTATCAAATGGTGGCTGCATTAACGACAGTCGCATGGTGGTTCGGTCAGTTTCCGTACATAGTCCGGCGAACGCCGCACTCGGAGCTCGGACCGACCTGCGAATTCAGGCTTTGCCACGCCTTTACCGCATCACGCCGACGCCCTGCATCGACTTGACTTCGGCGTCAGGCCATATTTCTTTTATTACTCACTTTGCATAAATTATTTATTATGCAACAATTTTTTTTTAATTATCATTATTACTATTATCTCCGGTTTGCACTATTTTATGTGGCACAGGAAAATGATCCAGCCGGACTATATCCTTTGGCGTCACCTCGGCTGGACGGGGGGCTTCGTCAACACTTCATTACCCCATGCCGGGGACTTCGACATCACTCTGCCGGCCTGCATTGACCGTGCTATGTCACCACTTCGGAGCGCCGAGCTCTTTGCTCCGCCACCTCGGGACCGGCTTGGGGGATGGCACCTTGTCCCGCATCAAGCTCGGACCGCGTCATCAATACCGAACACATTAACCAGCTAAGTTGCCTTCATGCTCAAAGTTTTAAATTTTTAACTTGTGTTCGGCTCGACCAAGCATTATACTTTTTTGGAAAAAATTTGCTTCTAAAAAATTTCCTTGTCCAAACTTTGTTTGTGACGCATAAATTCAAATACCCCATTTACTTGGGGGCTTCCTTTATGAAGCTTTTCCTGTTGCATATGATTATACTTGTACGGCTTTGTTCCTTGTTCGTGTATTACGCCACAATATGCACCACATTGACTTAAGCGATTTGCAAGCTGGGTTGCCTCGCTCCTGTGTTTACCCCTACGTTCCCGATTGTTCGGCTAGGGAGTAAAGGGAGCACCTCTGCGATTGTCACGATCGGGTCACCCGAGCCGGACCTCAGACTGGGTGAAGCCGAAAGCTAGCGCTCTTATAGTTATTCAATGATGGTCGGCACACAACGGAACTCATGAGTACAAAAAATCTATTGCACAAGTCTCATAATAACAATGAGCACCGAAGAAAGGTATCGGTGGGGGTACTATTTTCTTCGAAGATGCTTCTTACTCTTCGCAGTAATATAGCATAAGTTCCCTGAGCGCGCTTTGTCTGTTACAGCCTTATGGCCTGATTGCCTGGTTATTGGAAACACCGCCGATATTCTCGACCGATGGAGTACATAAAACTTTTCGGTCCTTAACCGAAGAGGGAGAAGCCGACGGTCGGTTAAGACGCGTTTAAAGTTCGGTTGAACATAGATATGATATAAGTACTTCGGTACATGCAATCATTCTTCTACCCAAGTCACTTGGGGGCTCTTAAGTTTGTTTGAGCCGTTTTATAATAAGTGTTCTTCTTCTCAGTCGTTGCAAAGTTCTATTATTGTTATTTATCACTCCTTTTTTCGACGCGAGTGTGCGGTCACTAGCCGAGGAGCCTAATTTCTCTCTCAAAACCGCTAGAGTTTAGTTTGCTAAACTGGCCTAATGAGAAGTACTCCGCCCTCGGGATAGGAGGTTGAAGCCGTAGGCTGACCCGCTCGAAGTCTTGAGATAGGATGTGTCATGTTAAAGGACGACAGAAGCACTTCTTTTTTCTAAGACCAATTTTCGAATTGGCACCGAACACTTGATCTTGTTCGGACGTCATGTTTTTACTGACGTTTCTTGGTTTTCCAAGCTTTTTGGCACTTTTAAACTATTTGTGCTTTTCCAGCATTAGTCTCGCAGTGCAATGCTGGACACCATTAGGGATTCGGCAAAAACATTCTCAGATATTGCTATATATGCATCGATTTCGAATTGTGTCTTCGGTCAATAGTTGGGTTGCCCGGATCCTGCACTTGCTTCCTACATTCCGTTTTGTTCGGCTAGGCGTGCAAAGGGAGAACCACTGCGATTGTGCTTCCAGCTCACAAAGTTAAGCACCTTAGTGGATAAAGCCAAAAACTGACTGTCACAATAAGCGTAAACTGGTCAGCGATCCGATGACTATGACGGGCCATTCATAACATTGGCCGAAGTGTTTATGGCTTGACCTCGACTGTCGCCGAACACTACCGGGGGCTATTAACTGGCCTCCCAAACTAAATCCTCGATATTTTGCTCTTACATTCGAGCTGAGGTTTCATGATCATGCTTAGCATGACAACCCAAAGAAAGGAACCGATAGCGGGACTATTTTCTTTGGAATACATTTCTTCTGTTAAACAGTAATATAACATATCTCTCTGTGTACCTTTGTTTATAAAACCGTGTGGCCAGATTGCCTTGTTTGTCGTAAATCTTTGCCCTCATAAAGGCTTTATAAAGTAGGAAAACACTCCTCGTCTACTGGCGAAGGAGGTGGAAGCCGATGGTCGGTCAACAAAGTTTTGTACAATGCGGATCCGAGCATTAATGACGTAAAGTACTTGGATACATAGAGTCATTACACATAATTTGTGATTTTACTATGGATATTGATCCTTAATTCGCCACCCGTGCCCACATTAAGACTCGGGGGCTACTGGGCTTCGGGCTTATTATTTACAAATATTAAAGGGGCACATCGATCCCCTGATCTGGTGTTGCCACCCGACCAGTGTCTCGGGGGCTACTGCATTGCTTGTCCAATGCAGAAAATTTTATGTGCAATATAGTTTCCGAGGAGATTTTGATCCTCAGGTTGGTCGGCCGCACCCAACCTGAGTCTTGAGGACTGAGCACGCCGCTTTTCGTGTCCCGAAGTATTCTGCCGAACTAGGACTTGATCCTCAGGCCGATTTTGCAAATCAACCTGAGTCTCAGCGGCTACTGGGATCAGCGGTCTTACGTCATCCTTCAGGTGCATCTCGGGTTTTAGACCGATACACACCTTGAGGGCTACTGGATATATCTCGGCAGAGAATAAATTGCACCAATAAAAAATATTGACGAAAAATCGGCCCACAGTCGGGGTGGTGCACCACCTCGGAAGCAGTCCGGCATTAAGCTCGGGTGCTAGTGGCTGGCTCCATAGAGGGCATTTCCGGCATTAAGCTCGGCTAAACTCCTTCAACTTTTTTGAACCAAGGTGATATGACACCTCGAATATAGTCCGACATTGGAGCCTGGACACAGTCTGGCGTTGGTGCTCGGCTACAAAAGATACCTCGAATGCAGTCCGGTGTTGGAGCTCGGACGCAAGAGGACCCTGCCTCCCGGGAACAACTTCAAACCCGAGGTGTGGCATAAAAATAAACAAGGCATTGATAAAGGCCGGAAACTTAAAGGGGCTCCTCGGATACCCAACGTGTAAACTCGTCGAATGCATTTCGGCGATCCTCAAGATCGAAGATAAAGAAGATTTGTTGAACGAGTTTTCAAGACCGGCAACCGAAGATGAAGAACAGTTCGGAAGAATCGAGGAGTATCCCTAACTTGAAGACCGGTTCAGGGGGCTACTGACGGTGTCCTGGACTAGGGGGTATTCACCACGTCGTCTCCCGATCTATTAGATTGGGCCGAGGACCCCCGTGGCCGTATACTCATGGGCCAGTTCGGACGGCTACCGCATACAAGGAAGATTCCACAAGACTTGGCGATCAAGACAAGGACTTCTCCCCACCGGCGTATTCGGCTAGGACTCTTGTTATCCTAGGCCTCCGGTGCATTATATAAACCGAGGCCAGGCTAGTCGATAGAGATACAATATATACAACAATCATACCATAGGCTAGCTTCTAGGGTTTAGCCTCCTTGATCTTGTGGTAGATCTACTCTTGTACTACCCATATCATCAATATTAATCAAGTAGGAGTAGGGTATTACCTCCATCGAGAGGGCCCGAACCTGGGTAAAACAAAGTGTTCCCTGCCTCCTGTTACCATCCGGCCTAGACGCACAGTTTGGGACCCCCTACCCGAGATCCGCCGGTTTTGACACCGACAGTCTTCATGAGCAAGCAAGTTGGATGCACACCCACTTAGTTTCAGTTTGAGCTTTCATATACTTATAGCTCTAGTGCATCCGTTGCATGGCAATCCCTACTTACTCACATTGATATCTATTGATGGGCATCTCCATAGCCCGTTGATACGCCTAGTTGATTTGAGACTATCTTCTACTTTTTGTCTTCCCCACAACCACCATTCTATTCCACCTATAGTGCTATATCCATGGCTCACGCTCATGTATTGCGTGAGGGTTGAAAATGCTGAAGCACGTTAAAAAGTATGAACCAATTGCTCGGCTTGTCATCGGGGTTGTGCATGATGCGAATATTTTGTTGGTGAAGATGGAGCATAGCCAGACTATATGATTTTGTAGGGATAACTTTCTTTGGCCTTGTTATTTTGAAAATACATGATGGCTTTATTAGTGGGCTTGAAGTATTATTGTTTTTATGTCAAATGATAGACTATTGCTTTGAATCACTCGTGTCTTAATATTCATGCCATGATTAGATATTTGATCAAGATTACGCTAGGTAGCATTCCACATCAAAAATTATCCTTTTTATCATCTACCTACTCGAGGACGAGCAGGAATTAAGCTTGGGGATGCTGATACGTCTCTGTCATAGCTATAATTTTTTATTGTTCCATGCCAATATTCTACAACTTTCATATACTTTTGGCAACCTTTTATACTATTTTTGGGACTAACATATTGATCCAGTGCCCAGTGCCAGTTCCTATTTGTTGCATGTTTTTTGTTTCGCAGAATATCCATATCAAACGGAGTCCAAATGGGATAAAAACTGCCCAAGATTTTTATTGGAATATATACGATTTTTGGGAAGAAAAATCTATGCGAGACGGTGCCCGAGGGGGCCACGAGGCAGGGGGCGCGCCCCAGGGGGGCAGGCGCGCCCCTGACCCTCGTGGCCACCCCGTAAGGCAGTTGATGCCCTTCTTTCGCCACAAGAAAGCTAATATACGGATAGAGATCGTGTTAAAATTTCAGCCCAATCGGAGTTACGGATCTCCGGGAATATAAGAAACGTTGAAAGGGAAGAATCTGAGAACGGAGAAACAGAGAGAGACAGAGAGACAGATCCAATCTCGGAGGGGCTCTCGCCCCTCCCACACCATGGAGGCCATGGACCAGAGGGGAAACCCATCTCCCATCTAGGGAGGAGTTCAAGAAAGAAGAAGAAGAAGGAGGGGGGACTCTCTCCCCCTCGCTTCCGGTGGCACTGGAGTGCCACCGGGGGCCATCATCACCACAATCTTCACCAACAACTTCACCACCATCATCACCAACTCTTCCCCCGTCTATGCAGCGATGTAACCCCTCTTTTACCCGCTGTAATCTCTAATTAAACATGGTGCTCAACGCTATATATTATTTTCCAATGATGTATGGCTATCCTATGATGTTTGAGTAGATCTTTTTTGTCCTATGGGCTATTTGATGATCAAGATTGGTTTGAGTTGCATGTTTTATTATTGGTGTTTTCCTATGGTGCTCTCCGTGTCGCGCAAGTGTGAGGGATCCCCGCTGTAGGGTGTTGCAATACGTTCATGATTTGTTTATAGTGGGTTGCGTGAGTGACTGAAACACAAACCCGAGTAAGGAGGTTGTTGCGTATGGGATAAAGAGGACTTGATACTTTAATGATATGGTTGGGTTTTACCTTAATGATCTTTAGTAGTTGTGGATGCTTGCTAGGGTTCCAATCATAAGTGCATATGATCCAAGTAGAGAAAGTGTGTTAGCTTATGCCTCTCCCTCATATAAAATTGCAATAATGAATACCGGTCTAGTTATCGATTGCCTAGGGACAAATAACTTTCTCGTAACAAAAAGATCTTTACTAAACCTAACTTAGTTGTGTCTTTATTTAAACAGCCCCTACTTTTTATTTACTTGCTATTTATTATCTTGCAAACCTATCCAACAACACCTACAAAGTACTTCTAGTTTCATACTTGTTCTAGGTAAAGCGAACGTCAAGCGTGCGTAGAGTTGTATCGGTGGTCGATAGAACTTGAGGGAATATTTGTTCTGCCTTTAGCTCCTCGTTGGGTTTGATACTCTTACTTATCGAAAACTGTTGCGATCCCCTATACTTGTGGGTTATCAAGTACCCCGGCGAAGGCGCCGACGCGGAAACCGACTCTACCGACGAAGACACCGCCGCCCCGACGAAGAACGATCGACGTCGCAATAGGAAATGCAAGGGCATGGTCGTGCTTGCCGTCGAGGGATCCGACGACACCGGCGCCACCAAGAAGGCCAAGGCAGACGACCCCGGCAAGGAGATTGCCGGGTGCGCCTCTTGTCGGGCCTTGGCGGCTGCCGACAAGCCAGGGGGCTCCGACAAGCAGTATTGCAAGATCCACCGCACCAAGGGCAACGACCTCTAGAACTGCCGACAAGTTGAGCTGCTTGCTGAAAAGCAAAAAGCCGAATATGAGAGGCGAGACAAGGAGAAGGGTCAAGATGGTGCCGAAGGATCTGGCAAGAAGCGTGGCGGCCAAGGAGGCCGTCGCGGCAAGGACAACCAGGAAGAGAGGCCCGCTCGGGGCCGCGACAAGAAGCAGGAGGATGACGATCATGACGAGGACGACGAGTCCGGCGAACACGAGTTCCAGAAGGCTACAGAGGCCATGTGCATCGATGGTGGCGCCTTGCTGCATACTTCTCACCGCCAGCTCAAGCAGTGGGCGCGTGAGATCACAGCAGTAAAGCCGTCGTTCGACGCTCAGAAGCCGCTGAAGTGGTCCAGCACGCCCATCATCTTTGTCGCCGGGGACCACCCTGATCGCACAACTGCGGTCGGGTGTTTGCCGTTGTTGGTTTCACCAACATTACACAACCTCAAGGTGAACAAGATGCTGGTTGCTGGCGGGGCCAGTCTGAACTTGATCTCACCCGTTTTGATCAAAAGGCTACAAATTCCTGATGGAGGCATCGAGGAGACGGGTATGTTTCAAGGGGTCAACCCGGGAAGGAGTGAGCCGAAGGGCAAGATCACGCTGCCTGTGACATTTGGAGGCGAGCTGAACTACAGGACGGATAAGATTGTCTTTGATGTAGCCGAGATTCCCTTACCCTACAACGGGATTCTCCGCTGCCCGGCACTAGCCAAGTTCATGGCGGCATCACATTACGCCTAAAACAAGCTGAAGATGCCTGGGCCGATGACCATCATCACCGTTCCCTGTGACAAGAAGGATGCGCTGATTTGCGCCGACCTACTCTATCGGGAAGCAGTTGCAGCAGCTACTGCCAAGGCGCCTGCTCTTGCCGCCGAAGTGCCGGGAGGGAAGAAGAAGACCGACAGGACCTCTCGCACCCACTTCGACAAGCGCACCTCTTCAGAGTGTTGTGCTACCGTTGAGGACATGCCAGAGAGCTCCACCGGCAAGAGCAAGAAATCTAGAGCTGCACCACCAGAGACCAAGAAGGTGTCCGTCAAGGAGGATGGAATGGGAGGGGCTTTCACCATAAGCTCCACCCTCGACAGCAAATAGGAAAGCGCGCTAGTCAATTTCATGCAGGCGAATGTCTATGTGTTTGCATGGCAAGCATCCGACATCCCCGGCGTTCCCAAGGAAGTGATTGAGCACTATCTTGCTGTCTGTCCCCATGCGTGACCCGTCAAGCAGAAGGTCAGGAAGCAAGCTTTGGAACGGTAAGAGTTCATCGCAGAGGAGATCAGGAAGTTGGAAGTGGCAGGCTTGGTGAGAGGAGTGCTCCATCCGATGTGGTTGGCCAATCCGGTGGTGGTGTGCAAGGCAAACGGGAAGTGGAGGCTATGTATCAACTACACAGATATCAACAAGGCTTGTCCTAAGGACCCCTTCCCGTTGCCGCGCATTGACCATATTGTTGACTTCACGGCCGGGTGTGATCTGTTATCATTCCTCGACGCCTACTTGGGCTACCACAAGATCTTCATGGGAAAGGAAGACAAAGAGAAGACATCATTCATCACCCCATGTGGTACGTATTGCTTTTTACGGATGCCTTTCGGGTTGAAGAGTGCTGGCTCGACATTTGCAAGGGCAGTCCAAACTGGTTTTGAGCCCCAGCTACATAGAAATATGGAAGCTTATATGGATGACATAGGGGTCAAAACCAAGGATAAGGCAACCCTTGTACAAGACTTAGAAGAGACGTTTGCCAACCTATGCAAGATCAACCTCCAGTTGAACCCTGAGAAGTGTTTCTTCGGCGTTCCATCCAGCAAACTTTTCGGGTTCTTTGTGTCACAGCATGGGATCGAGTCAAACCCGAACAAGATCAAGGCTATTGAGCAGATTGAAGCACCCAAGCGGATTAAGGATGTGCGTCGGCTCACTGGCTGCATTGCCACCATGAGCAGATTCATCTCCAAGTCCGTGAGTGTGCCCTTCCCCTTTTCAAGATCTTGAAGAAGGCGGCCCCAATGGAGTGGACCCTAGAGGCCGAGGCGGTGTTGCAGGATCTGAAGAAATACCTTTCCTCTACACCAATACCGGTTGCGCCTAAACCACAAGAACCATTGCTGCTGTATCTGGCGGCGATGAATCAAGTGGTCAGTGCCGTGCTACTGGTGCAGAGGGAGGTCGGTAAAGAGGTAGTGGCGACGGCGGGACTGGCTGATGGCAAGCCAGAGGTTCCCCTGGCAGGGCCTGATGCCGGCAAGGCGAGGCCCCCAGTGGAGTCTGACGCCATCAGGACAGCCCCCATGCAATCAAATGAGGTGGTGCAGAAGAAGTTGATGATGCAGCACCTAGTTTACTTTGTCAGCTCCCTCCTGCAGGGGACTAGGTCAAGGTACGCTGGTGTGCAAAAATTACTCTTTGGCCTTCTTATGGCCTCGAGGAAGCTGCGTCACTACTTCCAAGCACACGAAATCACCGTCGTCACCCGCCTCCTATTACAACGGATACTGCACAACCCAGATGCAACCGGAAGGATTGTGGAGTGGGCCTTGGAGCTTTCGAGATTTGGTTTGAAGTTTGAAAGTACTTCGACAATCCAGAGCAGAGTCCTGGTAGAGTTCATTGCAGAATGGACTTCAACGCCTAACGAGGAAATCCAGGAGACCACCCTCCCCGGCAAGGAAGCAAGTCGCAACTGGATCATGTACTTTGACGGGGCTTTCTCACTGCAAGGCGCCAGTGCTAGTGTGCTGCTTGTCGCACCCACCGGAGAGCACCTCAAGTATGTGATCCAGATGCACTTTCCTAGGGAGATGTCCACCAACAACACTACTGAGTACGAGGGGTTGCTTGCCGGCCTCAGGATCGCGGCGGACCTCGGGTCAAGTTGCTCATCGTCAGGGGTGATTCACAACTTGTCGTCAGACAAGTCAACAAAGATTATCAGAGCCCGTTGATGGAGGCCTACGTAGATGAGGTGAGGAAACTGGAGGAGCGCTTTATCGGTATACAAGCGGAGCATGTTCCCCGAGCGGAGAATGACATCGCCGATTACCTGTCAAAACGCGTTGCATTCAAGCTACCTATGGAAACACATACATTTTTGCTTTAGTTAACTCAACTGTCCGTCGAACCATCAATGGAGCAGAATAAACAGAGGAAACCAGGCCCAGGCAAGTACTTTCCCCCTGAGCCCCTAGGGACCGCCAGCAAGGGTGTTGCCGCGGTTTCTGAGCCTGCCGAGGAGCGACTGATTCCAGCGGGCCGTCAAGCCCTGGCTATAGAGACGGCCGCTCCCATGGTAGAATAAATGCCTTTGGTCCTCGCCGTCGAGCCCCAGGCTCCATCATGGGCATAGCATACCGTCCGATTCCTCCAAATAGGGGAGCTTCCTGAGGAGCTGGAAGAAGCGGAGAAAGTAGCCCGTCGGTCTGCCATGTATCAGTTCATCGATGACGTCCTGTACAGGAAGAGATCAAACGGTGTGAAATTGAAGTGCATTCCTCGGGAGGAGGGACCGGAGCTGTTGGCAGAGATACACAGAGGCATATGTGGCTCCCACATAGGGTCGAGGGCCCTTGCCGGCAAGGCATTCCGGCAAGGTTTCTTCTAGCCCACTGCCCTCTAGGATGCAACAACACTAGTAACCAAGTGTGAAGCGTGTCAGTTCCATTCAAAGAGGCTTCATCAACCAGCTCAGGCCCTTCAAACAATTCCTCTTTCCTGGCCATTCTCGGTCTAGGGGCTTGACATCCTGGGCCCTTCCCCCGCGCTGTCGGGGGCTTTGAGTACTTGTACGTTGCGATTGACAAGTCCACAAAGTGGCCAGAGGTGGAAGCAGTGAGGAAGGTGACAGCACAGTCAGATGTCAAGTTCTTCAAGGGGCTAGTGTGCCGTTTTGGTGTGCCAAACAGAGTCATCACCAACAATGGCACGCAGTTCACAAGCCACACCTTCATGTAATACACCCAAGACCTCGATAGCAGGGTCTATTTCGCTTCCGTGGCACCCGCACGGAGCAACGGCCAGGCGGAGAGGGCAAATGCTGAAGTGTTGCGAGGCCTGAGGACAAAGACTTTTGACAGGCTGTGCAAGAGCGGAAGGCGCTAGATTGATGAGTTGCTGGTGGTTCTTTCGTCGATCAGAACGATGCCAAATCGAGCCACCGGCCAGACACCTTTACCCTGGTATACGGGGCAGAATCAGTTCTCCCCACGGAACTAATATACGGGTCACCTAGAGTGCTCGCTTATGATGAGCTTGAGCAAGAGCAATTGCGGCAAGATGACGCAACGCTCCTTGAGGAAGATCATTTTCGGGCGGCTGTGAGAGCAACACGCTATCAACAAGCCTTGCGCCGCTACCATAGCTGCAAGGTTCATGCTCGAAGCTTTGAGGAAGGCAACCTTGTTATTCGGCGCGTTCAGTCGGCCAAGAATTCCAGCAAGTTGACACCGAAGTGGGAAGGCCCTTATCGGGTAATACGAGTCACCAGGCCTAGCGCAGTCCGCCTGGAGACCGAAGATGCTATTCCAGTGAGCAACTCCTGGAACATTGAACATCTTCGCAAGTTTTACCCATAAGGCGCGGTTGCCGCCCCCCCGGCAAACCACCTTTTGCACAAGCCTTGCCGGCAAGGCATGTAACCCTTTGTACAAAGCCAGGCGCAGACCCTGAGCATAAATGAATGAAGTGCTTGCGCCCTAAGTTTTAGCATGCATGCTAGGTTAAGTCTCTCCCTCGGTTAGGGTTGATAGTGCATAGCGGCGACTAACCCCTAGCCTAGAGGTCGAGTATGTGTCTTTCTGTCTCCTTTAGTTCGCAGGGCACATGGACACTTCTGTTGAGCCGCTTGTGCGAAACAAAACGAACCGGCGCTCCGGCCCCGGCAAGCCAAGACTGCTAGGGGCTGAAGATACAAGGATCCAACCACGACAATCCAAAGTTACCAGGGGTTGCGGATTCAGATAAGTCATTCATCCCCTATTGTGCATTTCCGTATGGAACTAGGACAAATGAAACCTCGTTTTGCTCCAAGACCACCGTGCTCCCCCTTCTTCTTGTACCCAAGTCCATGGGACAGAACCGGGTCGTAGACACGGTGGCAAGGAAATAAACGAAGGGCCTAACTCTACTTCGCACCTGCCTCCGCCAAAAGCGTGAGAATGGTCGACTGAAGTCAGGGGACGGCACGGCCTGTTGCTGGGCGACAATGTTTATCTTAAAAATAACAAGGACTCGTTCCTTGGCGTGGGCCTCGCTCATGCACAAAGAACCTGGCAAGCACCTTTTTTCATGAAAAACATCCCATACAGGTACAGTTCATATAGAATTAAAAACATGAGCAAGGGGATTACAAATTTTAAATCTAACAAGTGCCCACATGCTTACAAACTAAAAAGAGATAAGATGCACGTAATCCCTTTCTTGTCCCTCTCCCTAGAAGGTGGAACAAGATGGCAGGAGGGCAAAAAGAGCGCCTAGGCGAGGTGCGAGGAGCAGAAGGCACCAAGAGAGCATCCCGGTGCCGGGAGGGAAGCTGGAAGATGAGGCAGCGGGCCGGCAATACACGACGAAGGCGTCGATGCCCACGTACTCTGACTTGACGGCCGCCACCTGCCTTCTTAGCCTTCTCTGGCCCTCCTATGCCAGCCACCCAAGGAGATGACGGGGAGCGCCCCGATGGGGAGCTTGATGAGGAAGGCCCTCGGCAGGCCGCACGATGTAGGCCGTGTGACGCGATCAGTCGGAGACGAGGTCGACGTGACCTCGCTCAATGCTCTCGTCATCGCTGTTGCTCACCTCCTCATCACTCCTGCTTGAAGAGGAGTCTTCATCATCGGAGGAGCTCTCCACGCAGCACTTCAGGCGAGTTCCAAGATCTCCAAAGACCTTGACGGAGAGCAGGCCGCCCTCCATTAACTTGAAGTAGAGGACAAGCCCCGCCGTCAGGATGTGGATGCGAGTGAATGTCTTCCATCCGCGGCGGAGGGACATGACGTGAGGAGCGGGGAAGTCGACTTCGAACCGTGTGCCGCCGTTCCCACAGCCTGATGAAGAACTCGCGAGGCTGGTCCCCGACGTAGCCCTCCATCGAGGGGGGCATCGCTGGCGGAGGCGAGGCCGATGCGCCGCCCCGTCCCCCTCTCCCCCGAGCGCCATGGCGACCTCGGCCTCGCCCCCTCCCCCTTCCTCTCGTGGCCGACTCCGCCGCCATGAGGTCTTGGGGAGGAGGGACGCACTGACGAGCAGCAACCCTCGCTGCCACCGTCGAAGGGCCAACACCTCCTCTCGCCATGGCAGATGGAAGAAAGGAGCCGAAGTGAATGGAGGATGGATGCTGAGAGAATGTGGGATGACCTCCCCCTCCCGCTCCTTATGAAGGGGCAAGGTCGAGGCTCGGCCGCCCCACTCAACCAATCCAGCCGTCGAAGGCGCAAGGAATCAGGACCGACTCGTTGCCCCAATCAGCAACGGCCCGGTTTCCTGCCTCCACCGCCTCCCACCTACATGGGGGACACCTGGCGAGCAAGCAGAATTGAGGGAACGAGAGAGACGACCGTTCCCCACCCTATGATCGTGGGGGACTGACGCCTTGAAGACCACGACCCGAGTCCGCCTGAGTAAATGAGTCGTGCCACTGCGCCTCCCTCTTTTTATGGGGAAGGCGCGAGCCGCCTCTTTAGCACGATGTGACGCATGCGTGCGGAAACCGCCCCACGCATGACCCCCACGTCATGCACGACCCTCCACGTCACGCGTTAAACGCAGGTCGTGGGGAAGCGCAGCGGACGAGAAGTTATTGCGGTAAAATCCGCCCCACCTGCCCGCGCACTGTTCTGGGCCTAGCCCCACAACGCGGCGTGCTTATGTGTGGCCCAGGCCTAGGGGCTCCTGTCGGTGTACAAAAGTCGGGGCTCTTCTTTTGACCTCTTTACTTGTGCATGGGCAGTCAGAGCCGCGCGCGCCATGGCCACACTTAGTAGGGCAGAGGAGGGAAGCCAGAGAGAAGCCAAAACGTGAGGCAACCAAGGCAATGCCAAGACCAGAAATGCAGGAGAGCAAGAGGGCGAGGTGGACTCCCTCGGCAAGATCCTTGTCAAGGCAGCCTCCGCAGCCCCGGCAAGAGCCTTGCCGGGGCAACTTGCCCGATGCCAGCGGAGTGAGCCACCCTTGAGCCCGTAGGCTCCAACCCAACCAACTACATTGGAACCAAGGCTTGGGAGGCGTCTCTGTGGTGGCATGCAAATCTTCGTCAAGATGATAAACATGTGAGATCAGATGAGGACTAGAAGACGGCGACCCTCGGCGGGATCCTAGCCGAGGAAATCCACAAGACCCCCGGCAAGACCCTTCCCGGGTACGACTACAAGGCCACAACAGCACCCTTGTCGGGACCCTGGCAAGACCCTTGCCGAGGCCATCAGCAGGGCCACTGCCAGGCCCGCGCTAGCCAAGACTCCACCACCGTCCCTAAGCAGGTGCTAGCTCAACTAGTTGGGCAGGCACCTGCGTGGCGACGGGCGGCCTCTACACCGACTCGGCAAGCACCTACGTGGCGGCATGCGACCCTTCCTGAAGGCTCCACCACCGCGCCAGCCCAGCAGCTAGCCAACATGGCGCCATGATGCCTCATCAGCTCGGACGCGTGTCGAGGCCAGGCGAGGCGGCGACAGCTAGGACGTGCTTCCCTGACATCCTCGATAAAGCAAGGAGGGCACGTCAGCAGCGCATTAAATGTGTTTGTCCGACGGTCCCAGAGGTTAGGCTTGTCAACTGTAGACCTTTCCACCTCTTGTGTGCCACTGTGGCAACCCCTTTTTCCTATAAAAGGAGGCCCAAGGCGACCAGGAGAGGGATTCGGCTCTTTTGGGCAAGTTGCACCTCGTGGATAGCCCAAGAACACAAGAACACTCTCAAATACATCCACCAAAGCAGGACTAGGGTATTACGCATCTTTGCGGCCCGAACCTGGGTAAACAATCTGTGTGCTCCCTGTCAGAACCCCTCTTCGCACAACCTCGCGTCCGCCAACCGTAGAAGGGATCCCAGTGACCCCATAGGTGTCGTTTCCACCGACAGACAGCTGCATTCATGTTAAATAGGGCACCATCTAAATCCATTGAGACGACACCCTATGAACTGTGGTTTGGCAAGAAACCTAAGCTGTCGTTTCTTAAAGTTTAGGGTTGCAATGCTTATGTGAAAAAGCTTCAGCCTGATAAGCTCTAACCTAAATAGGAGAAGTGTGTCTTCATAGGTTACCCAAAAGAAACTGTTGGTTACATCTTCTATCACATATCCGAAGGCAAGATATTTGTTGCTAAGAATGGATCCTTTCTAGAGAAGGAGTTTCTCTCGAAAGAAGTGAGTGGGCGGAAAGTAGAACTTGATGAGGTAGTTGTACCCTCTCTCGAATTGGAAAGTAGTTCATCACAGAAATCAGTTCCAGTGATGCCTACACCAATTAGTTCAACAGAGTATGTTCCGCACCAGATGGTACGGTAATCCTGTTCTGGAAGTCATGTTACTAGACCATGACGAACCTACAAACTATGAGGAAGCAATGATGAGCCGAGATTCCGTGAAATGGCTGGAGGCCATGAAATCTAAGATGGGATCCATGTATATGAGAACAAAGTATGGACTTTGGTTGACTTGCGCGATGATCGACAAACCATCGAAAATAAATGGATCTTCAAGAAGAAGACTGACACTGATGGTAATGTTACTGTCTACAAAGATCGACTTGTTGCGAAAGGTTTTCGACAAGTTCAAGGAGTTGACTACGATGAGACCTTCTCACTCGTAGTGGTGCTTAAGTCTGTCTGAATCATGTTAGCAATTGCGGCATTTTATGGTTATGAAATTGGCAAATGGACGTCAAAACAGAATTCCTTAATGGATTTTTTAAAGAAGAGTTGTATATGATGCAACCAGATGGTTTTGTCGATCCTAAAGGTGCTAACAAAGTATGCTAGCTCCAACGATCCATTTATGGACTGGTGCAAGCCTCTCAGATTTGGAGTATACGCTTTGATAGTGTGATCAAAGCATATGGTTTTATACAGACTTTTGGAGAAGACTGTATTTACAAGAAAGTGAGTGGGGGCTCTTTAGCATTTCTAATTATATGTGGATGACATATTGTTGATTGGAAATAATACAAACTGGATAGCATAAAAGGATACTTGAATAAGAATTTTTCAATGAAAGACCTCAGTGAAGCTGTTTATATATTGGCATCAAGATCTATAGAGATAGATCAAGACGCTTAATTGGACTTTCACAAAGCACATACCTTGATAAAGTTTTGAAGAAGTTCAAAATGGATCAGTCAAAGAAAGGGTTCTTGCCTGTGTTACAAGGTGTGAAGTTGAGTCAGACTCAATGCCCGACCACTGCAGAAGATAGAGAGAAAATTAAAGTCATTCCCTATGCCTCAGCCATAGGTTATACCATGTATGCAATGTTCTGTACCTGATGTGTGCCTTGCTATAAGTTTAGCAGGGAGGTACCAAAGTAATCCAGGAGTGGATCACTGGACAGCAGTCAAGAACATCCTGAAATACCTAAAAAGTACTAAGGATATGTTTCTCGTTTATGGAGGTGACAAAGAGCTCGTTTTAAATGGTTACGTCGATGCTAGCTTTGACACTCATCTGGATGACTCTAAGTTGCAAACCGGATACATATTTATATTGAATGGTGGACCTGTCAGTTGGTGCAGTTCCAAGCAGAGCATCGTGGCGGGATCTATGTGTGAAGCGGAGTACATAGCTGCTTCGGAAGCAGTAAATGAAGGAGTCTGGATGAAGGAGTTCATATCCGATCTAGGTGTAATACCTAGTGCATCGGGTCCAATGAAAATCTTTTGTGACAATAATGGAGCAACTGCCTTAGCAAAGGAATCCAGATTTCACAAGAGAACCAAACATATCAAGAGATGCTTCAACTCCATCCGTGACCAAGACAAGGAAGGAGACATAGAGATTTTCAAAATACATATGGATCTGAATGTTGCAGACCCGTTGACTAAGCCTCTTCGACAAGCAAAACATGATCAGCACCAAGACTACATGGGTGTTAGAATCATTACAATGTAATCTAGATTATTGACTCTAGTGCAAGTGGGAGACTGGAGGGAATATGCCCTAGAGGCAATAATAAAGTTGTAATTTATATTTCCTTATATCATGATAAATGTTTATTACTCGTGCTAGAATTGTATTAACCAGAAACTTGATACATGTGTGAATACATAGACAAAACAAAGTGCCCTAGTATGCCTCTACTTGACTAGCTCGTTAATCAAAGATGGTTAAGTTTCCTGACCATTGACAGGTGTTGTCATTTGATGAACGAGATCACTTCATTAGAGAATAATATGATGGACTATACTCATCCGTTAGTTTAGCATAAATGATCATTAAGTTTTATTGCTATTGCTTTCTTCATGACTTATACATATTCCTTTGACTATGAGATTATGCAACTCCCAAATACCGGAGGAACACCTTGTGTGCTATCAAATGTCACAACATAACTAGGTGATTATAAGGATGCTCTATAGGTGTCTACGCAAGTGTTTGTTGGGTTGGCATAGATTGAGATTAGGATTTGTTACTCCGAGTCACTGTTCAAGAAATCTTCCGATTCAGCGATTTATCTCCCGATTTATCGCTACTCATGGGGTCACCGATAAGATTATGCCTTATCTTCACCGTTTATCTTTTGGGCCGATTTATCACTCTAACAAGCGAATTTATCATGAATCTACCGATAAATCGGGCCTATTCCTAACATTATGTTTGCAAAAACTATGTTTTGTTTGTGTTATGTGGACCTTGTTTTGCAATATGTACTATTGTCCTATTTTTTGTCATTATAAGCGGATTCAATGGCTAGGAAGTAAGCTAACACTTATGTCCAATATTGTTTTGGTGTTGAATATAACATATTTTATTGTTCGGAACCTAGGATTTGCAAAAAATGGTCGATTAATAGCCGACCGATAAAATGGATTAATCGTCTGATTTCCGACTAATCTCTAATCCCCAGCTAACCGAGACGCTAACGATAAGCGATATCCTCAACATTGCTCTGAGTATCGGAGAGCTATCTCTGGGCCCTCTTGGTAATGCATATCACGATAAGCCTTGCAAGCAATGTGACTGATGAGTTAGTTATGGGATGATGCATTACGGAACGAGTAAAGAGACTTGCCGATAACGAGATTGAACTAGGTGTGAAGATACCGACGATCGAATATCGGGCAAGTAACATACCAATGACAAAGGGAATGACGTATGTTGTCATTGCGGTTTGACCGATAAAGATCTTAGTAGAATATGTACGAACCAATATGAGCATCCAGGTTCTTTTGTTGGTTATTTACCAGAGATGTGTCTCGGTCATGTCTACATAGTTCTCGAACCCGTAGGGTCCGCACGCTTAATGTTCAATGATGATTTGTATTATGAGTTATGCGTTTTGGTGACTGAAGATTGTTCGGAGTCCCGGATGAGATCACGAATATGACGAGGAGTCTCGAAATGGTCGAGAGGTAAAGATTGATATATTAGACTATGGTATTCGGACACCAGAATGGTTTCAGAATGGTTCGGGTATTTTTCGGAGTACTAGGAGGTTACTGGACCCCCCCCCCCCCGGGGAAGTAATGGGCCTACATGGGCCTTAGTGGAGAGAGAGGGGGGCCAAAAAGGGGTGCCCCCCCCCCAAGGGAGTCCGAATTGGACAAGGGGGAGGGGGCGCGGCCCCCTTTCCTTCTCTCCCTCTCCCTCTCCTTCTCCTTCCCTTTCCCCTCCAAAAGAAAGGAAAGGGGGCGACTAGGATTGGGAGTCCTAGTTGGTTCCCCCCCCCTTATCGTGCGCCCCCTGGCTGGCCTCCTCACTCTCCTCCTTTATATACGGGGGAAGGGGGCACCCCAAAGCACAACAATTGTTTCTTGGCCGTGTGCGGTGCCCCCCTCCACACTTTACTCCTCCGATCATATTGTCATAGTGCTTAGGCGAAGCCCTACGCGGATCACATCACCATCACCGTCGCCATGCCTTCATGCTGACAAAACTGTCCCTCGACATTTTGCTGGACCAAGAGTTCGAGGGACGTCATCAAGCTGAATGTGTGCTGAACTCGAAGGTGTCGTACGTTCGGTACTTGATCAGTTGGATCACGAAGACGCTCGACTACATCAACCGCGTTAACCTAATGCTTGCGCTTTCATTCTACGAGGGTACATGGACACACTCTCCCCCTCTCATTGCTATGCATCTCCTAGATAGATCTTACATGATCGTAGGAATTTTTTTGAAATTGCATGCTACATTCCCCAACAAACTTCCCTCCCGGAGGGGGAAATCATCGTCCTCATCATAACCAACAACTCTCCCATCTTGGGGAGGGCAATATCCATCAACATCTTCAATAGCACCATCTCATCTCAAACCCTAGTTCATCTCTTGTGTTCAATCTTGTTGCCAGAACTATAGATTTGTGCTTGTGGGTGACTAGTAGTGTTGATTACATCTTATAGTTGATTACTATATGGTTTATTTGGTGGAAGATTATATGTTCAGATCCAACATGCTATTTTAATACCCCTCTGATCTTGAGCATGTTTATCATTTCTGAGTAGTTACTTTTGTTCTTGAGGTCACTTGAGAAAACATGTTGCAAGTAATCATATGAACTTGATATGTGTTCGATATTTTGATAGTATGTATGTTGTGATTCCCTTAGTGGTCTCATGTGAACATCGACTACATGACACTTCACCATATTTGGGCCTAAGGGAATGTATTGTGGAGTAGCAATTAGATGATGGGTTGCGAGAATGATAGAATCTTAAACCCCAGTTTCTGCGATATTCCGTAACGGACCGATTGGATCCAAAAGTTTAATGCTATGGTTAGAATTTATTCTTAATACTCTTCTCGTAGTTGTGGATGCTTGCGGGAGGGTTAATCATAAGTAGGAGATTTGTTCATGTAAGATAAGCACCTAAGCACCGGTCCACCCATATATAGAATTATGAAAGTACCGAACACAAATCAAACCAACATGGTGAAAGTGACTAGATGAAAATCCCGTGTACCCTCAAGAACACTTTGCTTATCATAAGAGACCGTTTTGTCCTGTCCTTTTACTCAAAAGAATTGGGCTACCTTGCTGAACTTTTGCTACTATTCTCATTACTTGCTCATTAGAAATTATCTTGCTATCAAACTACTCTGTTACTTACAATTTCAGCACTTGCAGACATTACCTTGCTGAAAACCATTTGTCATTTCCTTCTGCTCCTCGTTGGGTTCGACACTGTTACTTATTGAAAAGAGCTACAATTGATCCCCTATACTTGTGGGTCATCAAGTACTATTGTCCATGAGGATTAACTTTTTTGACAGACACTTTCTCACGGATGGACACATTAAACAACAGAAAAAGAAGTTTCAGGTGGACAAAAGGGCTGATGAACATGCTCGTTTCTATTTACAACAACTTGTTTTCATGTACCAGTAGAATTTCTGGTCGAGGATCTTAATTTTATGGATTAGACTGATCCATTTCACTGTGAGTGCTCAAAACTTTGGTTGAGTTAGTTGTTATTGTCCTGTTCAATCTGGATTTTGTGTAAACCTGATGAACAATTAATCATCGTGCTTTTGTACCTTCTGTAAGCTGGGGTTAGATATTGCTGCCCTTTTCAGCTCGGCTTTGATCCATATTTTCTTTCATACAAACCGGAGCTTCTATCAAGAAGCCTCATGGTTCCGAGAGCGAACTTGGTCACATGATCTAGTCGCAAAATGACATATGTTGTATCTTCCCGCCTTGATTTATTTTACAGAGGCAGCATGCAACTATGCTAAACATATGAAATTATTCAGGGTTTGTCTCGCCTATTTATACATTGATTTTCATAGTCATTCTTAACAAATAGCCACCATGTTGTTATCGCAAACGGTCGTATTAGTCAAACCGTGGGCGCTCAACTAACCATTTGCTACCGCGGGCAGCTGTTTGATTAGACGGGATGATAGTGAGCAGTCAGCCATGCACGCTGCAAGCGCTGCAATTTATTGCTGGTTTTGGACTTTTGTTTCGGCCGCCTTGGGAAGGTACGTAGAACAGTCCTCCGTTCGCATCTACAAGCACCACTGCCGAGGATCGCCGCCTACTGCGAGATGGAGGATGAGCCGACCAACAAGCAGGAGCGAGCCATGCCAGAACCTCAAGAGCCTCCGGCGAATGTGGACTTCATCAGCCGCCTACTTGACGAGATGTTGGTAACCATCATATCGCACTTCCCCGTCAAATATGGCATGCGGACCATTATCGTCTCGCGGAGGTGGCACCCTCTCTAGCGCTGCACCTGCCTGGACCTCACCATCAACCACGAGTTCTGCAACAGGGAGCAGCAACGCCTGGACACATTGTCCCACATCCTCGACATGCACCCTGGGCCGGTCAGACGCCTTGCTATCAGCAGGCTCAATCCCCATGACAAGACCGAACCCAGGTTGCATTACTAGTTCCTATCCCTAGCCCTGGATCGGCTCAAGGAGCTCAGTCTTCATGCTAGACATCCTTGCTCGCCGCCGCCGTCCGTGTTCCGCCTCACGCCCACGCTGCGTCGCACTACATTCAGGCGGTGCATTTTCCCCCTAATCGATACCGCGCGCGCTCTTCATCTCCCTAAACTTAAGCACCTCGAGCTCATTGTCGCCCGCATCTCGAAGGAGGATTTGGAACGCCTTCTCGTCAGCTGTACAGCGCTCAAGTACCTTCGTCTTCATGCGATGGATGGGTTTAGTAGCCTCCACATCACCTCGACGAATGTTTGTGCGATTTATCTGCATTGCTGACGCCGCCCAAGGATGTCAGTTGAGGTGTTTCACAATATTGTCATTAAGAATGTGCCTTTCCTAGAGAGATTGTATGTACATGAGAAATTAGGTCCAGCAAGAATCAGGGTCATTCACGCACCGAAATTGACAGTGTTGGGCTATTTGTGTGCTGAGTTCAACGAACTTGTTACTAGACCATTATCCGTTCAGGTACAACAATCTTCTTCTTATCCTTCTTATATATTATTGGACAACACATTTTATCTAATTGTTGTTGATCTATATGTTAGCCTGTCATCTAGAAAATGATTCCCACAAGCTTGACCCGGCCTCTGCGCACAGTGAAGATCTTGGCACTACAACCTGTCGGCCTCGATATGGATGAAGTTGTTAGATTCCTTAGATGCTTTCCTTGCACGGAGAAGCTATACATCGAGGTGATGCTCCTTTCCTGTTAATTGTTAACCACAACGGATCTCAATTTTTTTGTTAGTTTTACCCATGATTACAATGACAAATGTAGAATGATTTCTAAAGGAAGTTTGGAGGATTTCAATACATATATTTTTTAGATGCTAGTGTTGTACGCGTTTTATTCCTTCGCCCGACATACTTTCATGATAAAAGTTTATCGTGAAAGATTGAAGGTGGCATTTCACTCTTTTGTGTATTTTAGAAATCCTGCAAATCAAAGAGGCCCGAAGTGTTCAAATCTGTAGCTATGCACTAATATGTTGTCTTCGTTTGCAGATACTAGCAGGCCCGAAAGTAGAAAATATTGGGGAATATAACAATCCCATTGAATTCCTTGATCTTCATCTCACAGAAATTACTTTTAACGAGTACGGAGGCACCGCACCAGAAATTAAATTCACTAGGTTCTTTGTTGAGAAAGCAAGGTTGCTCAAGGTAATGAGGTTTGCCCTATATTTACTGCGTAGAGGTGAATGGATGGCTAAAGAGCGCAGGCGTCTACAGCTGAATTGAAAAGGCTCTGCACAAGCTCAATTTCAGTTTGTAACTTCATATGATAGACTATTCAAAAGTCACTATATCGATCCGCTATATGACTTCACGGTGGCTGATCCTTTCACAGAAATAATGCATGAAAAGATTCTGAAGAAGATGAATTTTATATGTCTGAATAGTTTGAACCTTGTAATCTTTGAATTTGGGCCTTGTAATGCTGGAATTTTAACCTTGCATTATATATGGTATTTGTTATATATATAACATAATTGGATGTTTAATTTGATCTTGCAATAATTTCCTGGTACAAGTATATAATAGATCATTAAGGTGCGCGTTGCTGCGCCCGTCCATTTCTAAATCAAAGGATAGGAGCTTATTTAAATTTCTAGAAGCATGATCACTACCAAGTGCAAACCAAGTAATAACTCTACCGTGATCACAATCACAATATGTCATCTCCAATTTCATTGAATCTATATTTATAAAGTACAAACAATATTCAACTGAAAATGACATTGATCATTACAAACAACTCCACAAATTCAGGAGAACTAAATTCTTGCTTTTTTAACACGTCCACTACAAATAAAAACATTGTAAGGTAAAAGTGTTATATAATGTTTTCTCATCTGGAAAGCCCAACCCTTCTGTTGTAAGTTCCAGGAACAACATTCTCATTAATAACATAAACAACAACTTTAGTGTGCTAATATGAGCAGACTTAATTCATCAAATGTGCAATAAATGGATAGCAGATGATACAAAGGTATGCAAAAGAGAATTAAACTCGCTCGGAAGAAAATGAATGTAAACCAATATCTATTGAAGAATGTTACATAGTAGAAGGTGCAAGTACCAAAGTCAAAACTTCATGGAGCTTCTCCCGTCACCAAACAGATTCAGGCCTCACATTGTACATGTGCTATCATCTAATCAGTATAAATAATTGCTATAATAATTAACAGTGCTGTAGTGAAATGAAACTACCAACGCGGGGTTATTTTTTATCCATGGCACAGAAGTAACATCGCACTGAAAACTCGTCGACAGATTATGTCAATGGAGATTAAAAAAACTATATCATAGTTAGCAGATATAGTTGAACAGAGTGTTACATGATTCAAAAAACTTGCATCCATCTAGATGTATATACATTCTCAAATTCAAAGTAGTAGTCACCAAAGGCTCAATCTTTTGCTCTAGGAATTTGATTTAAAATGGCGGGCTAATTTTCTTAGCAAAGTAACCTGCATGCTAAAATGTTTTTTGTAGACTGAATCATACTACAAATTAACTGTCTATTTTACACGAACAAGTAGCAACTACTCGTGTTTCATAAAAAGCAGAATGGACAATGGGCTTTTTCTAAATTGGAAGGAGAGTTCTCCCCATGGAAACTATATAATCAGGATTGTCTACTTGGAGCTTGTCAACTTTTGTTATTTACCACAGTGTTGGTCACTTGTAGTGAAGGAGTCTGGGTGTGCATGAACCTGCAATGGCAGAAGTAGGATTCATAGAATGAAGAAATTCAAACTAATAAGTTTAATGGAGTAATGGGCAATACACAAAACCAAGATATTTATTATAAGTTAATGCAAAGTGCACCATTGCAGTACTTTGAATCGAAGTCAGCCCGCAACATGTTGTAATATGGTAAAAACAAAAGCTATATTTTTAGTGGTAGATAATAGTGATGGACTACCAATTAACAGTCACAAATTTATAGAATTCTAACAATGAATGTTGGTGGTTGTACATTTTCTTTCTATCTAATCATGCAAAGCACAAATTCGTACTGCCAATTAGCATGGAGAGATCCATCAAAACTTTCAGTGACAGTAGTCGTAACTTATAACTGATAATAACAGATTAGTGATCAATGATTTCATGAGAAATTAGTGTTGTTTACGTGAGATACAAAATGAGTTATAAGGAAAATAAGCATACTTAAGCCGCCAACATAAAAGAAGGAATAATCAGAATTTCTCATTTCAATGTACATTGGATTTCTCATGCAAAACATGATATGAGGACAGATGACTTTTTTTGCTGAATCTTTTGTCTAATTGTGTAGTAGTACAACTATATATTGTCTCCACACAGGTTTCTGTAATGTGCTTTATCATATCACATAATGGAATAAAACTTATGGTAGCTTGTTACTTCCAGAGAAAAAAAAATAAGCTTTTACTGAGAAGTCATCACCCATTTCAATAAGTGGTAATCAATAATGATAATTACATTGTTTGCAACCTACAACAGATGACAACAATCCACAAAAGCACACATATATGATGGTTGTTAATAAAAAACAATAATCCACAAATAGTCCTAAGAAATATGTGATAATTCATAAGAGTTTTCATTACTAAGTTGACAGTCTTAACCTTGGATGAAGTAATGAGTTTGTCTCACTATAACATTTTTTAGCTGAACTATACTATATTAAATTGGAATGCATAACCAAGGAGCGAGTTATTATAACTGTAGTAGACCTTCATTCTGAATAAAAAAGATGTTTAATGAACTAAGCTTTAAAGCATCTTTGAATAGTATACCTTCACTCCCAATAAAAAGACGGTTAGTGAAACTAATCTTGAGAGTGCCTTTTGCAAGGTAATCAGATCCTCCATTTCTTAATTCAAACGTCTCATATATTCGTTAATTTAGTGGTCCAAATACTAACAAGGGAATAACTCTAATGGCTCTTGAGCCAACACATTTTTACCTATAACATAATTTGTATGGTAAATTGATATGAACATCAGTTATAGCTATGGACTATGGAGGTTAATGGCATCTGCTGTAGTGAGTCCATGATGTACTCCTCGGCTCCTCGTACATAGAAAATAAAGACCGTTGAGCTCAATGATTCCTCTTGTGCATTGCATCAAACACATGGCATGTACACTGTCAAGGCAATCAAAGTCTGGATAAATAAAAGAAACATGAGACATACAAAGTTTATCAGGAAGAGAGTTTGATTGAGCAAACCAAGCCAGCACACCAAGGCTGCTGTAATGCGGGTGCCCGGCTTGCCAGGTGATCAGTGCTGAGTATGGAAATTTTGCCCATGGGTTTGGGTACCCGCGGGTACCGTACCAGCATGGGCAGGGTATGGGCACACTTTTATACCCATGGGTAGTACCCATACCCTACCCATTAAGTCATGGGTAGGATACGGGTATAGCCTTGTACCCGCGGGTATACCCATAACCTGCCCATTTGTGAACTAATGTTAATTTGTCATCCATTAGTCATTAACTTGTCATGTGACTCGTCGACTCCTATTGAATTAAAATTATGTTTGTCACATCCCTGCTTTCCTGTTATGCATTAGGGTTGGTTGAACTTGTGCATCATGTTTAAATTTCTTTTAAACTTGAAATGGGGGCTAATCAACCCCAACACCCCCCCTGAAAATGCTAAATTCCAACAATTGGAATTTCAATGAACCCAAAATGCCCTTCATAAAAGCCCACCATTTTTGGTTCTGGTTTAAACCTCTGCCAAAAATGGTTCTACAATTTATGGGGCCATTCTGGATATTTGAACCAAGTCATAAGTATTTGAATTTGGGCATTTTAAATCTTATAAATATTTTAAAGTGCTCAAATAATCTTGGAAGCATTTTTAGGCAGTTGAGAATATTCTCAAATGTGCCTCTGAATATTTCCAGAGTTTTTGGAAATGAAATAGTATTTATTCTATTTCAAAACACAGTACAGAAAATAAATAAAAGAGAAACAGAAAACAGTGCAGAGCACTTACCTGAGCCCACCTGGCCGGCCCACCTAGCAGCCCAGCCCACCTGCTGTGCCAGCGAGCTGCTTGCTCTCGCCAGCACAGGCAGGCAGGTGCTCGACGGCGAGCACATCATGCTTGCCACGCAGCTGCCCGCCGCCCAGCCGCTCCCCTTGTCGACCTGTCGCCCTGGGACAAACTCTATCTCTCCCCGAGCTCCCAGACACACTCGCTCTCTCTCTGGTTCCATCTCTCGCCCTCCCCGACATCGCCCGAGATGTCACCGTCGCCACCGCTCGCCGCAGCCGCGTCCAACGCCGTCCCCGCGCCCTCTCACCGTGTTTGGATGGTTCGCCGTCGTCGACTACGTCGACCAGCCGAGCTGGACGACGCCGGAGCCCCTGCATCGTCCCCGCCACCGTCGTCTTCAACCTTCGGCCACCGTCGATCGTCGTCGTAGATCCGCCGCACCCGAGCTTCCCCGAGCACACTGACCCTCCCTGTGGCCTCCCTGTGAGCTGCTGAACCTCCCCGTGCTTTTCGTTTCGCCCCTAGAACACCGTAGATGCCGCGCCTCTTGTGCCCGAATGCGCCGTCGCCTGACCACGTCGCCGGCAATGCTCCGGTGACCATTTGGTCACGGGCTTGTGCCCGTCACACTCCCCGCGCGGCATAGATGCTGTAGGTGCTTTCGCTGCATCGCCTAGGCAACCTAGGCCATGAGCACGTGCACGAGCACACCCGAGCCTCGGCCTCCGCGGAGCTCGTCGCCGGCGATGCTCCGACCACTCCCCGCCCAAACCACCACCGCGGTTGGATGCGGGCGAGTCCCAGCTCCACGTAGGTGCTCTCCGCGCGCCAAGTGGTGCCCCGTGGGCAAATTCCGCAGCACGCTGCCCCGTCTGGCCTCGCCGGCGGCTAAACGTCGGCAGGCTTTGACCCCTGACCGGCGAGGTTGACCCCGCTGACACGGGTTGACGTCCCCCTCTCTCTCTCACTGACAAGTGGGCCCCGCCCGACTAATTAGTCTGGTTAGTGCTAATTAACTAGGTTAGTTTAGTTAGTAGTCACTGACTAGTGGCCCTGCCCAATTAATTAGGACTAACTAGCTTAGTTAGTACACAGAGACACTGACAGATGGGGCCCACGAGTCAGGTTTGACATGGGCTGGCGCCTTTGACTCGCTGACGTCACAGTGACGCAGTGATGACGTAGTTAATCATTTTCTGGATTTAAAATAATCAAGAAATTCCAGAAAATGCCCAAAACTTCCAAAATTCATTGAAATTAAACCGTAACTCCAAATGAAATAAATTATATATGAAAAATGATCAGAAAAATATGAAGAATATGTTTATGCCATGGTCATGCATGTTTGAACAAGTTAACCTCACTGAATAGGACAAATTATGATTAGGGCAACTTATGAAATAACATTTGGAATTGGAATTTGATCTTGTTTGAGTTCCACTTCAATTAGATTGGCTAGATAATGCATTAGGTCAATTCAGTACCTTAATATGTCATATCATTCATCCGCTTGTGCATTGCATTAATTGAATGTTGTTTATGTTCCCTTGCCGGTAATTGTCCCCTCTTGATAGACGTGGTTCCGACGACGTGATCGATGACACCGATGAAGAACTATATTATCTTCAGAAGTGCCAGGCAAGCAAAACCCCCTTGTTCTTTCCGATACAATCCCACTCCCTCGCTCCTGCTCTCTTTTACTGCATTAGGACAACAACGATTCAACTGTTACATGTTGCGTTAGTTGAACCCCTTTCCTCTGCATGACCTGTCATTGCCACAGTAAATAGATGAAACCCACTAGCATGAGTAGGAGTTTTTTGAGCCCTGATGTGCCTACTCATCCATGCTTGTTTGTCATGCCTGCTATTGCTTAGAGTTGAGTCACGTCTGATTCATCGGGGATGAATTGGAACAGTGATGAACATGTCCTACTGTGTGTGAGCTAAGTGTGTGAACACGATTTGGTAAAGGTAGCGGTGAGAGGCCATGTAGGACTACATGGTGGGTTGTCTCATTGAAACCGTTATTAGGAACTGAGTTCTATGTTTGTGATCCATGAAACAGTTACTACCACGCATTGGGCCCGAAACCAATGGACCCTCTCGGCTTCTTGATCAACCTTGTCCTCTGTCCAGGAGTTGCAACTAGTTTCTGGTGTTTATAGGATATGTGTTGGTGGCCGTGCATAGAGCTGACCCTAGGGGTGGGCTATGATGCGGTAGATACACCGTGGCCGGGCATGCCGGGCGCCCGTTTGGTGTCTCGGAACCCTGTACACATCGTCCGGGGCCGTATGTGGAAACCTCGGCCGGACTCCCTGCAGATGGAACCTGGATAGGCGATAAACCTGGACTAGAGACTTGAGTGTTTAGGTAGGCCGTGGCCGACACCCTCGTTGGGCTTCCGCTTGAAGGTTGCCGAGTACATCTCATGTAAACGGCGGTAAGTGGTGAGAGCGTGTGTGAAGAAGTACACCCCTGCAGGGTTAACACCATCTATTCGAATAGCCGTGTCCGCGGTAATGGACTTCTGGGTTGCCTATAATAGTTCATAGAAAAGTGAAAGTGGATACTCTAAAAACTCGCAAGATAAGTGTGAGTGCTATGGATGGCATTCTCGTAGGGAGACGGGAGCGGATCCATACTGGTGTATTGAATGGTGAATATGTGGACTCGTGTGCGCCACCTCAAAAGAGTTGCTTGCAGTCGTAGTTCAGGTTAGCCACTGAGTCAAAGCTGGCTTGCTGCAATTAAACTCCACCACCCCCGTTATTGATACCGATGCATATGTAGATAGTTCTGATGTAAGTCTTGCTAGGTACATTTGTACTCACGTTTGCCTATTTTATGTTTTGCAGAGAGACGTCAGTCTCTCTAGTAGTTCCGTGTGGACTTCGACGTTTAGCTTGATACCTCAGCTACGATCTTGTGCCCTCGGCAGGATCTGGTAGATAGTCAGGCTTCTTAGCCTTTTTCATTTGTAGATGTCTGTACTCAGACATGTTAAGCTTCCGCTTGTGCCTTGATTTGTATGCTATGATTGTTGGGTCATGAGACCCATGTTTGTAATATCTCACTCCTCGGAGCCTAATGAATAAATACTTGAGTCGTAGAGTTATGTTGTGATGCCATGTTGTATTTACACATATCGAGCATATTCTGTGTATGATTGAAATGCTTGGTATGTGTGGGATCTGACAATCTAGTTGTTTATCCTTGGCAGCCTCTCTTATGGGGAAATGTAGTCTAGTGCTTCCATGAGCCATAGTAGTCGGCTACAGCCCGGTTCACCGGAGTCCTGCGAGCCCAGCACTACTGCTCAGGACACTTGACTGGACGGCATGTGTTTCACTTCGTTCCTGTGTCTGTCCCTTCGGGGAAATGTCACGCGGTGACATCCGGAGTCCTGCCTAGCCTGCTACTGCCCAGGTTCCCGGAGTCCTGTTAGCCCAGTGCTACAGCCCGAATTCACACGCTGCTGACCGACATGCTCGATGTGATTCATGTATGCCTGTCCCCGTAGGTTGGTGCCGCTTTGGGTTCACGACTAGCCATGTTGGCCCGGGTTCTCTATCATATGGATGCTAGCGACACTATCATATACGTGAGCCAAAAGGCACAAACGGTCCCGGGCCAGGTAAGGTGGCACCCGTGGGAATACCGTGCGTGAGGCCGCAAAGTGATATGAAGTGTTACATGCTAGATCGGTGTGACTTAGGATCGGGGTCCTGACAATGTTGTGCTTTCTAAATTTTTGATATTGGTCATTTACTCATCTACCTGTTGTTGAGCTGAGATAATTGATTTTTTTGTCAAGTGTGCTATCCGTGAGCATAAAATTGTGAAAACTTATGTATTATTTGTTCTACCCGTTCGGTACCCATCGGGTATGGGCATGTGTAAAGTTTCATACCCATGGGTATGGGTACGGGTATAATTTTGTACCCACTAAGTATACATGTATGGGTATGGTATTGCTCTACCATGCCCATACACTACCCATTGCCATTCTTAATCAGCACATGGGCCACTAATAAAAGAGTCAACATCCATATATTTATATTGCGGACATTTTTTTTGCAGGAAAATATTCTAGACCTTATTCCTAGGAAACGAAATACTAAGAATAGTGTGTATCATTTGAACATTCTTAAATAAGTAGATGGGATCAAACCTCAAAAGTTTTCGATTCCAGTAGGCTTCCCACTATCGCCCATCAATGTGTCAAATTGTCAATACAAGATGTCAAGATCGAGCATATGACAATGCATTCCTCCCTTCCTCCCCTGGCTTCACCTCTAAGCCGCTAGGAGAAGCTCATCGCATCATGCTTCCATAAAAATGAACGGCGAGGTGATGCAGGTAGCCGCTGGCGTGCTTTGGTGAGTGCTAGGGATTTGATAACCTCGTCGTCTGATACCTCTCCAACGTATCTATAATTTTTTATTGTTCCATGCTGTTATATTATCAATCTTGGATGTTTTATAATCATTTTATAGTCATTTTATATCATTTTCAGTACTAACCTATTGACATAATGTCAAGTGCCAGTTGCTGTTTTCCGCATGTTTTTTACATCGCAGTAAATCAATGCCAAACAGAGTCCAAATGCAACGAAACTTTACGGAGATCTTTTATGTTCCAGAAGACACCCGATGGGCCAAGGTAGCGCCTGGGGGTGCTCCAAGGGGAGCACAACCCACCATGGTGCGCCAGGAGACCTAGGCATGCCCTGGTGGGTTGTGCCCTCATCGGGTGCCCCCCGGTCCGCCTCTTTGCTCTATAAATACCTGGGGGAGTCCAGAACCACCAGATCCAATCTAGACACCATCACAGAGGGGTTCACCACTTCCATTGGTGCCTCTCCAATGATGCATGAGTAGTTCTTTGTAGACCTCCGGGTCCGTAGTTAGTAGCTAGATGGATTTCTCTCTCTCGTTTGATTCTCAATACAATGGTCTCTTGGAGATCCATATGACGTAACTCTTTTTGCAGTGTGTTTGTTGGGATCGAATGAACTTTGAGTTTATGACCAGATCTATCTTTTTATATCCATGAAAGTTATTTGAGTTTCTTTGATCTCTTATATGCATGATTACTTATAGCCTCGTATTTCTTCTCCAATATTTGGGTTTTGTTTGGCCAACTTGATCTATTTATCTTGCAATGGGAAGGGGTGCTTTGTAGTGGGTTCGATCTTACGGTGCTTGATTCTAGTGACAGAAGGGGAACCAACACGTATGTATCGTTGCTACTAAGGATAAAACGATAGGGTGTATCTCTACATAGATAGATCTTGTCTACATCATGCCATCATTCTTATTGCATTACTCTGTTTCTCCATGAACTTAATACACTAGATGCATGCTGGATAGCGGTCGATGTGTGGAGTAATAGTAGTAGATGCAGGCAGGTGTCGGTCTGCTAATCTTGGACGTTATTCCTATGTAATGATCATTGCCTGGATATCGTCATGATTATTTGAAGTTCTATCAATTGCCCAACAGTAATTTGTTTACCCACCGTTTGCTGTATTTTTCAAGAGAAGCCACTAGTGAAACCTACGGCCCCGGGTCTCTTTCTCATATTATTTCCCTTTGTGATCTACTTTTCCTTTGCTTTCATTTTCAGATCTATTAAACCAAAAATACAAAAATAACTTGCTGCATTTTATTCTTATTTATTTTATTTGGCGTTCGATCTATCAATCTACTACTCCCTCCGTCCTAAAATTCTCGTCTTAGATTCGTCTAGATACGGATGTATCTAATACTAAAATGTGACTTGATACATCCGTACTTAGACAAATCTAAGACAAGAATTTTGGGACAGAGGGATTACAGTTTTATTAATGCCTGTTTGCCTATCCTGGGGCGCCGCTACCCGAAAGGGATTGACAACCCCTTTCACACATCGGGTTGCGAGTATTTGTTATTTGTGTGCATTTGCTGTTTACGTTCTGTTGCTTGGTTCTCCTACTGGTTTGATAACCTTGGTTTCATTACTGAGGGAAATACCTACCGCCGCTGTGCTACATCATCCCTTCCTCTTTGCGGAAATACCGACGTAGCTTCAAGCCGCCATAAAAAGGAATTTCTGCGCCGTTACCGGGGAGGATCTTCAACATATACCAGGTTCCTAATCACAAATCTCATCTCCTCGCAATTTACATTATTTGCCATTTGCCTCTCATTTTCCTCTCCCCCTTTCACAAAAATTTGCCGTTTTTATTCACCCCTCTTTTCCGTTCGCCGTTTTCTTGTCGGATCTGTTTTTGAGTGCAATCTTGTTGAGTAGTCATCATGACTCAAGAGAACACCAAGTTGTGTGATTTCTCAAATACCAGCAACAATGATTTTGTCGGCACTCTGGTTGCTCCTCCCACCACTAGTGCGGAGTCTTTTGATATAAATAATGCTTTGCAGAATCTTGTTATGAAAGATCAATTTTCCGGTACTCCTAATGAGGATGTGGCGTCCCATCTTAATACCTTCATCGAATTATGCGATATGCAAAAGAAAAAAGATATGGACAAGTGATGTTGTGAAGATGAAATAATTTCCGTTTTCTTTGCATGATTCTGCAAAAAATTGGTTCTCTTCTTTGCCTCGCAATAGTATCAATTCTTGGAATAAGTGCAAAGATGCTTTTATCACTAAGTATTTTTCGCCCGCAAAAATTATTTCCCTTAGAACCTAGATCATGAATTTCAAGCAACTTGAACATGAGCATGTTGCACAATCTTGTGAAAGGATGAAAATGATGCTAAGGAATTGCCCAACTCATGGGTTAAATCTTTTGATGACCATACAAAATTTTTATACGGGGTTGAATTTTGTTTCTCTTAATCTTTTATATTCCGCCACGGGTGGTACTTTTATAGAAATTACTTTGGGTGAAGCCACCAAATTGCTAACAATGGCATACCGAAAGCTTATGGCATACTGAAAGAGCTCCTACTAGGAAAAAAGTTAATTCGGTTGAAGAAATTTCTTCTTTGAGTGAAAAAGTTGATGCTCTTATGAAATTGGTTGCTAGTAAAAGTGTTATTATTGATTTCAATAATATGCCTTTGTCTAGTAATTCCTCTAATAATGATGGTGATTACTATGGAAATCCTTCTTATAATAATAATAGGAACACCTCTGATCTTGAGAATAATATTATAGAATTTATCAACGCGCAAAAAGTTTTGAACACTACCATAAAGAAAAGTTGAATAAGATTGATGATTTGTCTAGAAGTGTTGATAGAATTTCTCATGATGTGCAAAATCTCACGATGAAATTTTTTGTGCCTAAGGTTGAGGAAGAAACTAAAGCTATTTATGTTTCTATGGATGAAAGTAAGAAAAGAACCGCTATGCTTAGAGCTAAAAGAGAACTTTTAGAAAAAGTGTTTTCCAGTGATTGCTTTCGTAAAAGTGATGAAGATCTTAAAATGATTGGTGTTTCTTCAATTGATTCCTTGTTTAGTAAAGTTAAGATTGATGAAAAAGGGACTGGAGAAGAGTCAACTTTAGTTAGAAGGCGCCCCGATAATTTGGAGGGTGAAAATCTTGTTGAGAAAATTGATGAAAGTGGGTTTGAAGAGGTCAAAACTTTAACTAGTGATGTGCCCACTCATTTGGATTACAAAGAATTTAATTATGATAGTTGCTCTTTGATTGATTGTATTTCTTTTTTGCAATCCATGATAAATTCACCCCATGCTTATGAACAAAATAAAGCTTTTTTTAAACATATTGTTGATGCTATGATGAAAGCTTTAGAAGAAAAGTTGGAATTACAAGTTTCAATTCGTCGAAATTTACATGATGAATAGGAACCTACTATCAAAGTCAAGATTAAAAATTATGAGTGTTTTGCTTTGTGTGACTTGGGTGCTAGTGTTTCTATAATTCTGAAATCTTTATGTGATGTGCTTGGTCTTACCGATATTGAAGAATGCTCTTTAAATTTGCACTTGGTGGATTCTACTATTAAAAAGCCTATGGGAAGAATTAATGATGTTCTTATTCTTGAAAATAGGAATTATGTGCCCATAGATTTATTGTTCTTGATATTGATTGCAATCCCTCTTGTCCAACTATTCTTGGTAGACCATTTTTATGCACTATCGGTACCGTGATTGATATGAAAGAAGGCAATATTAAGTTCCAATTTCCTTTGAGGAAGGGTATGGAACACTTCCCTAGAACAAGAATTAGGCCACCATATGAATCAATCATGCGGGCATCTTATGGATCTCGAAACAAAGATGACAAAACTTAGATCCTTGCTTTATGCCTAGCTAAGGGCGTAAAACTATAGCGCTTATTGGGAGGCAACCAAATCAATAAAATTTATTTTTGCTTTTTTCTTTCTGTTCTTGAGTGTTTGCACAATTATGCTACTGTTATGATTGTGTTTTTTGTGTTTTAATTAGTGTTCGTGACAAGTAAAGCCTTTAGGATCTTCTTTGGTGATAGTTGTTTGATCTTGCTGAAAAAACAGAAACTATTGCACTGGTGAAAATAGTTTTTATTTTTAACCAGAGAGCGATAAAATACCAATTCCCTTTGCAGTAGATTAATATATAAATTGCCCAGGCCGGCCTAATTTTTCAGAGTTTTTGGAGTTACAGAAGTACTCGAAATATCCAAATTGCTACAAACTTTTCTGTTTTTGACAGATTATGTTTTGTTTGCGTTGTGTGCTTGTTTTGATGGATCTATGGTTTTCTTTGATGAGTTTTTTCCAAAGAAAAGTTGGAATACAGTAGATATAATGCAAGAACAAAATATGAATTGGTTTTCTACAGTACTTATAGTGGTGATTTGTTTTCTTATACTAACAGATCTCACGAAGGCTTTGTTGAGTTTTGTGTGATTGAAGTTTTCAAGTTTTGGGTTATCTTATGATGGATGAAGGAATAAGGAGTGAGAAGCGCCTAAGCTTGGGGATGCCCCGGCATCCCAAGCTATTATCCAAAAGAGAGCAAGCAACTAAGATTGGGGATGCCCCAAGTGGCATCCCCTCTTTCTTCTAACGACCATCGGTATTTTACTCGAAGCTATATTTTTATTCGTCACATACTATGTGTTTTTCTTGGAGCGTCTTGTATGATATGAGTCTTTGCTTGTTTTATTTTGTGTTTTAAGTCTTGATTTCTTGCTGGACACACCTATTTGGGAGAGCCAAAATTATGTCATGATTTGTTAGAATTGCTCTCTATGCTTCACTTAAATTTTTTTATGAGCTATGGACTTGCTTAGTGCTTCACTTATATCTTTTTGAGCATGGTGTGCTTTAGTATTTTTGAAGAAATGCTCTCTTGCTTCACTTAGATTTATTTGAGAGTTATTAATTTTTTAAATAAATTTTCTCTTGCTTCACTTAAATTAATTTGAGAGAAAGAAATATTATGCTCATGATCTTGACTTATATTTGTTTGAGCTTATCAAAAGAAACACCTGAAAATTAGTCCCAAAGATATAGATATCCAAGAAGGATATAATAAAAACTTTCATGAAGATCATTGGACAAAATAAACTTGATTCTTAGTAATAGTTTTGAGATATGATGATGTGATATGTGACTCATGTTGATGAGTAATTATGCTTTAGTAAGAATATTGGTGTTAAGGTTTGTGATTCCCAACGCAAGCACGAAAGTCAATAGTCATGCAATGAAATTATATCCTACTTGTGGTGCATTATTCAGTGTTAATTATGCTTAATGCTCGCTTATGAGATTATTCGTTTCTTGGTTGGTCGCTTATCGATCTTTTGTTATTCTCACGATGAGTGTTTATTCACTTATCATTTCACAAGAGTAAGGCAAAGGTGTCATAATAAATTCCTTGGAAAGTGTTGGTACGCAAAGGCACCCGTGGATACAGCTAGCCATGGAAAGTGAAAGTATGGTTGAAAAAGGAATAAACTTTATTTTCTATTTGGGAACCTCCGATGATATATCTAGAATGGAAAGTATTGGGAACTCCAAGTCATTTTAGTTGGTAGGAAGGGCACACCTCCCAAAATGTGTTTATCTCTAAGTTTTTTGCTTTGAGCTCTGGCACCTCTACAAATCCCTACTTCCCTCTGCGAAGGGCCTTTCTTTTACTCTATGCAATTTTTATTTTGAATTTGAGTCTCCATCTTCTCTTAAAAAGCACCAACTAGGAGGCACTATGATCATACTTGAGCATTGGGCATAATTAATATTCAAGTGTGTTTCATGAATGGATCAATGATAGAGCATGATGGGCTAGGGATAGCTTATTTTAGCATTGATATTTTGAAAGAGATGGTTGCTTGTTGATATGTTTGAGTATTAAGTTATCATGTCAAAACTACACTATTGCTTCGAAAAATATAAAAGTCCAAATGTCCAAGCTATAAAGAAAAGAAATATGTGATGACATGTTAGGCAGCATTCCACATCAAAAATTCTGTTTTTATCATTTACCTACTCGGCGATGAGCAGGAATTAAGCTTGGGGATGCTGATACGTCTCCAATGTATCTATAATTTTTTATTGTTCCATGTTGTTATATTATCAATCTTGGATGTTTTATAATCATTTTTTATCATTTTTTTGGTACTAACCTATTTACATAGTTCCAAGTGTCAGTTGTTGTTTTTCGCATGTTTTTTACATCACAGGAAATCAATACCAAATGGAGTCCAAATGCAACGAAACTTTACGGAGATTTTTTATGGACTAGAAGACACCCAATGGGCCAAGGCAGCGCCTTGGGGGTGCTCTGAGGGGAGCACAACCCACCAGGGCACGCTAGGAGGCCCAGGCGCGCCCTGGTGGGTTGTACCCACCCTCGGGTGCCCTCGGACCGCCTCTTTGCTCTATAAATACTCCCAATATTCCAGAAACCCTAGGGGGGTCAACGAAAATCAATCCAGCCGCTGCAGAGTCTAGAACCACCATATCCTATCTAGACACCATCACAGAGGGGTTCACCACTTCCATTGGTACCTCTCCGATGATGCATGAGTAGTTCTTTGTAGACCTTCGGGTCCGTAGTTAGTTGCTAGATGGCTTCCTCTCTCTCGTTTGGTTCTCAATACAATGGTCACTTGGAGATCCATGTGATGTAACTCTTTTTGATGTGTGTTTGTTGGGATAAAGATGAACTTTGACTTTATGATCAAATCTATCTTTTTATATCGATGAAAGTTATTTGAGTTTGTTTGATCTCTTATACGCATGATTGCTCATAGCCTCGTATTTCTTCCCTGATATTTGGGTTTTGTTTGGCCAACTTGATCTATTTATCTTGTAATGGGAAGAGGTGCTTTGTAGTGGGTTCGATCTTATGGTGCTTGATCCCAGTGACAGAAGGTGAACCGACACGTATGTATCGTTGCTACTAAGGATAAAATGATGGGGTCTATCTCTACATAGATAGATCTTGTCTACATCATGCCATCGTTCTTATTGCATTACTCCGTTTCTCCATGAACTTAATACACTAGATGCATGCTAGATAGCGGTCGATGTGTGGAGTAATAGTAGTAGATGCAGGCGGGAGTCAGTCTAATAATCTTGGACATGATGCATATGAAATGATCATTGCGTGGATATCGTCATGATTATTTGAAGTTCTATCAATTGCCCAACAGTAATTTGTTTACCCACTGTTTGCTCTTTTTTTCGAGAGAAGCCACTAGTGAAACCTACGGCCCCCGGGTCTCTTTCTCATATTATTTGCCTTTGTGATCTACTTTTCCTTTGCTTTTATTTTTAGATCTATTAAACTGAAAATACAAAAAATACCTTGCTGCATTTTATTCTTATTTATTTTATTTGGCGTTCGATCTATCAATCTACTACAATTTTATTCATGTATGTTTGCCTATCTTGGGGCGTCGCTACCCGAAAGGGAATCACAACCCCTTTTACACGTTGGGTTGCGAGTATTTGTTATTTGTGTGTAGGTGTTGTTTATGTTGCGTTGCTTGGTTCTCCTACTGGTTCGATAATCTTGGTTACATCACTGAGGGAAATACCTACCGCCGATGTGCTGCATCATCCCTTCCTCTTTGGGGAAATACCGGCGTAGCTTCAAGCCACCATCACCGTCCCACGAAGAAACATAGAAATTAGTCATGATGAAAAAAGAAGGATGGAGAAGGAGGCAACCAGGTTGAGGTTGCCCAGCAAAATGAAGAGATACTTCCCTACCATGGTGGCTGACAGCTGCCATACCGCCACTAGCGCGACGAAGACCCTGGCACGGGCATCCATCAAGAGGACCTCGGTTGAGTGATGACCCACAAGTATAGGGGATCAATTGTAGCTCTTTTCGATAAGTAAGAGTGTCGAACCCTCGATGAGCAGAAGGAAATGACAAGTGGTTCTCAGCAAGGTAATGTTTGCAAGTGCTGAATTGTAAGTACCACAGTAGTTTGATAGCAAGATAATTCGTAACGAGCAAGTAACGATGATATTAGCAAAAGTGCAGCAAGGTAGCCTAATCCTTTTGAGGCAAAGGACAGGCCAAAATGGTCTCTTATAATAAGCAAAGAGTCCTTGAGGGTACATGGGAATTTCATCTAGTCACTTTCATCATGTTGGTTCAATTCGTGTTCGCTACTTTGATAATTTGATATGTGGGTGGACCGGTGCTTAAGTGATGTTCTTACTTGAACAAACCTCCTACTTATGATTAACCCTCCCACAAGCATCCACAACTACGAGAAAAGTATTAAGAATAAATTCTAACCATAGCATTAAACATTTGGATCCAATCGGTCCCTTACGGAATAGCGCATAAACTGGGGTTTAAGCTTCTGTCACTCTCACAACCCATCATCTAATTGCTACTCCACAATGCATTCCCTTAGGCCCAAATATGGTAAAGTGTCATGTAGTTGACGTTCACATGACACCACTAAGGTAATCACAACATACATACTAAAAAAATATCAAACACATATCAAGTTCACACGATTACTTGCAACATGATTTCTCCCGTGACCTCAAGAACAAAAGTAACTACTCACAAGTGATAAACATGCTCAAGATCACATGGGTATTAAATAGAATAATGGATCTGAAAATATAATATTCCACCAAATAAACCATATAGTAATCAACTACAAGATGTAATCAACACTACAAGTCACCCACAAGCACCAATCTATAGTTCTGGTAATAAGATTGAACACAAGAAATGAACTAGGGTTTGAGATGAGATGGTGATGTTGAATATGTTGATGGGCCCTCCCCAAGATGGGAGAGTTGTTGGTGATGATCATGACGATGATTTCCCCCTTCGGGAGGGAAGTTCCCCCGGCAAAATCGCTCCGTCAGAGGGAAAAAGTGCTCCTGCCCAAGTTCCGCCTCGAGACGGCGGTGCTCCATCCTGAAAGTCCTCTCCTAATTTTTTTCTAGGTCAAAATGACTTATATACCATAAGATGGGCACCGGAGGTGGGCCTGGGTGAGCACAACCCACCAGGGCGCGCCCTGGCTCCCTGGCGCGCCCAGGTGGGTTGTGCCCACCTGGTGGGCCTCCTCTTGTACTTATTTGCTCCAATATTCATCATATATTCCATAAAAATTCTTCGTGAAGTTTCAGCCTGTTTGGAGTTGTGCAGAATAGGTAGCCTGACATAGCTTTTCCAGGTCTAGATTTCCAACTGTCGGAATTCTCCCTCTTTGTGTGTACCTTGCAAATTATCAGAGAAAAGGCATTAGAATTACTCCAAAAACCATTATTATGCATAAAAACATCATAAATAATAGTAGGAAAACATGATGCAAAATGAACGTATAAACTCCCCCAAGCTTAGACCTGGATTGTCCTCAATCGAAAACTGAAATCAAAAAACATGTCCACATGCCGGGAGAGAGAGAGAGAGAGGTGTCGATAAAAACAAAATACGGTCATAGAAGCATCATGTTTATTATTATAACAGCAAGAAGCTTAAACATAAGACACTTATCATAGAACTTTTATCATAGACTTCTCATGCATAAGTGACAATTCATCACACTATCGAAGTATAAAGCAAAAACTTTATTAGAAACCAACAGACTATATTCTCAGTCAACTTTGCAACTACAATTCATCATCTTTTCAGGAAGGGTCACGTATCGGAGCCTTTAGGCAAGTCCACATACTCAACCATCATATAATATTCTATGATTGCTAACACTCAACACATACACATGAGCAAAACGTTTCAAGCAGACACATAGAAAGATAGGGGCTTATAGTTTCGCCTCCCAACGTATTCACCTCAAGGGTGATGTCAACAATAATAACTCATGCTACCCATATTCAACTGGACATATGTGCCTAGATCTTTCCTCACCGCATGATGCTTGCCAAAGGAGAAAATAAGAAGGAATAGAGAGAAAACTTTGACTCTTTGCATAAAAGTAAATACATAAAAGTAAAAGATAGGACATTCCCAGAGGGAAGCAGAGGTTGCCATGCACTTATTTGTTTGTATGCTCAACCCCTTAGTGCAAAAGAACTTCAGGTTGTATTGCCACTTGTGATAGCAACCTTTATTATGCATTATGTCACATTTATTCTTCACCATCACAAGTTCGTACAATGCTCAATTTTCACTTACACTAAATGATCTCACACTTTTAGAAGCAATTTTTATTGCCTTTTTGCACCGATGACAACTTACTTGAGGGATCTTGCTCAATCCCTACGTAGGTATGGTGGACACTTGAAAATAAGATTTGTGATTTAAGGGTTTTTGGATGCACAAGTAGTATCTCTACTTGGTGCAGAATTTTTAGCTCGCAAAGATAGGGGGCAAGCACCACATGTTGAAGGATCCATGACAATATAACTTCTATGTGAATATGAACAAACATAAATCATTAAGTTGTCTTCCTTGTCTAACGTCAACAATTTTGGCATATAATATTTTGATGGGGGCTCACAATCACAAAAAAATTCTAGGATAGTGTATTTATATGTGAATCTTCCCTTCCCTTATTAATTCTTTCATGTGTTGCATCATTGACTAATGTTATGTTTGTCAATCTCTAATAAAACTTTCTACTTATACTTTTCCTTATGTGGTGTCATCACCTACCATAAGATTATCATATGATCTTCTTGATTTATTTCCTTTCTTTTTATTGCAACATGGAAGTAAAGAAAGCAAAAACTCAAACTAAACTTTATTATATATCTCGCACACGATTACAAGGATAGATCACTAAGAAAACTCTTGAAAAGAAAGGATCGAACTAAACTTTTATTCATCTAAAGCAAAATATCAAACTAAAGTAAGTAAAGGCAAACGATAGAGGGGATGATATGATACCGGGGCACCTTCCCCAAGCTTGGTGGAAGCTAAGGGGAGTGCCCATACTCGATACTCAATTTTCTTTTGGTGATGAAGAAGAAATCTTGTCCTCGGGATTCCATGGCAGAGGTCCACCATATAAGAGGAGGAGTGAGTCTCACGGGTCCTGCAACCGGCAGCCAAACTCATACCTTTAAATCTGGCCTCATATTCAAAACTTGGTTTTGGAGATCGTAGATCTGGCTTTGGAGGAAGTTGATTTGCTCGTTGAGGGTGAAGACGATGTCATTCATGGGCCTGCCATCCACCTTGAGATCACAGGAAAGGTTCGTTATCATGAGGTGATTGGCATTGAGTCCACGCTCCACCATCCCCTTGCACCGGAAGACCTCCTGCTCCATAGCTTCAAGCCTAGCCTCCACAGTTCCCGTCCCCTTGGGAGCTGGCACATCGCGGAGGTGAAGCACCCCATCATGCATCTGGATGACCTGACAGTGCTTCACCACCTCCCGCAAATATGGGTTGATGACGTTCTTGAAGAACTTGTCCTTGGAGTATCTTGAAGAGGCCATGGTAGATGGGGTGTGACAGAAAACAGCAAGAAAAGAAACAGGAGATTTCTCTGCGATATGGTGGTCAATAGGTTCGGGGGTATATAAAGATTTTTTTTATCTTGGGAGGCAAGAAAACTATATAAAAACGGAGTCCAGAAGGACCCACCTGGGCGCGCCTTGCTTGTCTAGTTCCCACCAGGGTACGCTTCCTGGAAGTTTCTTATTTTCCTAATTTTCTAGATATTCCAAAGCTGACAAAAAATATTTTTGTGGATTTTTCAGAGTCCGTTTACTTATCGTACCACATACCTCCTTATTTTCACGATTCTGGAGTGTTCCAGAAGGACTCTGTTATGTGTTCTTCCAGTGTCAAAGTTTGGATAATATTACTTTCAGCATTAATGGGTGTACCAGAGATACAATGTTTTATTCGTTGCCCGTTAACAACCTTCGGCTTAGTACCTTTGGCATTATTTATTTTGATGGCTAGATCGATAAAACTCCTAGATAACATAGGGTCCTTCCCATTTTGAGAGGAGTTTTCCTGCAAAGAATCTAAAACGAGAGTTGTACAAAAGAACATATTCTCCGACTTTAAACTCAAGCTTTTGAATTCTTTTATCATGCCATCTTTTAACTTTTTCTTTAAACAATTTGGCATTTTCATAAGCTTGGGTTCTCCATTCATCTAACGAGCTAATATCAAATAACCTCTTCTCACCGGAAAGTTTGAAATCATAGTTGAGTTCTTTAATTGCCCAATATGCTTTATGTTCTAACTCAAGACACAAATGACAAGATTTTCCATAAAACATTTTATAAGGTGTCGGGGAAAATGTACAGGGGCAGACATTTTCCCCTGACTCGTGCACAGACAAGACAAGGGCAAGACGGAGATTGAAGAACCAAAAGACTTGAAGAACCAACATGCAGCTTAGAGAGATCGAGATCGAGCCAAAGGAACATGATATCAACAAGAAAAGAGCCTCCCTTGCCGGGCAGGCGAGCCTTGCAAGGCACTGGGCCACCACCAGAAGCAAGCAACCAAGACTCCCCGGCAGTGCCTGCCGGGGCTTGCGGGGCCTGAACCACCCCGCCAACCGCGCAAGTATGACCCACGTCGTCAATCAGTGCGGTGTCAAGCCGCAAGTTGATTAAGTGGCAGCGTTTGCCACATGGCAGCCATCTCCTACAGAAGAAACCCACAAGTGACACCCGTCCAGCGACGTGTCAAGAGAATAGATGCGGAGCTGGCAAGTGTAGGATCGAAAGTATGTCTAGAGGGGGGATGATTAGACTACTTGACCAAATAAAAATCTAGCCTTTTCCCCAATTTTATGTCTTGGCAGATTTTAGCAACTTAGCACTAGTCAAGCAATCAACCTACACATGCAAGTCTAAGAGTATATCAGCGGAATGTAAAACATTGCACATGAAGGTAAAGGGAGGAGTTTGGAGGGAGCAAACGCAATGTAGACACGGAGATTTTTGGCGTGGTTCCAATAGGTGGTGCTATCGTACATCCATGTTGGTGGAGACTTCAACCCACGAAGGGTAACGGTTGTGCGAGTCCACGGAGAGCTCCACCCACAAAGGGTCATGAAGAAGCAACCTTGTCTATCCCACCATGGCCATCGCCCATGAAGGACTTGCCTCACTAGGGTAGATCTTCCCGAAGTAGGCGATCTCCTTGCATGTACAAACTCCTTGGTTCAACTCCACAATCTTGTCGGAGGCTCCCAAGTGACACCAAACCAATCTAGGCGACACCACTCTCCAAAAGGTAATAGACAGTGTGTTTATGATGAACTCCTTGCTCTTGTGCTTCAAATGATAGTCTCCCAACACTCAACTCTCTCTCACTGATTTGGATTTGGTGGGAAGAATATTTGAGTGGAAAGCAACTTGGAGAAGGCTAGAGATCAAGATTCATATGGTTGGAATGGAATATCTTGGTCTCAACACATGAGTAGGTGGTTCTCTCTCAGAAAATGAATGTTGGAAGTGTAGGAATGTTCTGATAACTCTCTCCATGAATGAAGAGTGGGTGGAGGGGCATATATAGCCTCCACACAAAATCTAACTGTTACACACAAATCACCAAACTCGGTGGAACCGAATAATGAAACTCGGTGAAACCGATTTAGTTAAAAATGTGAATGTTAGGATTTTCGGTGGGACCAACATGCCAACTCGGTGTGACCGATTTCATTAGGGTTAGGGCACATAATCTCGGTAAGACCGATTACACAAACTCGGTGGGACCGATTTTGGTAATAAGCTAACCAGAGAGTTGGTCAGGAAAACTCGGTGAGACCGAAACGTTACGAAGGGAAATAGAGAGTTTGCAATTCCATCTCGGTGAGACCGAGATCCCTATCGGCAAGACCAAAGTGACTAAAGTGTGTGGAAGTGGCTATGTCAAATGAACTCGGTGGCGCCGGATAGAAAATTTCGGTGAGGCCGAGTTTGACTTTTGGTTTGGGACATATGTGGATATGAGAAAGTAGTTGAAGGTTTTTGGAGCATATCACTAAGCATTTTGAGCAAGCAACACATTAAGCAACACCTCATCCCCTTTTAATAGTATTGGCTTTTCCTATGGACTCAATGTGATCTTGCATCACTAAAAGTAAAATGTAGAGTCTTGAGCTTTAGAGCTTGAGCCAAGCTTTTGTCCTTAGCATTTTGAGGGGTCCACAGTTCTAATCCATGCCATGCCAATCATTGAGCTTTCCCGAAATATTTATCTTGAGATATCATTAGCTCAATGAGCTATATGTTGTTAGGAATTACAAAAACCACCCAGGGATAGTTGCACTTTCAATCCCCCCCTTTTGGGTAATTGATGACAACATATAAATCAAAGCTTCGAGAAATGGTCATAAGATTGAAATACATCGTCGCTTTGAGAAGTATGCGATAAACAAGAGCTCCCCCTAAATTTGTGCATTATTTAAAATTTGCTTTTGAATGCAAATGCACAATCGATTAGGATCATGGGTTACTCTTCCATGTCACATACATCTTGGTGGAGCGCTCAAAATGATGGAAATTAAAAGCGTGCACTCATCACCAAGCAAAGTGAATGATCATATATGCGATATAAGAGATAATATCATCCAGGCAAGCATTAAAGTAGCATATGATCAAACACATGATCAAACAAGTATCTCACACAGACATAGAGTATCAACCAAGCACACAATAAAGTTCAACCAAAAGCAAGAGAGACAAAGAAGCAAAAACACTCTCTCTCGAAGCCTATGATCTATACATTTCTCCCCCTTTGGCAACAAGTCACCAAAAAGTCTATGCGTCTCTCAGGCTTGGTCTTCAGGAGGTGGTGTAGAGAGAACTCCAAGGACGAAGGCATCTGTTGATGTAGTTGGAGCTGGTGGGGTGGGTGCTGGAGGTGGTACTAAAGCTGTTGCTGCTGGTGCTGACGATGTAGCTCTAGAATCTGGTACTGGCACTGCAGCTGACCTCTGACTCCTTGGCACATGCTGAAAAGCATCCGTAGTTGCCCTTCCTCTCCTCTCCTCAGCTTCCTCCTGGAGCTGCTCAACTGCAGTCTGTATCTCCGTCACCTTGAGGTGAAGATCATAGAATTTTGTCTCAACAATCCTTTCCAAGCTCTCATGATTCTGAGTCAGGGTGTCCAAGCCCTTCTCAATCCTCAATGTTGCTTGTATCAGTTAACCCAATTGATCTTGTTTGATTTTCAGGAACACCTGAGATGCTTCCTCAGCAGTTGGCATCCTTGTAGCTTTCTCTGCCTTAGCCGTAGCTCTCTTCTCTTGTGCTTGTGCTGATGAAGGTTCATCCTCATTCGTCACAACTGTGTTATCTTCAAGTTCTGGGTGCAAAGGTAAGTGCTCCTTGTCCAATAGGTAGGTGTATGTGCCCATCTTTGATTTGATGAGCTCCTGAATGTGTGGAGCATACCCATAAGATCTTTTCTGGTCAGCAGCTGTCCTCTTGATTGTCTCTACAATAAGACTCATGACCTTGAATTTTTGAGGTACATCAAACATTTGCAGCAAGTTGATGGAATGTCTCTAATCATCTTGTGATCTCTAGACTTGGGTAGCAAAGTATGCCTTGAGATGGTGTTGATAGTAGGCAGACCAGACAACGAATAGTGCACAGATCCAAGCTTGTGTGTCTCTAAAGCTTTATCAGGGATCTCTTTGTACATGTTTGCCATAGAGTTGTGGTCTTTCTTCTTCTTGGCATACACATCCAAATCATCATCATGTTCCTCTGGGGCATTGATCAACTTGGCCCATTCTTCAACAGTTTATTGGTACCTCGTACCTTCAGACATCCATACTATCCTTCCATCTGGATAGAAATGAGCAATGGAGTAAAATTGCATAACTAGCTCATCATTCCATTTGGTCAACTTTTGACCCACAAACTCGTCAACTCCACAAGCTCTATAGATTTCATGTACACCTGGGAAATAGTCTTCATTTTCATCAATGAATTCCCAATCGACCTATTTTATAACATAGACAATTGGCTTCTTGTCAAGCAGAATAGTCTCATAGAAATCCTGTTGTTCCTTGGTGTGGAACCTATAGTCAACAGCAGTCCTCCTCCTCACAGCATAAGGATCAGACAATCTCCACAATCTCAGTCCTGCATCCTTCCTGATATTCATGTCCTCAGCTACTGGATGAGCATCATTGTGGTCTGGAATCTTGGGTTTCAGTTTTCTTAGCACTAGGGCTTCATCATCCTCTTCTTCAACTTCAGGCACTGGGGCCTTGTTCTTCTCTTCAGCTGGGATGTTTCTGGTGCTTCTCTTGGGCTTAGAAGGCTTCTGAGCTTGAGCTGCTGCTTTGGGAGCAGTTTTGGGCTTTGATGGGGGAGCCCCTGACTTGATAGCATCTCCCATGAGCTTCTGAGACTTGGGAGCTGGAGCAGCATCTTCTTCCTCTTCATCTTCTTCTGGCTCTCTCATGATGGAGGATCTACCAAGCACTCTGGCAGTGGTCTTCTTGACCCTCTCCTTCCTCTTCTTCCCATATCCAGCCTCTTTGGGTTCAAGAGTGAACTCCATAGTTCCTTGAGTGGAGGCTCTGGCCTTAGACATAGGAATCCTTTTTGCTGGTGCCTTCTTGTTCAACCTTGGCTTAATTGTTGCAACTATGCCATAGTATTTCTTTAGCACCTTCTTCTTGGAGCTGACTTCCTCCTCAGTAGCCACATAGTCCTCATCTTCAGAATCTAAGGTTTTCTTCTTCCTTGACCTGGTGGCTGCCTTTGGCAAATTACTGGGAGTGCTCCTGCTGCCATCATCTGAGGTACTTGAGAGACTAGTGCCCTCACTCAATTGCACTTGCTCTTTTGACCTGTTCTGACTATCACTCTGGTCTGACATTCTAGCAAGCAAACTAACAACAAACCCTGTGAATAGATATAGATGAGGTAGAATGGATGAGCATCATAAAGTGCAGAGTTTTTGCAAAACTGATGACTCAAAAACTTAGTTTTAGTTCTCCACAGAAAGCATTTCGGTGATACCGATTTGTTAAACTCGGTGATACCGAAGCAATTTTGGAACCTAAACTAGTGAACTCGGTCAGACCAAGTCACAGTTTGGTGGCACCGAGACGGCTATTGTTTCATATAGAATCGAACTCAGTCACACCGATTTGCAATTTTAGGTCAGTCCGAAAATGCATGTGCAATGGCCTAAGCCAAATCGGTGAGACCGATTTCTACAACCCGGTCGGTCCGAGATGAGTTCAGCGGAAACCTAACCCTAAATTTTCGAATCAAACCTAACCTAAAGGATGTTTTCTCTGGATAGATAGTTTTCATACGTGGTAAAGATCATGGCAAAGCAATGTGCTATGAATCGGAGTAAGGAAATAGCACAAAGCATCGAACCCATACCCTATTTCGACGGGAGTTTGCTACGGCGACAACTACGGAGCAGAATTCCATTGACGGCGACAGAAACCAAGACGGGAGGTCGCTGGCGGCGAGGAGACAATCCGGAGACCCGAGGAGGCAGAGCAGGATATGCGCGGGCTGAGAATGTTTGAAGAAATTTCCAAATTCTCACCCCTGGGTATATATATCCTGACCTTGTCGGTGTGACCGAGTGGAACAACTCGGTGGCACTGAGATGCAGAATCGCAAGCGGTTACTGGAACTAGGTGTGACCGAAAAGTTCAAATCGGTTGGACCGAGATGGAAAACCTAGATCAACTTAGTGAACTCGGTGTGACCGAAGTGGATGACTCAGTCATACCGAAATGCACAAAGAGGTTTTTGAAGTTTAAGTCTATGATGAATTAGGGACTCAGAGTGCTCCTCACACAGAGTGGTTCAAATCTGACTTGATCAAACTTTGTGATGTAGCATGAATAGAGTTTGAGACAAGAATAACATAGATAGCTAGAGGAGGTTCTTAGGCATTCTTGTCCATCCACTTGGCAAAAGAGAAAACGCCAAACAATCAAAACAATAAGTGGATGTCCTTGAATGAGTAAAATATGCAATCAACATGCTTACACAACAAAATGGCAAATGAAATATGTGACAATGCATTCACAAACACTCTAGCGTCTATCAAGCAATTGGCGATTACTAGGTCATCTATATATGAGTATATTGACTAAGGAGTCAAATGAGGATATTTGATCGTAGGTCATACTCATCGTTTAAGCAAAAGTGGGGTTGCCACTTTTACATAAAGCATTGTTGTGCTCACACTTTTAGAGTTGCTTTAGCTCAATTGATTAGAGTAAAGCTCCCCCTAGATGTGATATCCCTCCTAAGAGGGAAGAACTAACCTTGGGTTTTGTTGATCATGATTTCAAGTAGGTGTTGAAGATGTAGATGCTCAATGTTGATGTAGATCATTTGGAGCACTCCATTGGAGTGAGTTGCACCTTCAATACCTACACGGGTTAGTCCCACAAGGAACAAACAAGGATATCCATAGACATAGAGTGATGTTCACATAACATGATGTCCATGAAAGCATTAGATTACCTTGTCCCTTGTCTTACCAACAATAGGGTTTGTGACTTCTAGAACTAGTGCAAGATGTGGAAGTTGTTTGCACATGTCCTTGCCAATAGATACGAGTGAAGTATGTTGGCAGAGTCACTGTCAAGAACTCTCTAGTTCTTCTTCTTCGGGATCCACATCATCTTGATGGGAATCCTTGGAGTTGTAGTCGTACTTTATGTAGTTGAACTTGATGTACTTGGGAACCCACTTGACCAAGGCCTTGGGAGCTTCTTCAAATGCATCAATCTCCTCTTGAAGCTTGCATGCCTGCAGGTCGACTCTAGAGGATCCCCGGGTACCGAGCTCGAATTCGCCCTATAGTGAGTCGTATTACAATTCACTGGCCGTCGTTTTACAACGTCGTCTTGGGGTATTGATCTTCTTCCCACTCAACTCCATTGGCATTGAACTTTCGTTCAAAACCAATTCCTTGATTCTTCCGGTGTCTTCCTTGCTTGCGTACAATTTCCTCAAATTGCTTACTCCCGACAAGGCTCTTGTAAACACCTTTCTCTATAATTCCCTTCAATAAGCTATTTTCTTGCTCAAGTGTAACTTGTCTAAGAGAATCATTAGTGGAATCAAGAGAACTACTAGAAGCAACAAAATTGGATTTAGCATGATTATTGTTACTACTAGAAGAAGAATCTTTCTTACTCTTGTTGCTAGATTTAACTTGTGGCATGTAAGTAGACAAGAGTAAACGCTTGGCAATGTAAGAAGAACTTTTCTTGCGAAGATCATCATTGATTGCCTTTAAGAACCCATGCTCTTGCTCAAGGTTGAGCTTTTCAAAGCGTAACTTTTCATGAGTCTTTAAAAGTTCTCGATGATCTTCAAGGTAGTTTCATGAGCTAACTTAAGAGTGTTTAGAGCTTTAGACAGATGCTCAATCTCCTTCTTATCATCGTCATTCGTTTTATCTTGAATAGCATGATTAATAGTAAGTTCATCATAGTTTTCATAACTAGAGTTGTCAACAAGTAAATCATCATCTCCTAGCAAATCATCTTCATCACTATTGAAATCAACATACTTGGGGTGTGATACCTTTGGGCCTTTAGCCATGAAGCATATTCCAATTCCTTCATTTGGTGAGTCAAATATGTCGTAGGAGATGGTTGATACAAGTGCTAGACCGGCAACACCTTCATCTTGAGTATATTAGGAGTCGGAGTGATAACTTATCTCGGAGTGATTGTCGGAGTCGGAGTCGGATACCCATTTACCAACATGAGCTTGATGTCTTCGATTTGTGTAGCTCCGTGATGATTTGTCCTTCCTTCCCGAATCCTTGCTTCTCCGTGATATTCTTCATTCATAACGTTCATCTCCACTCCTTCTCTCTCTAGGTGGTGATTCTTCTCTTCTACTTCTTCTTTTGGGTGAATCTTCTCTTCTTTTGTAGGGAGCCATACACTCATTGGAGTAGTGTCCGGGTCTTCCACAATTGTAGCAATTACGTTCATGACTCGAAGATCTTTTGTCATTGTAGGACCTTGACTTGGAACTTCTTTCCTTGGTTCTACTCTTGTAGAACTTGTTGAAGTTCTTCACCATTAGGCTCAATTCTTCATTGAAGGATTGTTTCTCACTTGATGATGTAGGAGCATCACATGAGGCTTTTAAGCACCACTTGACTTATTGTGAAGCTCTTCCTTATCCTTGAGTGACATCTCATGAGCAACAATTCTTCCAATGACTTACGTTGGCTTGAGATCTTTGTAATTGGGCATCATTTGAATCAATGTACACACGGTATCATATTTTCCATCCAAGGCTCTTAGGATCTTCTTGATGATGAATCTATCGGTCATCTCTTCACTTCCTAAGCCGGCAATCTCAATTGTGATGAGAGCAATCCTAGAGTACATTTCAGCGACACCTTCACCATCCTTCATTTTGAACTTGTCAAGTTGACTTTGAAGCACATCCAATTTGGATTCCTTGACGGAGTCGGTACCTTCGTGCATATCAATCAAAGTATCCCAAATGTCCTTTGCATTGTCAAGATGACTGATTTTGTTGAATTCTTCGGGGCACAATCCGTTGAAGAGGATATCGCAAGCTTGAGCATTGTATTGCAGCATCTTCAACTCTTCCGGGGTAGCTTCACGGTTTGGTTCTTTCCCATCAAAGAATTCACCTTGCAAGCCAATACACACAATAGCCCAAACGGCGGGGTTATGTCCAAGAATATGAATTTTCATCTTATGCTTCCAACTAGCAACATTAGTACCGTCAAAGTAAGGACCTCTACGGTGGTAATTTCCCTCACTAGATGCCATACTCTCCTAGGTTGTGAAACCAAGGCTGTGATCACCAAATGCTACGGAAATCAAGGTAAATGGAGACCAAAGCTCTGATACCACTTTTAGGATTGAAAGTATGTCTAGAGGGGGGGGGGTAATTAGACTACTTGACCAAATAAAAATCTATCCTTTTCCCAATTTTAAGTCTTGGCAGATTTTAGCAACTTAGCACTAGTCAAGCAATCAACCTACACATGCAAGTCTAAGAGTATAGCAACGGAATGTAAAACATTGCAGATGAAGGTAAAGGGAGGAGTTTGGAGGGAGCAGACACAATGTAGACACGGAGATTTTTGGTGTGGTTCCGATAGGTGGTGCTATCGTACATCCACGTTGGTGGAGACTTCAACCCACAAAGGGTAACGGTTGCGCGAGTCCGTGGAGGGCTCCACCCATGAAGGGTCCACATAGAAGAAACCTTGTCTATCCCACCATGGTCATCGCCCACGAAGGACTTGCCTCACTAGGGTAGATCTTCACGAAGTAGGCGATCTCCTTGATTCAACTCCACAATCTTGTCGGAGGCTCCCAAGTGACACCTAACCAATCTAGGAGACACCACTCTCCAAAAGGTAATAGACAGTGTGTTGATGATGAACTCCTTGCTCTTGTGCTTCAAATGATAGTCTCCCCAACACTCAACTCTCTCTCTCTCTCTCTCACTGATTTGGATTTGGTGAAAAGAAGATTTTAGTGGAAAGCAACTTGGAGAAGGCTAGAGATCAAGATTCACATGGTTGGAATGGAATATCTTGGTCTCAATACATGAGTAGGTGGTTCTCTCTTAGAAAATGAATGTTGGAAGTAGGAATGTTCTGATAGCTCTCTCCATGAATGAAGAGTGTGTGGAGGGGTATACATAGCCTCCACACAAAATCTAACCGTTACACACAAATCACCAAACTCGGTGGGACTGAATAATGAAACTCGGTCAGACCGATTTAGTTCAAAAAGTGAATGTTAGGCTTTTCGGTGGGACTGACATGTCAACTCAGTGTGACCGATTTCATCAGGGTTAGGAAATAACATAATCTCAGTAAGACCGATTACACAAACTCGGTGGGACCAATTTTGGTAATAAGCTAACCAGAGAGTTGGTCAGGCAAACTCAGTGGCATCGATTCGCTCATATCGATGAGACCAAAACGTTACGAAGGGGAAACGGAGAGTTTGTATTGCGAACTCGGTGGGATCGATCGTTCATCTCGGTTGGACTGAAACATTACGAAGCAAAACAGAGAGTTTGTAATCCCATCTCGATGAGACCGAGATCCCTATCGGTAAGACCGAAGTGACTAGGGTTTGTGGCAGTGGCTATGTCAAATGAACTCGGTGGCGCCGGATAGAAAATTTCAGTGGGGCCGAGTTTGACTTTTGGTTTGGGACATATGTGGATATAAGAAAGTAGTTGAGGGTTTTTGGACCATATCACTAGGCATTTTGAGCAAGCAACACCTCGTCCCCTTTTAATAGTATTGCCTTTTCCTATGGACTCAATGTGATCTTGCATCACTAAAAGTAAAAGGTAGAGTCTTGAGCTTTAGAGATGGAGCCAAGCTTTTGTCCTTAGCATTTTGAGGGGTCCGCATTTCTAATCCATGCCATGCCAATCATTGAGCTTTCCTAAAATATTTATCTTGAGATATCATTAGCTCAATGAGCTATATGTTGTTAAGAATTACCAAAACCACCCAGGGATAGCTGCACTTTCAGCTAGATAAGCCCAACAGGCCTTGCCGGGAAACTAGTGATGTGACACTGAGCGGTGCATTTAATACACTCTGCCAGCCCACAGAGTTAGGTATGATAGCACTGTTTGCTATCATATCAGTGGGTAATGACTGCTTTGCCACTGTGGTGACCCCTTAATCTATAAAAGGAGGCCTATGGCGATCGTTGGAGGGGGTTCGAGGGTGGGAAACTTGACAAAAACCCAAGCCACCATACACTTGTGGTGACCATAGACCTGAGGCAGGCCTTGCCGGGCAAGTGTACCACGCACCACCACGTTCATTTCCACCATCAATCCACAAAAGCAGGAGTAGGGTCTTACGCCTCGCGGCGGCCCGAACCTGGGTAAATTGCTTGTGTGCTTGTTGTCGTGCTGCTACGCACTAGTCTGCTCTTTATGCAACGCGATGTCCCCCGCCGAACCAGCAAGGGGCCGCCCGGTCCCATAGGTGGCCACGGATATCCCGCGACATCTTTGGCGCGCCAGGTAGGTGGCTCACTTGTGCGAACCTGAAAGCATGCGCAGCACATCATCTTCAACACCGTCTCCATCTTTGATGACGCCATCGACCGTGGCGCCCACGGTGACGCAGAAGTGAAGCGGGGGGGGGGGGGAAGATCCACTCTTTCACCGCGTTGTCGCTCTCCAGGATTCGCCGTGGTGATGGTTACGACCAAGGCCACCATCGATGGCAATAGATTAACTCCTGCGGCTCATATGGCGTTATCACCATCTGAGCATTGCCCGGAGGAAAGGGGCACAAGGCATGTGGGAACGAGCTCCCTCCCTCCTATCCCTCCAACTCGTCAATAGTCTAACTGCTTTAGCCTCGGCATCGTCGACGTAGAGATTACCACGCGATGCTCGGTCCAGTATTTTGCCCGCTGTGGGTAATCCTGAGCAAAATGTTGGTATGAGTCCGTCGATTGATTCCCCAGAAAGCATGCTTTGGCGAGGCTACCTGCATTGGCATGATCCATGTGATGGCAGCTGTCGTACTGACTCAAGGGGAGGGAAGCAAAAGAGAAGAGGACCAGGGAAGCTCACCACAATGCCCCTATGACCGCCGGTCACAAGGAATGCTTGCTGGCCCTTTCTGGGAGTGAAGAAGCCACTAGATTGCCCTCTACTCCCGCGGGCGCCGCGGACGCGTCGAACACAAGCAACCCCCTAGATGGGAAAGAAGCTTAAAACGAAAGCTAAGTCCACGTTATCACTTATGTTTGATACATTTCAGATTTCCACAGTCATTTATCCCTTCACCCTAGCAAGTGTTCATATTGTGAAAACCCTCATGTGATGGAACCTCGGTTAGTTTGTTTTGTCGCTCCATCATCCTGTCCAGAGGCATGCTCGCAGGACGAGAGGCTGTGCCGAGAGCTACCTAGGAAAAACATGCCGAGACACATCCACGCCAAAGTGACTGTGAAGGGCCAGACCCTTACGACAAACGCGACAATATGATATCGGCAGGCATCCAGAACATACATAGGAATTGATCGTACGAACACAAGCATATAGGGTTAAAAGGGATAAACACGCACTCAAAGATCCAGCTAGAAGTATCCACCTCGCACAAACACTAGAGATAAGGCGACTAAACACAAAATGTGCATCATGTTCTATTACAGGACCAGAAGGGATAACTTAAACACGGAGAACCCTGTCAGCAATGGGAGCAGCCTTCTCCTCGGCAGGGCAACGTCAGCACCCACTAGCGGCTTCTTGAAGCCATCACCAAGGTCGAGCTCTGGGTGGCGACAAGCGATGTTGCTCAGAACCATGAAGAGGGCGTCGTGAGAAAGCCTCCACGACTCGGTCGCAAAGCGCTCGCCCCTCCCCTCTTCATGCACCTTCAGCTTGTTAACCAACATGTTGAAGAATATCCCCAGCTTGACACTCTGGACCTCCTGCTCGCCAGCTTGACACTCATGTCGACCGGATTCTTTAACTTGTCCTCTGCATCTTGCCAGAGGCGCTTGGCATTTTCCAACTCTTTAGATAGCAGCTGCTGCCGGGACTCAAGGGACTCTGGCGATTGCTACAAGGAGCCAATCCTTGCCATCATATCAGAAATGTTGTTGTTGGTAGCTTCAAGGCTTTGGGTCTTGGAGGAGAGTTGTGACTGCACATCTGACAAATGGAGCTCTGCTTGCCCCGCCTATTCTTTTAGTACCTCCACCTCCTTGGCGCTCCCGGCAAGGTCTTCATTCAATTTGGCCACCTATCGGTCGAGCTCAGCCTTAGCAGAGGATGCAGCATCCAGATCTTCAACAAGCTTCTTCAGCTGGGTGGCGTGGTCAGTAGCAAGGGTGTCAAGGGCAGCCCCGTGCTCATCCTTCAATTCTTTGGTGCACTGATGCACCAAGGTCTCCAAACTCTCGTCCTTGGCACAGAGGGTGGCTTATTCTCCTCCCGAAGGGAGATCTCTTGCTCCCTGGCATCCAAAGATGCTTTGTGATATGCCAGACGCCTCTCCAGAGCCACGACATCCTCCCTCATTATCCGAAGGATCTATTGCTGCTTCATGAGCGCCTTGAACTGCTTGTCATGCCATTCATGCAACTCCAGACACTTGTCCTTTAGCTTCTGATCCACCTTGACGGCGGACTCGCTTCGCTCCTTGAGCTCCTAGCACTTCTGGTTGTGTCGGTCCTGCATCTCCTTCAAGCCCGCCGTCGTGGATTTGATGAAGGAGAAATCGATGGTGATGGCGGCGGTATCATCGCCCTCCCCACCTTGTAGATGTAGTGGGGCCAAAAGATGTTGAGGCTCTTCATCAAGCTCTATGTCTGTCAAAGATGGGCTGGGGGCTCCGATATCAGGCAACAACGACACCACGGCCAGTGTGCTCGAGGAAGATGGCGGGGCATCCACAGCGCCCCGGCAGAGGGGAGTGTACCCACAGTTTGAAGAGGAATATTCACCTCGGCGTCCACTTCCTCCATTGGGGGGCTCTCCAGAGAGTGCTCCTTCACTGTCTAGGAACCATGCGTTCCCCCGGCTACGAGATTCTACCCTTCATCAGCCGCGACCTTCGCGTCCTCATCTACGGCTGACCTCCCTATGTCCGCCACCACTTCCAACAAGTATGGTTCCTCGGCCTGGGGGGCTGCGGCTGGAAGGAGCCAGAAAACAAACGTAAGAATGGAAGGTTCGAAGCAAATAAAGGAGCCGGTGGAAGCAGCCAGAGTATGGAAGAGAAGAAAGGATAAACTAGATACCTGAAGAAGTCTGTCGGGTAGGGGTTTATGTTTCCCCGACAACAGTCGTTGCCGGGTCACGGGCCTCGCCCTCTGCCGGAGAAGTCCTGGTAGCTTTCTGCGCCGTCTCTGCCGTAGAGGATTCCATGATGACATCCTCAGCTTGGGCAGCAGGGGATGCATGCTCCTCCAAGAGAGGCACGTCGCATGGTGCTTCGTCCCCACCTTCGTGTGAAGGGGCAGAAGGGCTGTCTCCCTCATCTCCAGCGGGCGGGGTTGAGTCCCCGCTCCTAGGTCGGGAGATGGATTGGGGGCTCAACGCGGCGTCTTCTGCATCCTTCCCCACCGAGGTCAAACCCCCTGCACCCTTCAGCGACCCAAGGCGCTGGAGCTTCCTTCGGGAGTGGTGGATGAGGGTCTCCGCCTCCTCCTACGCTTCCCTGCCAACGATAAACAAGAACAAGAGGTCAGTCAGTGAAAGCATTCAAAATTTTCACAGGAAGATGTTTACCGCAAAGGGAAATTCTCCTTACTCTTCTGCAATAAGCATGGAGTTCAAGTTGAACTCCATGGGAGGAGGGGACTCTCGTAATCTCTTCTGAGGTGGAAGGATGGAGCTCGCCGGCAGCTTCAGTGCTTGCCGCGGCATCAAGGGCTCCCGGGGAGATGAGCTCTGTGAAGAACTCGAGCCAGAATTGGAACTGGACTCCGTCTCTATAGTCACCGGCCATCTGCCGGGAGGTGCTTTGACCTAAGCAAGACGAGGAGATTGACGGCACGCCCCGCCGGCCTTGTTGATCTTGGCGGATGTCTTCTTCAATTTCTTGGTGGACGGTGCTGGGTGGGAGGACGCCGCTCCTCTGTCGGCGGCGCGTCTACGGGTGCGCTGGTCTGGGTCCGGCGCAGGGGCTCGCAGTCCCGCCGCAAGCCATTCTTCTCCAGGGGCCATAGTCGCATCCCCCTCCCTCTCCGCCTCCTCTCTTTCCTGGAGCTCCTTTGCTGCCATGGCCAGAGCGTCCAGCCCGGCGAAGTTTTCCCTGGCAGTGTCATCTGTGGCTTGCGCCTCGCTGCCGCCCTGGGATGAGCTCCCATTCCCAGCCTTCCCTTTGCCTTTCCCAGCCTTTGCGGCATTTCCCATCTCTGCGCAGCGGGCATCTTTGTCCTCTGGGACCCTCTTCAGAATGAATGCAACCTCCGAAGCAGAGGTGCATTTGTACATCTCCCCTTTATCCCTGGTGGCCTTCTCCACCAAGGTGCTCGACCACTGGAGCTCTTCGTCGAGAGAAGGGAGCTGCCAAGAGCCCGACACTCCCTCGGCATTGCAGTCCAGCATCCACTTCAATATTTGATCCCGAGTAGAGTTGATGTTCAGGGGGATGACGGTTGTCGGGAGCTTCAAAATCTCAAATCTACCAAATAACTGGTCGCACAGCGAAGCGTGGCCATAGACCCACAGGTTGTTAGCTAGCCTCGGGAAGAGTCTCATCCTGTCCGCAACGCCACCGTATAGCCACGCGGGCCTGTCCCTGTCCAGCAGCGGTGAGATGTGGTGGAGAAGGAAATCTGCCCCCACATGCTCGATGGTTAACCCGGCAGCCGGTTGGCGGATGTTCCTATTGATTGTCGGGCGCAACCTGTCATCAGAGAGACCCTTGGCGCTCCAATCCTTGTCGCGCTCGACGCACTCTTGCCACGCTTAACAAAACATAGGGGTTTTCTCGTCCTGAATCCAATACCAATCCCCTCTCCATTCATCCTATCTCTCGCGCAAATGCCCCGAGAGGTAGTCCTTCTTCGACTGAGGTATCCAGCTAATAATCCCAGAGCGGATCATCTTGCTCTCCACCCATGAGACGAAGTAATGACGGAATAGATCCACATTGGGCTTCACCTCGACGAAATTCTCGCACAAATGCGCGAAGATGGCCATGGTCGCCATTGCATTTGGCTTGAAATCAAGGAGGTGGAACCCGTAGATGTTCATGATTGCTACAAAGAACTCAGAAAAAGGAGGGCACAACCCACAGATGAAATATGCTACAAAGAACCGATAAGAGTTAAGAGGATCCACCTCACCCACCTCAAAGAATATGGGAGCCCCGTGTCTCTTCTCGACAGGTCGCCCCCACAGGTACCCGTACTTCGCCTGGAGGACGAGGCCGTGATACGTCTCCAACATATCTACCTTTTCTCACGCTTTTACTCTTGTTTTGGACTCTAATTTGCATGATTTGAATGAAACTGACCCCGGACTGACGCTGTTTTAAGCAGAACTACCATGGTGTTGTTTTTTGTGCAGAGATAATAGTTCTTGGAATGGAACGAAACATTGCGAGGATATTTTATACCAATAATAAGAATTTCTGGAGCCAAGACCCACCAGAGAGGGGCCCCTGGGTGGGCACAACCCACCAGGGCGCGCCCCCCTCTCCTGGCACACCCAGGCGGGTTGTACCCACCTGGTGGCCCTGCTAATGACCCCCTCATACTATAAAATCACATTATTCCAAAAAAAATCAGGGAGAAAGAATTATCGTGATCCACGAGACGGAGCCGCCGCCAAGCCCTGTTCTTCCTCGAGAGGGTAGATCTGGAGCCTGTTTGGGGCTCCGGAGAGGGAGATCTTCATTCTTCGTCATCACCAACCCTTCTCCATTGCCAATTCCATGATGCTCCCCACCGGGAGTGAGTAATTCCTTCGTAGGCTCGCTGGTCGGTGAGGAGTTGGATGAGATTCATCATGTAATCGAGTTACTTCTGTTAGGGCCTGATCGCTAGTAACATCTATGTTCTTAGATTGATGTTGTTATGACTTTGCCATGCTTAATGCTTGTCACTTTGGGCCCGAGTGCCATGATTTCAGATCTGAACCGTTTACGAATTCATCATTATATCCATGTTTTAGATCCGATCTTGCAAGTTATAGTCACCTACTACGGTTATGATCTGGCAACCCCGGAGCAACAACAACCAGGCCCACTCTTAGTGATGACTGTAGTTTGAGGAGTTCATGTATTCACTATGTATTAATGCTTTGTTCCAGTTCTCTATTAAAAGGAGGCCTTAATATCCCTTAGTTTCCAATATGGACCCCGCTGCCATGGGAGGGTATGACAAAAGATCTCATGCAAGTTCTATTAATAAAGCGCGTATGACTATTTATGGAATACATGCCTACATTATATCGATGAACTGGAGCTAGTGTTGTATCGCCCTAGGTTATAACTGTCACATGATGAATATCATCCAACAAGTTACCGATACAATTCCTACGAATTTATCCTTATTGTTTCTGCTAAGTTACTACTAGTATCATCACTGTTACACTTGCTACAAATTACTGATATCACTGTTACCGTTACTGTCACTACTGTTACTACTATCAAAACTATCAAACTACTTTGCTACTGATCATATTGCTGCAGATAGTTAATCTCCAGGTGTGGTTGAATTGACAACTCAGTTGCTAACACCTTCAAATATTCTTTGGCTCCCCTTGTGTTGAATCTATAAATTTGGGTTGAATACTCTACCCTCAAAAACTATTGCGATCCCCTATACTTGTGGGTTATCTAGACCTTTTTCTGGCGCCGTTGCCAGGGAGCATAGCTATATTTGTTGAGTCACTTGGGATTATTATGATATTATCACTATGAAGAATCTGAAGGATCCAAATACTAAGATATTTCCCTCAAGGATGAGGGGAGGTAAGGAACTGCCATCCAGTTATGATGCTACTTCTACTATGAATGATGCTTATGATGATGCTAGTACCTTGCTTGATAATGATGATGTGCCACTTGGTGAATTTCTTGATAGAAAAATTGGTAGACTTATACAACATGATGTTGTTGAATCTGATGATGAGCTTGAAACTGAAACTCCTGAAACACCTACTAGAACTAGCCTTGCTATATATGAATTGCCTAAGGTACCAAAAGGTTATGTTATGAGTGAAGAAGCAACTAGAGATATTCTTGCTTGCAATGATAGAGATGATCTAGAGAAATTACTACACAAGTATAAAGAAAAATCTCTGAATGCTAGAATGAAATGTGATCCTAAGTTTGCAACTTCACCTATCTGTATTGATGATAAGGATTATGAATTCTCAGTCGACCCAGAGTTAATTACTTTGGTTGAATCTGATCCTTTCCATGGTTATGAAACTGAAACTGTTGTGGCACATCTTACTAAGTTGAATGACATAGCCACCCTTTTTACTCATGATGAGAAAACTCGTTATTACTTTATTCTCAAGTTATTTCCTTTCTCATTAAAGGATGATGCTAAAGCTTGGTACAATACTCTTGCTCCTGGTTGTGTGCGTAGTCCCCAGGATATGATTTATTAGTTCTCTAAAAAATATTTTCCTGGTCATATGAAACAAGCTACCTTACAGGAAATATTTAACTTTGTGCAAACTAAATAAGAGAGTCTCCCACAAGCTTGGGGGAGGCTTTCCCAGTTACGTAATGCTTTGCCTGATCATCCTCTTAAGAAAAATGAACTACGTGATATCTTCTATAATGGACTAACCGATCTTTCTAGGGACTTCCTAGATAGTTGTGCTGGTTGTGTTTTCAGGGAATGAACTATTGCTTAAGCTGAAGAAATATTGAATAACATACTGAAAAATTATGATGATTGCACTATTCCTGAACCACCGCCTGAACCCACTCCAAAGAAAAGGGGTATATTATATCTCAGTCCTAAAGATATGCAAGAGGCAAAGAAATCTATGAAGGAAAAAGGTATTAAAGTTGAGTATGTTAAAAATTCGGAAATGTTAACGCCCACACGTGTGGGCGTTTGCACATCGCCCACACGCCTCCATCATCACTCATTTTGCCACGTATGAATAGATGACATCAGCGGAAATTTTTTTGGTTTTCAGCTTAAAAATGTTGTATCTCCTAAATAAAAAAGTGAACTAAAAATTCGTTTTCACCATTAAATCCGTCTCGACGAGATCTTCAAAACTAGACCCCATGCTGATATGTTTCGACGATTTTTTTTGCCAGAAGTTGCCACGATGTTTACACTGCAGTTGCCATAGGGCTTAAACTAAAGTTGCCATGTGGCAATTTTAGTTTGTAGATCATGGCAATTTTAGTATTTTGATGATGGCAACTCCAGTACTTTGACCATGAAAATTATTTTTTGTATGAACCATGGCAATTTTGCATGCATGTATCATGGCAATTTTAGTTTATGGTTCATGGCAAGTCTAGTTTCTTAATTCCCCGTTTTATAAATGTCAAAATTTACTTTTAAATGTAGAAGAAAATAGCTGAAACATATCATGGCAACTTCAGTGTAAACATCATGGCAATTCATATGCAATAGACATGGCAACTTTTAATCCAAAAAAAATTCATCAAAACATATCAACATGGGATCTAGTTTCGAAGATCTCATCGCGAGGGATTTAATGGTGAAAACGGATTTTCAATCGGATTTTTCGTTTAAGAGATAAAACATTTTAAAAACTGAAAATCCAAAAAGATTCCTACATGCATGCATGCGATGACATGGCAATCTATTTACATTAGATATGTGTGGTGCGTCTCCCTTCCTGCCACATGTGTGGCAGTTAGCGCGACCCTAAAAATTTACCTCCTATTGAAGAAATACATGGGCTTAATACACCACCAATGACCAAGGTGGTAGAGGTAAGTTCTCTTATGAAGTTCAGTGATAACGATAATCCTCACAATAGGCATCCTAGTCAATGCCTTTATGAGTTTGAAAACTACATTAGAAAACAAGATCACTTGAATGCAAATGTTATGAAACAACTGAAATACAATTCTGATATGATTGCTCGCTTGAGTGACTTGTTATTTAGACTATCAAATGATGTTAGAGGTGTTGGAAAACATGCTTCTATGGTTAAAACTCAATTAGAACAAGTTGCTAAAATATCAAAGAGAATTACTAGATGAAATGAATCATAATATGCATGAGTTTGTTGTTAGAGTTGAAACTAGAGGAGGTAAAATGACTCAGGAACCACTTTATCTTGAGGGACACCCTAAAAGAATTGAACAAGATTCACAAAGAGCTAACACTAGTGCACCTAGTCCTTCTAGGAAGAAAAAGAAAAAGAAAAATGATAGGACTTTGACACTCCTAGTGAACCTGAAATAGAGAAACCTCCTGATAATGATAATGAAGTTTCTATCTCTGATGTTGAAACTCAGTTTGGAAATGAACACTCACCTAACGATAATGAAAAAGATATTGATGAGGTTCATGAAGACTCTCAACCAAACAATGAAAAAGATCCAGATAATGATGTTGATATATAGAACCACCTGTTGATCTTGATAACCCACAACCTAAAAATAAAAGATATGATAAAAGAGACTTTGTGGCCAGGAAACACGGTAAAGAAAGAGAAGCGTGGGTTCAAAAACCTATGCCTTTTCCACCCAAGTCAACTAAAAATAATGATGATGAAGAATTTGAACGCTTTGCTGAAATGCTGAGGCCACTCTTTTTGCGTACTCGCTTGACTGATATCTTGAAAATGCCTCCTTATGCAAAGTATATGAAAGAAATCATCACAAATAAGAGAAAAATACTGGAAGCTGAAATCTCCAATATGGTTGCTAATTATACTTTTAAAGATGGAGTACCTAAAAACATAGAGATCCGGGAATACCAACTATACCTTGCTCTATCAAAAAGAATTATGTGAAACTGTTTTGTGTGATTTAGGAGTTGGTGTTAGTGTTATGCCTTTCTCTTCATATAAAAGACTTGACTTGAATAAACTCACACCTACTGAAATATCTTTGCAAATGGATGAAAAATCAACTGCCATACCTATCGGTATCTGTGAGGATGTTCCCGTTGTTGTTCCTAATGTTACTATTTTGACTGACTTTGTTATACTTGAGATGCCCGAGGACGACAACATGTCGATTATCCTTGGTACACCCTTCTTGAATACGATAGGGCCTCTTATTGATTGCAATAAAAGCAAGGTCACTTTTCATATCAATGGTAATGAGCATACGGTGCACTTTTCAAAGAAACAATTCCAAGTGAATGGTATTATTGTTATTGAAAAATCTCCGACAATCACTATTGGAAGTTTTCAAATACCTCTACCTACTGTCAAAAAGAAATATGAAATGCTTATTGTTGGGGAAATGCATATCCCCATTGACGTAACTTAGTGATTTACGAAAGTTCTTTTGTTTCATGCTAATCGAAAGTGGTTGTTAATAAGACTTGATCAACCTTATTAATGGATCATTTTTTAGCGGTGCAAAGTTGATGAATTTAGTAAGCACTACTTTCTGTCCCTACCTTTTATTCTCTATTTTTATTAGTTAACTAAAATAAATGCCATGTTTTTTCTGTTTTCTGAATTTCCCGTGCAATAAAACAAGACCCAAAAATAAAAGTTCTCAGAATGCTATCAAAATTTCATATGATTTTTTCTTGAATATTTAAGAATTTTTGGTGCAAAAATAATCAGAGGGAGCCGCACCAGGTGGGCACAACCAACCTGGGCGCACGAGCACCCCCAGGCGTGCCCTGGTGGGTTGTGGTCCCCACGTGGGCCCCCTTACTTACCTCTAGAAAAAATCTCCATTGCTCTCTCTCCCGTGTTCTTGCTCATTTTGCTGCCAATTTTGATCTCTTTGCTCGAAGCTTCATTTCAGAAACTGTTTCAGGGGATTGTTGCTTGGTATGTGACTTCACCATTTGTCCAATTAGTTTTTGTTTTAGTGGTTTGTACTTTGAATAATTAGTTACTCTTGGTGCTGCTGTAAATATGCTTGCATGTTGAACTCTTAGTGTTCTAAGTTGTTTGAATGCTTGTTATGTCTTCTATGTATCCCTATGAGTAGTTGCTATCAATATTACAAAGTTTTGCTGAGAAATTTTTGTCACTCCAAAATTTTTATTTTCAGAAAATTGTACGAAGACATGATGAACCTATTTGGAAGGAGTTCTTCGAGGAGACGATCCTCGGGGGCATCCTCTAGTGACAGTTCTGCCCGTCGGTCTTACGTTGAACCAAGTGAAAGTTCCACGCAAGATGCCGCCACCAAAACATGCTTATGGCCTTGCAATGAGTATATGATGTAGGTGGGCATCAAAGAGGAATTTGAGCAATATGTTCATAATGCCGGTCTCTGTCCCTACATCTCAAATAAGTGTGAACAGTGCCATCTTCTCACTGAATCATTTGTCAAAGGATTTAAATATTTTCCATGTGAGTCTAGGGTGTCGTTTATGCTTTATGATGAACCATTTACTATTCCACTAGAAAATTTTGCTTACCATTGCAAACTTCCATTTTGGGGTTTCACTTGATGAGCCAGCAAAGGCTGAGTATGAGACCTTCTTGACTAGCCTTTGTTACGGTGAAAATAGGGGAGTAAGGCAAGGAAGAATAAAGAGCATTCACTTTCCAGTAATTCAATACCTTGCATTATTTAACGGGAAATGCATAGTAGGCAAGCAACACTGTAGCATACTTTGTTCACCAGACTTGAGCCTCATTCACACCACTCTCACTGGTGAAAGGAATTATAACCTTGGAGAAATTGTTGCACGTAGACTTCAGCATAATGCCAAAAGTGTCTGGTTCTATGGTGGAATTTATGCCACACGTTTAGCACGAGGACTGGGTGTTTCACCTTTGCCCTTTGACCCTATCCTACCCACTCGATATTTAGATTTTGATGCCTTAAAGGAGCATAAGATTCTCAAGGGAAGGGCTGATAACTTCACTTATAATTTGTTGTTTAACCAATCACATGTTGTGGACATATATTTTCCTATGCCTGCTCTCTTTAATTATCACATCAAGGAAATATATTTTGTTCTTGGGAGCGAAGCCCGAGCTCACAACGCAGCAGTGTTGGCGGCACGACATGCTAAGGCCTCCGCACCGAGAGCCTCCATGAGCTACCATGCCGACTACTACGCTCCATGCTATTGATCGATTACCAACTTAGGCCAAAAGCCTAAGCTTGAGGGAGTACGTGTTTCTCACCGACATTATATTCATGTTCACATATCATTCCATTTGTCAGTGTTCACACTTTTTCGTTGTATCATCCATGCTTAGATTTATTTTCTTGCTTTCTTCTTGTGTGTTTGTTAAAACTTTAGAAAAAACCAAAAAATTAGTTGTTGTAATTTACTTTCTATGCATGCTTAGTATTAGTACTAAAAGAAAATCCAAAAATATTTCATTGTTCTTCTTTCGCTTGTTGGGAGCTTTCCCGTGTAAATAGTTTTTCTCGTTTTTGCTTTTTATTTGCTTGTTGAAGAAAAAACAAAAACTCCAAAAATATTTCAGTGTGTTTCTCTGAAATTCTTTTCTTTTATTCGAGTTGTACCGAGGAGGAGACCACTATGAAAATGTTGAGTGGCTCTCATATGAATAACTGTTGAACTAATAATAGCCCATTTTACCTCGTCTTCTCCTGTTGAATAAAATGTTTTGCAGATTCCATCTTAGTCCATGGCACTCTTGCACTATTATTATTTTCATATCATTTGGTCGTGCAAGTGAAAGGCAATAATGATGATATTCGATGAACTAGCCGTGGCAAAGAGAAACTGGTATGAACTCGACTTGTCCTGTCTGTGTAAATATCTTTAACCTAGTGCCCATGATTCAGCCCATTATGATTAAACATGTTTGTAATGACAATTAGAGATTATAGTTACTAATGCCATGCATAAGTAGCTGGGAGTGGGTAATGATTTATCTTGGATATCAACATAGCTTTAAAATGATTGTGATGTAGTATGATGATATGGTATCCTCCTCTGAATGTTCGAGTGGCTTGACTTGGTACATGTTCATGCATGTAGTTGAATCAAATCCAACATAACCTCTATAATATTTATGTTCATGGTGTTCATATCCTACTCATGCTAGTGTCCAATGTTACTTATGCATAATGCCTGGTTATGATTGTTGTTGCTCTCTAGTTGGCCGCTTCCCAATCTTAATTTTCTAGCCTTCGCCTGTACTAAGTGGGAATTCTGCTTGTACATCAAAAACCTTTAACCCAAAGTTATTCCAGATAAGTCCACCATACCTACCTATATACGGTATTACCCTGTCGTCTTAAGTAAATTTGCATGTGCCAGCTCTAAAAACTTCTAAAAAATTACCCTTTTTATGTGCCTGGATCGTTCATGGAACGACAGGAGGTGGTCGATATCTTCCGTGCTAAGCATTTTATCCTCATGTTGATTGTTTATTCACTCGCCATCACATGAGGAAATGGGCGGTAATAGGGATTCCCAGTCCTGAACTCAAAAATGCAAATAATTAAACAAAACTCCTCCGGGACTGATGTTGGTATGGACGGCACCCGTAGTTTGGACAAGCCGGGGAGTGTGATGGATGGTGGAGGGGGAGTAAACCTTTACTTTCCACTTGGGAACCGCCACTAGCGTGCTTAGAATGGAAGATGTTGATAACTGATGGTCGTGAAGTGAATGAGAAGGGTTCATGTCTCAAAATTTCGTTCATCTCTGTTTTAAAAATTGAGCTCTAGCACCTCTGCAAATCACTACTTCCCTCTCCAAAGGGACTTTCTATTTACTTTTATGTTGTGTCACCACCTTCTAAAAACAAGCACCAGAAACTGAGTAGAGCACAACGGTCATGATTTATGCATTGTGTATAGCTAATGTTGGGTGCATCATGACTGGATCTTTTCTGCCATGAATTACAATGTTTAGTCGCTGCTTGAACTTCAGATGTGCTCTGCATTTATGTTTTGCGGTCTCAGAAAGGGCTAGCGAGATACCATTATTGTCATATTATATCATGGTTGTTTTGACAATGTGTTGCCATTTGAGATATCTTATTATTGCTCGCTAGCTGATCATGTCATAAATCATTATAATCTTCAAGAGTTATTGTCGACATGGTTAACTATAATGCTGGTTGAAAACCTGGGTGCTGTTTCAGCTTATTTATGCAAACAAGAGCAAAAGAGTTCGTAAAAGTTTTCCTTTCTCACTTTCAATTTATCAACTGAATTGCTTGAGGATAAGCAAAGGTTTAAACTTGGGGGAGTTGGTACGTATCCAACGTATCTACTTTTTCTCATGCTTTTACTCATGTTTTGGACTCTAATTTGCATGGTTTGAATGAAACTAACCCCGGACTGACGCTTTTTTCAGCAGAACTACCATGGTGTTGGTTTTGTGCAGAAATAAAAGTTCCGGAATGGAACAAAACTTTGCGAGGATTTTTTATACCAGTAATAAGAATTTCTGGAGCCAAGATCCACAAGAGAGGGGCCCCTGGGTGGGCACAACCCACCAGGGCGCGGCCCCCTCTCCTGGCGAGCCCAGGTGGGTTGTACCCACCTGGTGGCCCTAATGATGACCCCCCCTGATATTATAAAATAAAATTATTCCAAAAAAAATCAGGAAAAAATAATTATTGCGATCCACGAGGCGGAGCCGCCACCAAGCCTTGTTCTTCCTTGGGAGGGCAGATCTGGAGTCCGTTTGGGGCTCTAGAGAGGGGGGTCTTCGTTCCTCATCATCACCAACCCTTCTACATCGCCAATTCCATGATGCTTCCCACCGGGAGTGAGTATTTCCTTCGTACGCTTGCTGGTCGGTGAGGAGTTGGATGAGATTCATCATGTAATCGAGTTAGTTTTGTTAGGGATTGATCCCTACTATCCACTATGTTCTTAGATTGATGTTGCTATGACTTTGCCATGCTTAATGCTTGTCACTTTGGGCCCTGGTGCCATGATTTCAGATCTGAACCGCTTATGAATTCATCATTATATCCATGTTTTAGATCCGATCTTGCAAGTTATAGTCACCTACTACGATTATGATCCAGCAACCCCTGAGTGACAACAACTGGGCCCAGTCTCGGTGATAACCGTAGTTTGAGGAGTTCATGTATTCACTATGTGTTAATGCTTTGTTCCGGTTTTCTTTTAAAAGGAGGCCTTAATATCCCTTAGTTTCCAATATGGACCCCGCTACCACGGGAGGGTAGGACAAAAGATGTCATGCAAGTTCTTTTAATAAAGCATGTATGACTATTTACGGAATACATGCCTACATTATATCGATGAACTAGAGCTAGTGTCATATCGCCCTAGGTTATAACTGTCACATGATGAATATCAACCAAGAAGTTACCGATCCAATGCCTACGAATTTATCTTTATTGTTTCTGCTAAGTTACTACTGCTATCATCACTGTTCACTTTCTACAAATTACTGCTATCACTGTTACTATTACCGTCGCTACTGTTACTACTATCAAAACTATCAAACTACTTTGCTACTGATCATATTGCTGCAGATAATTAATCTCCATGTGTGGTTGAATTGACAACTCATCTGCTAGCACCTTCAAATATTCTTTGGCTCCCCTTGTGTCGAATCTAGAAATTTGGGTTGAATTGACAACTTAGCTGCTAACCCTCGAAAACTATTGCGATCCCCTATAGTTGTGGGTTATCAGGGCGCGCAGGTTGGATGGAACGAAGACGATGCCCCTGCTTCGTTTGTTTTTCAACTCCACTGATCTCTTGTTCTCTTCGGCGGCGAACTCCTTCCCCGCGGTCGTCGACTTCCTCACGGGTTTCTTCCCCATTGCTGCTGCAGCGCAGAGAGGGAGGAATTCATTGGGTGGCGATGGAAGGATTAACGAGATGGAGAACTATCATTTGGCTTGTGGAGGAAGAAGATGGAGGAGCGGGGAGAGAGATAGATGAATCGTGTTGTTCCGGTTTTTCCTGCTCTTAAGAGGGGGGAAAGTGGGACAGAAGCACGATGCTTCAGAAAGTTACCATTTTACCATCACTTCAACCGCCCCATGACCCCACAACGCGCAGTAATTGTGCAAAGTGAACGTTGGGTTGACTAGTCATTGCGGCAGAACCGTCATGAGCAGTCTCCTCCTGCCACGTGTCTGCGCACTATTTGGGGCCTAAACGTGCCATGTGACATGAATGGCTCAAGCCCGGGGGCTTATGTCAGGGAAAATATACAGGGGTAGACATTTTCCCCTGACTCGTGCATGGACAAGACAAGGGCAAGACGGAGATTGAAGAACCAAAAGACTTGAAGAACCAACATGCAGCTTAGAGATAACGAGATCAAGCCAAAGGAACATGATATTGACAAGAAAAGAGCCTCCCTCTCCGGGCAAGCGAGCCCGACAAGGGGCCGGGCCACCACCTGAAGCAAGCAACCAAGACTCCCCGGCAGTGCCTGCTGGGGCTTGCAGGGCCTGAACCATCCCACCAACCACTCAAGTATGACCCACGTTGTCAATCAGTGCGGTGTCAAGCCGCAAGGTGATTAAGTGGCAGCGTTTGCCACATGGCAGCCATCTCCTACAGAAGAAACCCACAAGTTACACCCGTCCAGCGATGTGTCAAGAGAACAGATGCGGTGCTGGCGAGATAAGCCCAGTAGGCCTTGTCGGGCAACTAGTGATGTGACACTGAGCGATGCATTTAATTCACCCTGCCAGCCCGCGGAGTTAGGTATGATAGCACTGTTTGCTATCATATTAGTGGGTAATGACTGTTTTGCCATTGTGGTGACCCCTTAATCTATAAAAGGAGGCCCATGGAGATCGTAGGAGGTGGTTCGAAGGTTGGAAACTTGACAAACCCAAGCCGCCATACGCTTGTGGTGACCATAGCCCTGAGGCAAGCCTTGCCGGGCAAGTGTACCACACATCACCACGTTCATTTCCACCATCAATCCACCAAAGCCGGAGTAGGGTCTTACGCCTCGCGGTGGCCCGAACCTGGGTAAATTGCTTGCGTGCTCTCTACCATGTTGCCGCACGCTGGCCTGCTCTTTATGCAACGCGATGTCCCTCGCCGAGCCAGCAAGGGGCCGCCAAGTCCCATAGGTGGCCGCGGATATCCCGCGACATAAGGAGAGATACCCAAAGGATTTTTATATGTCGTTCTATAAGCCCAAAGTACATCAACTAATTTCTTAGACCAATTCTTCCGGGACCTATTGACAGTCTTTTGCAAAATTAATTTTATTTCTCTATTGCTAAGTTCAACTTGACCAGTAGACCGAGGATGATAAGGTGATGCAATTCGATGGTTGACATCATACTTGGGAAGCATTTTACGAAAAACACCATGAATAAAGTGTCAACCACCATCAATCATTAAATATCTAGGGACTCCAAACCTTCGGAAAATAACTTCCTTAAAATGTTTAATATAGGTGTTGTGATCAGCACTACTAGTTGAATAGCTTGTACCCATTTAGTAACATAATCAATAGCAACCAAAATATGTTTATACCCATTAGAGGAAGGAAAAGGTCCCATGTAATCAAATCCCCAAACATCAAATGGTTAAGTAGCAAGTGAATAATTCATAGGCATTTCTTGACGCTTATCGATATTACCTATTCTTTGACATTCATCACAAGATAAGACGAACTTAAGGGCATCCTTGAAGAGAGTAGGCCAATAAAATCCAGATTGCAATACCTTGTGAGCAGATCTATCTCCAGCATGATGTCCTCCATATGCTTCGGGGTGACATTTCCGTAGGATTTGTCCCTGTTCATGCTCATGTACACAATGTCTAAAAATACCATCTACTCCTCCTTTATAAAGATGTGGGTCATCCCAAAAGTAATGTCTTAAATAATAGAAGATTTTTTTTGTTGGTATGTAAAGCTAGGTGGTAAATATTTAGCAACAATGTAATTAGCATAGTCAGCATACCAAGGAGTGTTATGAGCAACATTTATTGCAGCTAACTGCTCATCATGAAAACTATCATCAATAGGTAGTGGGTCATCAAGAACATTTTCAAGCCTAGACAAGTTATCAGCTACGGGGTTCTCAGCTCATTTCCTATCAGTGATATGTATATCAAATTCTTGTAGCAAGAGAACCCATCGAATAAGTCTAGGCTTAGCATCTTTCTTTTCCATAAGATATTTAATAGCAGCATGGTCGGTCTGAACAATTATTTTTGAATCAACAATGTAAGATCTAGATTTATCACAAGCAAACAACAATGCTAAGAATTCTTTTTCAGTAGTTGCATAATTTCGTTGAGCAATATCTAGAGTTTTACTAGCATAATGAATAACATTCGGTTTCTTATCAACTCTTTTCCTAGAACAACACCAACAACATAATCACTAGCATCACACATAATTTCAGAAGGCAAGTTCCAATCGGGTGGTCGAACAATAGGTGCAGGAATTAAGGCTTTCGTGAGTGTTTCAAAGGCTTCTAAACAATCATCATAAAAAAGAACATCCTTTTGCAAAAGATTCATAAGAGGCCTAGAAATTTTAGAGAAGTCTTTGATAAATCTCCTATAGAAACCAGCATGACCTAGGAAACTACGAATACCTTTGACATCTTTAGGACATGGCATTTTCTCAATTGCATCAACCTTAGCTTTGTCCACTTCAATACCTCTTTCAGAAATTTTATGATCCAAGACAATACCTTCATTAACCATAAAGTGGCACTTCTCCCAATTCAAGACAAGATTTATTTGTTCACATCTCTGCAAAACCCGATCAAGATTGCTTAAACAATCATCAAGAGACTTCCCATAAAGAGAGAAGTCATCCCTGAAAACCTCAATAATCTTTTCACAGAAGTCGGAGAATATATCAGTCATACATCATTGAAAAGTACCATGTGCATTGCATAAACCAAAAGGCATATGTCTATAAGTATAAGTTCAAAAGGGACAAGTAAAAGTGGTATTTTCTTGATCAGGTTGAGAAACAGGTATTTGTGAAAAACCAGAGTATCCACCAAGGAAGCAAAAAATGTGTGTGCTTAGATAATATTTCTAGCATTTGATCAATAAAAGGCAGAGGGTAATGATCTTTCTAGTTGCTTTATTTAATTTTCTAAAATCAATTACCATTCTATAGCCTGTAACAATTCTCTGTGGAATAAGTTCATTCTTATCATTAGGAACAATGGTAATACCTCCTTTGTTAGGAACACGATGAATAGGACTTACCCATCTACTATCAGCTATAGGATAGATTATACCTGCTTCCAGAAGTTTTAATATTTTCGTTCTTACCACTTCTTTCATCTTCGGATTTAACCGACGTTGGTGATCAACAACGGCTTTAGCATAGGGTTCCATATTAATCTTGTGCTGACATAGAGTGGGACTAATGCCCATTAAATCACCAAGAGTATTTCCAATAGCAGCTCGGTGCTTCCTTATAACTTTCAATAATCTTTCTTCTTCATGTTCTGAAAGGTTAGCACTAATAATAACAGGATATATCTTATTTTCATCAAGATAAGTATATTTCAAAGTGTCTGGCAATTGTTTTAATTCAAACACAGGATCACCTTTAGGTGGAGGAGGACCTCCTAGAGTTTCAATAGGTAAATTGTGTTTAAGTAGAGGACATTGTTCAAATAAAATCTTATCTATTTCATTTCTTTCATGCATATGTAAATCATTTTCATGGTCTAGCAAATATTGTTCTAAAGGATCAGTAGGTGGTACAACAATAGAGGCAAGACCAATTATTTCATCCGCACTAGGCAATTCTTTTTCATGAAGCTTTCTACTAAACTTGGAAAAATTAAACTCATGAGATTCATCACCAAAACTAACACCGGCAGTTTGTTTCTCCCAATCTATCTTAGCATTAACGGTGTTCAAGAAAGCTCTACCAAAGATAATGGGACAAAATTCATCTTGTGGGGAACCAAGAACAACAAAATCAGTAGGGTATTTTATTTTCCCACACAAGACTTCAACATCTCTAACAATCCCAAGTGGTGTGATGGTGTCTCTATTAGCAAGTTTAATTGTGGAATATATTTCTTCTATTTCAGTGGGTGCTATGTCATCCATAATTTCTTGATAAAGGGTAAAGGGGATGGCACTTACGCTAGCACCTATGTCACATAAACCATGATAACAGTGATCTCCTATTTTAACTGAGAGAACAGGCATGCCAACAATGGGTGTATGTTTATCTTCTTTACAGAAGTAAATAACGTGCCCATCTCACTACAAAAAAGACACATCCGTGACATTTTGGGCCGAATGAAAATCTTTTATGTCATACTTATGACACTTCTATGACGATAATTGTCACAAAACACGATATCATTATTGATGTGGTGGGGTCCTACTTCTATGAAAAAATTTAATGACAGAAAATGGGTTTTTCGTCCTGGGCGGGCCGGAGACGCAGCTACATGACATTCTTTGGGCCGTCCATGACGGAAAAAACCATGGTAGAAGCGAGGGCGAGGAAAATATCGGGGTGTTCCCGGTTACGGTGGGTGGTCGGGGCCGAGCGATGCGGGTGTCTCTCATACACGCACGCGCCTGGGTGTGAGGCGTTGGGCTCTAACTGAACCCGAGCGAGGCATTGGGCTCTAACTGAACCTGAGCGATTGCACTGCGGGCTATGCGTTACTGAACCCGAGCGATCGATCGATGGCTGTTAACTGAACCCAATGGAGCGATTCCTTCACTACTGCTGCTAACTGAAGCCGATCGATGCTACCTCTGGATGAACAGTGAGCGTTGCTGGGGGGTTTGGATGAACAGTTCCCGGTGGGGTGGATGAACATGACCCCGTGGTGTTGCCTCTGGATGAACAGTACCCCGATCGATGGAGCCAGTTGGGGTTGGATGAACAGGACCCCGTGGAGGGCAGGATGAACTGGACCACCCCGTGGAGGGCAGGATGAACAGTAGCCCATGGAGGGGTGGTTAAACAGGAGCCCGTGGAGAGGGCTGGTTGAACAGTAGCTGGTGGAGTAGCGCGCGGTGGAGGCTGGATGAACAGGAGCCCGTGGATGAACAGTCGCAGGTGGAGGCTGGAGGAGGTCGACGGTGGATGAACAGCAGCCCATGGAGGCCGGAGGGGGTCGACGGTGGAGATGAACAGGACCCCGTTTCGACCGTAGCGCTCCAACACAAGTCCGTTTCCTCCGTTTTGCGGTACGCCACACCCTCCTGATCAACAGGACCCCCGTTTCGACCATAGGAGGTCCGTTTCCTCCGTTTTGCCGTACGCCAGACCCCTCCCGATGAACAGGATCCCGTTTCAAACGTGGCCGGTCGAACACAAGGCTGTTTCCTCTGTTCTGCGGTACGCCAGGCCTCGTTTCCATCGGTTGTTCCGTCCAAGCCCTCCCGATGAACAGGACGACGCATTCCGTTCCGACCCAGCCGGTTGGCTCCCCATGAACACGACGATGACGCTGTTTCTCCGTTCCGACCCAGCCATGTACACGAGCCCTGGCCGTACGTATGCGCGAGTAGGCGTTCGAAACCCTGCCCATATGTACGTACGTGGCTGTATTTTCTTTCTTGCACACTAGCCGATGTACGTACATGTACATGCTACGTGTGCGCCTCTACTACGACACGTGCGCGCCTCTACATCGACCAGTATGTATGTACACATTCGCGACCAGAATGACAACGCTACGTACGCTTCGACCAGGTGGGTCGGGACTGTCAGGCACTTCCTTGCGTGCAAAGATGTAGCTGGTGGGTCCCAGTAGTCAGGGGGGCGAATCGTTTTTATTTTGCCCGAACACACTTCCCTACATGCGAAGATGTAGTTGGTGGGTTCCAGCAGTCAGGGGGGAATGTTTTTTTCATGAAATACAGTGGCCCGTCCGGTGGGTCCCCGCTGTTAGGTGGAGGAATAATTATTTTGCACGTAATAAGGAGGCACTTCCTTGCTGCGGCCGTGGACCCAGCTGTCAGCCACTCCACGGACAGTCCATGTTCGATGGAAGCCGTTCCTTGACCACATTGACCATGCCGCGCCGAGAGCACCAGGGCGGTGGACGATGGTGAGGCCTAGGAAGGGGACGATGCGGAGCCGAGGAACACACGGCAGTGGAAGCCCGCACGGAGAGGAGTATGAGGGTTCACTGGTTCGGCTGTTGTGTGAGGCTGCCATCACCGCAGGGCCTGGCCAGCGGTGGGAATAGTAGGGGGCGGTGAGGCCTCCGCGGCAGCACAGTCAGCCATGGGAGGCAGGAGCGTGCGGCACGACCAGCGCTGCTTTGGGCGGCTGGAGCAAGAAGACCAGAGGTTGAAGAAGCACTACGATCGTTGGATGGACATCATACGGTCACTGGAGCTACAATCGTTCATATTGACTAAGTTGACAAAGCACTCCGTCCCCATCAACTTAGTAGGCCCACAAGTCAGCCTTCCACCAAGGTGGGTCCCAACTAGTAGGGGGAGTATTCATTTTTTTGTGCGTAATGAGGAGGCACCTCCGGTGGGTCCGAGCTGACAGCGGGGGGAGTGTTTTTTTCGTGAAATACATTGGCCCGTCCGGTGGGTCCTAGCAGTCAGGGGCGAAATATATTTTTGCCAAATACGGTGGCCCGTCTGGTGAGTCCCTGCTATCAGGTGGACGAATAATTATTTTCTGCGTAATAAGGAGGCACTTCCTTGCGGCTACCGTGGACCCAGCTGTCAGCCTCTCCACGTACAGTCCACTTCAAATGCATGTCGATCGTTGACCGCGTTGACCAGGCCGCACCGAGAGCATCAGGGCGGTGGACGACGGTGAGGCCTAGGAAGGGAACGACATGGAGGCAGGGAAGACTCGGCAGTTGTTTCCCACATGGAGGGGAGTACGACTGTACGAGGGTTTACTGGTTCGTCTGCCGTCGCCGGTGAGGGAGTCCTGGATTAGGGGGTCCTCGGACAGCCGGATTATATACTTTAGCCGGACTGTTGGACTATGAAGATACTAGATTGAAGACTTCGTCCCGTGTCCGGACGGGACTCTCCTTTGCGTGGAAGGCAAGCTTGGCAATTCGGATATGTAGATCTCCTCCCTTGTAACCGACTCTGTGTAACCCTAGCCCCCTCTAGTGTCTATATATATCGGAGGGTTTTAGTCGGTAGGACAACAACAACCATACCATAGGTTCGCTTCTAGGGTTTAGCCTCTCTGATCTCGTGGTAGATCAACTCTTGTAATACTCATATCATCAAGATCAATCAAGTAGGAAGTAGGGTATTACCTGCATCGAGAGGGCCCGAACCTGGGTAAACATTGTGTCCCCCGCCTCCTGTTACCATCCGCCTTAGACGCACAGTTCGGGACCCCCTACCCGAGATCCGCCGGTTTTGACACCGACATTGGTGCTTTCATTGAGAGTTCCACTATGTCGTCATCATAAGGCTTGATGGCTCCTTCGATCATCGGCAACGATGTGATCCAGGGTGAGGTTTTCCTCCCCGGACGGATCTTCGTATTCAGTGGCTTCGTACTACGGGCCAACTCGCTCGGCCATCTGGAGTAGATCGAGAGCTACGCCCCTGGCCATCAGGTCAGGTTTGGAAGCTTGAACTATACCGCCAACATCCGCGGAGACTTGATCTTCGCGGATTCGAACCCATGTCAGGTACGCCGCACAGTCACGATGAGCATGATTTAGCTCTGCCATCGGACAGTGTTCGGGAGATCACACCTGTAACTACTCTGGCCCTCAATCCTGAACAAATCGCGCTGTCCGAGGACGGGTGGATGGACCCCACCACAGAGGTCGCACACTCAGCGGCGATAGAGCTAAATACTGACTTCACCTCCTATGAGACCTGTGTTGCCGGACACTCGGATTCGTCCCCGGCCACAGACTCTGAACCGCTCACGCCCCTGCCCATCCAATCTGACTGGGCACCGATCATGGAGCTCACCTACGCAGATATCTTTCAGCACTCGCCCCTAGGCGACGTGCTAAACTCATTACGATCTCTCTCCTTGTCAGGAGACCCTTGGCCGAACTATGTCCGGCACGAGTGGGAAGCAGACGGCGAAGAAATTCATTCCCCACCCACCACCCACTTAGTAGCCACTGTCGACGACCTAACCGACATTCTCAACTTCGACTCCGAAGACATCAACGGTATGGACAACGATGCGGGAGACGAACAGGAACCACCACCCACAGGGCGCTGGACTGCCACCTCATCATATGATATATACATGGTGGACACCCCCAAAGAAAGCAATGGCAATAAGGCAACGGAGGATAATCCCCCCAAGAAGCAATCCAAGAACCGGCAAATCGGCGCCGCTCTAAGCCCCACCATAGCAAAAACAGCGATACCGACACAAGAGACAATAACGCTGCAAATAGTGCCAAAGACGAAGACAATCCCCTCCAGCCAGGCTTTGAGCAGGAGGATGGGGAAGCCAGCCCCAAGGAACAGGCAGCTGACGGAGAATCAGAGGATGACAATTACATGCCTCTCTTCGAAGAATTTATCGTGCCTGAGGATCCTGTCGAACAGGAGCACTTCAAGCACCGGCTTATTGCCACAGCAAAAAACCTGAAGAAAAAGCAACAACAGCTTCAAGATGAGCAAGATCTGCTAGCGGATAGATGGACTGAGGTCCTGGCAGCCGAGGAACACAAACTCAAGCGCCCAATCAAAAGTTTCCCAAAGCGCAGGTTGCTACCCCAACTTGAAGAGGAAGCATTAAAGCATGCGCTTCCAGCGTATGATGCGGCAGACCGGCCACCTCATGGCCGAGACAAAGTGGCATATAAGCCCAAAGTCCAGCCCACACCCCATCGCTAGTTAAACAAGAACAGCAAGGCCCGGGGTAACACGTAGGACCCACGAGACGTATTGGAAAACAAAGCAGGACACAGAAGATCGATCTTCGGATCACGACGGCGCGCCCCAACACATGACGACAACCGTCATGCCAGATATACCAAAAGCAAATCCGGCTGGGCCGAACACAGCAGAAAAGACTCGTACGAACTGCGTTGTGACATAGCCCAGCATAGAGGCGCCGCACACCCCCTATGCTTCACTGATGAAGTAATGGATCATGAATTCCCAGAAGGGTTTAAACCCGTGAGCATTGAATCACACGATGGTACTACTGACCCCGCGGTATGGATAGAGGATTTCTTCCTCCACATTCACATGGCCCGCGGGGATGATCTACATGCCATCAAGTACCTCCCATTAAAACTCAAAGGACCAGCTCAGCATTGGCTAAATAGCTTGCCAGCAAACTCCATCGGAATTTGGGAGAACCTGGCAAACCCATTCCTGGACAACTTCCAGGGCACTTATGTGAGACCACCGGATGCTGATGACCTAAGTCACATAACACAACAGCCCGGAGAGTCAGCCAGGAAATTTTGGACTCAGTTCCTAACCAAAAAGGACCAAATTGTGGACTGTCCGGATTCTGAAGCCCTAGCGCCTTTAAACATAACATCTGTGACGAGTGGCTCGCCAGACATCTCGGCCAAGAGAAGCCAAAGTCCATGGCAACCCTCACAACACTCATGACCCGCTACTGCACGGGCGAGGATAGCTGGTTGCCCTGTAGCAACAACACAACAAGAAACCCTGGCACATCGGAGGCCAGAGACAGCAACGACAAGCCACGTCGCAACAGATACAAGCGCCGCAACAACGGCGATAACGCCGAAGACACGGCAGTCAATGCCAAATTCAGTGGCTCTAAATCCGGTCAGCGGAAAAAGCCGTTCAAAAGAAACAATCCGGGCCCGTCCAGTTTGGACCGCATACTCGACTGCTCGTGTCAAATTCATGGCACCCCCGATAAGCCATCCAACCACACCAACAGAGAATTATGGGTGTTCAAACAGGCCGGCAAGTTGAATGCCGAAAGCAAGGAAAATGGGCGGCATAGCGACGACGAGGAGGAGCCCCGCCCGCCGAACACAGGAGGATAGAAGAAATTTCCTCCACAAGTGAAAATGGTGAACATGATATACGGAACCCATATCCCCAAGCGGGACGGAAGCGTGCACTCAGGGACGTCTACGCGATGGAGCCAGTCACCCCAAAGTTCAACCCATGGTCTTCTTGTCCGATAACTTTTGATTGCAGGGACCACCCCACAAGTATCCATCATGGCGGTTCTGCCGCATTGGTCCTTGATCCTATCATTGACGGATTCCACCTCACTCGAGTCCTTATGGACGGTGGCGGCAGCCCGAACCTGCTTTATCAGGATACAATGCGCAAAATGGGTATAGACCCCTTGAGGATCAAACCCACAAAAACCACCTTCAAAGGTGTCATACCAGGTGTAGAGGCCTATTGCACGGGCTCAATCACACTGGAAGTGGTCTTCGGATCTCCGGACAACTTCCGAAGCGAGGAGTTAATCTTCGATATCGTCCCCTTCCGCAGTGGCTATCATGCACTACTCGGACGAACCGCATTCGCTAGATTCAATGTGGTACCGCATTATGCATACCTCAAGCTCAAAATGCCAAGACCTCACGGGGTTATAATAGTTAACGGAATAACAGAACGCTCGCTCCACAGGGAGGAGCACATTGCGGCCCTTGCAGCAGAAGTGCAAAGCAGCCTTTTGAGGCAAACCGCCAATTCGGCGACAAGGTCCATAGACACATTCAAGCGAGTCCGGAATAACATGCAACAGAATCACCAGGCGCGTTTAGAGCTCGCCTAGCAATTCGGCCACCATCCTAGTCCCAGTCAAGAGATGAAATTTGCGCTGCGTGTACATAACTACGCACTAAAGATACCATGGGTATAGGCGGAGGCACGGCTATGGCATGTCCCACAATGCGGTTTAACCGCCTCAGGACTAGTATATCTTTATCATTTTCTTCCTTTCAGGACCCTATTCTCTGGAGGCCCTCTCCTATAGCTAGATCATCGGACCCATCACGGGAGGGAAGCACCAAGGGAGCAAGAAGCTTTGACGTACAAGGGAATACCCAGGTGGTCTCTCATACCGATCGTTATACCTATTTTACATACCCGCACGCAGCTCGCCCTTGGATCGGACATGTTAGATAGTCCTTTTTTTGCTTATTGTACTACTTATACATATACGCTTTGACGTATCCTATAAATAACAATCCACAGCTTCAGCTTATTATTACATTTCTTCATCTTCTTTTTTCCTTGTTTGTCTATTCACGACAAGTTGCTCCCGTACATTCTGGTACGTTCAGCACGCCAGGGGCTTCAGTGTACCCCATAACACGGCAAGAAAAGTCCGAACACTTTCGACAGTGTGGCACCCCGACCTTATAGCATTATATGCATCAGCTCTGAATCATGTTTTTGGTCAATAGTTGGGTTTGCCTGGCTCCCATGTTTTGGTGCCTTACTTTCCGCTATATCGGCTAAGGTAGCACTGGGAGAACTACTGCGATTGTGTCCCGGTTCTACCGGACGAGCACCTCAGTAGAGAAAGCCAAAAACTGACTGTCATGATGCGGCGAGAGCTGGTCACTGTTCGAGAGGTCCCAAATCCCTAAAGATTTTTTCCGCTTCAGGCGAGGAGTCGGCCTTGTCCGATTTAGGCGTTCATAGCGCCCCAAGTTTGGCCTTCCGAATACTAGGGGCTTCGCCAAAATTTAAAATTGTAGACTTCTATGGCTAAGTGAGAGTGATAAAGCTTTATAGTCCGATTGCCTGGTTCGTTGTGCTGAACACCTCCTTCGAAGGACCCAAAACTGGGATAAAGAGTGATCAGATTTATCCCGAACACCTCAGTACTAGCTACATGGGGGCAGAAGCGGACGACTAGCCAACTCTCAGATTTTATAAACGACCGCACAGAAGGTAATATTTTAAATCAACAAGTGTTATATAGCACAGATGAACTCGTTTTCATATTACAGGATCACATGAGTACATTCATTCAAATATTATATCCTTAGAACATTCCTCCGCCACAAGGCGGGCACCCTTCAGGACGCTGTCATAATACTTTTCGGGGCGGCGATGCTCCTTGTCCTCCGGCGGCCCCTCCTTCACCAGCTTCTCGGGGTCCATCTTCGCCCAGTGCACTTTCGCTCGGGCAAAAGCCCTGCGCGCACCCTCAATGCAGACGGGCCGCTTTATGACTTCAAGCCGTGGGCAGGCATTCACAAGCCGCCTCACCAGGCCGAAGTAGCTGCCAATCATGGGCTCACCAGGCCACATCCGGACTATGAGGCCCTTCATGGCCTGTTCGGCCGCCTTGTGGAGCTCGACCAATTGGTTCAACTGGTCGCTCAAGGGCATCGGATGTTCGGTCCTAGTATACTGACTAGAACAACTTCTCCGTCGAGATCCCTTCCTCGGCCCGGTAAAATTCCGAGGCATCGGACACACCGCAGGGAAGATCTGCGAACGCTCCTGGAGAGCTCCGAACTCGGGTAAGTAAAAGGAAAGTTTCCTTCACATGCTTGCTTTGCATAATGAATTCCTTACCCACCGCTATCTTCTGGACCGCCTGAAGCTCCTGGAGGGCCTTGTGGGCTTCGGCCTTGGCATTCTTTGCGTTCTCAAGGGCCTTCGCAAGCTCAGACCCTTGCGTCTTAGAGTCACGCTCCAATGACTCATTTTTTTTGACGAAATCCTGGAGCTCTTGCTGCACCTCACCAACTCGAGCCTCTTACTTCTCGCGCTCGGTGCGCTCCTCGTCCGCTTTGTCTTCGGCCTCGGACAGCGCCTCCTTCAGGGCCGCCACTTCAGTCGTGGCCCCTAGCAAAATTCATGATGATCCTGTGACTTAATAACCACATTCTTTTTTATTCCTTATCAATATACGGTGGGTATTACTTACCTTTGTTCTCTTCAAGCTGCATCTTGGTAAGGCCGAGCTCTTTTTCGGACCGCTCAAGGTCCCGCTTCAGTGCGGAGACCTCCGCAGTGCGAGCGGCAGCAGCCAACAGCGAAGCCTGCTAATTCACATAAAACACATTCTGATTAGACTCCTACGATTATTATTTGATCCTCTGTTTGGCCTTTCTTTGTGAACGCCAACCAGAGCATCAGGGGCTACTATTTATGCTATAACATTTTCTTATAAATTGATTAATTACCTTAAAGCGTGTTAGGAGGCTGGCACAGGATTCAGTCAGTCCGCTTTTAGCGGACTGAACCTTCTCTACCACCGCACTCATGACAGTGCGGTCCTCTTCATCAATGGAAGCGCCGCGAAGCGCTTCCAGCAAGTTTTCCGGTGCCTCTGGATGGACAGAGGCCATCGGCACAGACAGCTCACCCCCCTTAGTGAGGGGTCGCCCGACAGAGTCCGGAACCACAGGAGGTTCCAGCGCAGTATCCGGCCGGGGGCCGGACTTGCTGCCCCTGTCATTAGGGCCCATGGGAGCCTTGCTTCCCATGCGCCTGACGTCTGGGAGGTCTCCTTGGGGCGCCCCCAGAACTACCTTCCCTTGGCTTGGTGCCCTTCGGGACAACACCTCGGCGTCGTCCGTAGGGCGGGGGGAGGAGGCGGTCGGGAGCGAATCACTGTTCATCTCCGACAGGCCCAGAGACCCATCCGAAGAGGATACGTCGAGACAGTCCTTGGGTGGGCTGCATGATCATGTTCGGCATGATAAGAAACAATAAAACGAGATATACCAGAACTGTTATGGTATCCGGATACTTACGACTTCGCCAGGGGCTTGTCCCTGGGCGACCACTCCTCGTCATTGAACACGGCCGTGGTGGAGCGGTCCGGAAGGAGGGGTCTTCCCTTCTTGGACCCTTTGGCCTCCCCGGATGGGCGGCCTTCCTTTTCTTATCTCCCCCGGCTGGATGGGGAGAATTTTCCTCTTCCTCCTCCTCGTCTTCGTGGGAGGAGGGCATCTCGGTGTTATCGGACGACGATTCTGATACAACCTTGCACCGGAGACCTTTCCTGGTCCCCGCAGCCTTCTTCTTGGCCTTCTTCTCCGGCGCCTCATAGGGTGCCGGAACCAGCATCTCCGCCGGAACCAGCATCTCCGCTCCATTGTCGTGACCCATTCCTGTCAAATAATGTGGAGGTTCAGATCCCTCACATAATTATACTAGGGAAAGAAATGCCTTTTGATATATAAGGAGCTTACCGGATTAGCAGGGCGCTTTGCGCTGAGTCCGCGGTCCTCGGTAAGAGAAGGAGGTACCTCGGCAGACTTGAACAACACCCTCCAGATGTCCTGGTGCGTCGTGTCGAAGAGCTCTCGCTGCGTCTGGTGCCTTGTCGAGTCGAACTCCCACATATTGAATGCCCGTCTTTGACACGGGAGGATCTGGCGGAAGAGCAGACCCGGACCATGTTGACAAGCTTGATTTTCTTGCTTATCATGTTTTTAACACAGTTTTGGAGTCCAGCCAACTCCACCGATGAACCCCAAGATAAGCCCTTCTCTTTTTCCGGAGGTGAGCCGCATGGGGATGCCGGATCGGAATTCGGGAGCCGCCGCCCAGTTGGTGTCGCGCGGCTCAGTGATGAAGAACCACCCCGATTGCCACCCCTTTACCGTCTCCACATAGGAGCCTTCGAGCCAGGTGATGTTGGGCATTTTGCCCACTATGGTGCCTCCGCACTCCTCTTGCTGGCCGACCACCACCTTCGGTTTAACATTGAAGGTCTTTAGCCATAGGCCGAAGCGGGGCTTGATGCGGAGGAAGGCCTCGCAGACGACGATAAACGCCAAGATGTTGAGGATGAAATTGGGGGCCAGATCATGGAAGTCCAGCCCGTAATAGAACATGAGCCCGCGAACAAATGGGTGGAGGGGAAATCCCAGCCCGCGGACGAAATGGGTAAGGATACAACCCTTTCATGGGGATCGAGGGTAGGAACGATCTGCCCCGCGCCTGGGAGCCGGTGCGCGATATCTGCGGCCAGGTATCCGGCTTCCCGGAGCTTCGTGATGTTCTCCTCCGTAACGGAGGAGGCCATCCATTTGCCTCCCACTCCGGACATGTTCGGAGTGTTTTTGCTGAGAAGATGCGAACTTGGGCGCTGGAGCTCGAGTGCGCGAGAATGGATGGGCAGGGAAGAAGAAGGCGTGGGTAAAAAAGGAGGAGTCCTTATCCCTTTATAAGGGCGGTAGAAACTTCGTGCCTCCCCACTTGCCTGGTAAAACTCGCTTATTCCCCAAGCGTCGTGATTGATGGCGCGGTTGGGTTACCCACACCCATATTGATGAGGATCCCGGGATAAGGGGACATGATCTCTGCTTCGACAAGACGTGCCAAGAAAACCGCCTCGCAATGTGTGCGGTAGCATGTTGAGAAAAATAGTTTGAAAAATAACCGGAGCAATGGCATGATGAGATGTTATGAAAAGTTGTCAGCAGATTAGATTTGTGGAAATATTGTACTCTCTATGGAGGTATGTGGAATTTGTTTTGCAGAGCCGGACACTATCCTTGTGTTCAAAATCTTCTATGGAGTATTCGGAGGAGGAACCCGCCTTGCAATGCTGAAGACAATCTGCGCGCTGGACTCGTCGTCATTGAAGCCTGGTTCAGGGGCTACTGAGGGAGTCCTGGATTAGGGGGTCCTCGGACAGCCGGATTATATACTTTGGCCGGACTGTTGGACTATGAAGATACTAGATTGAAGACTTCGTCCCGTGTCCGGATGGGACTCTCCTTTGCATGGAAGGCAAGCTTGGAAATTTGGATATGTAGATCTCCTCCCTTGTAACCGACTCTGTGTAACCCTAGCCCCCTCCGGTGTCTATATAAACCGAAGGGTTTTAGTCCGTAGGACAACAACAACCATACCATAGGTTAGCTTCTAGGGTTTAGCCTCTCTGATCTCGTGGTAAGTCAACTCTTGTAATACTTATATCATCAGGATCAATCAAGCAGGAAGTAGGGTATTACCTCCATCGAGAGAGCCCGAACCTGGGTAACATTGTGCCCCCCGCCTCCTGTTACCATCCGCCTTAGACGCACTTTTCGGGACCCCCTACCCGAGATCCGCTGGTTTTGACACCGACAGTCGGAGAATAACAACAGGTGTGGGTGAGTACGGGGATGGCTAGGCCAGTGATGGGAGTACGGGGGGGGGGGGGGGGGGGGGGGGGGGGGGGGGGGGGGGGGGGGGGGGGGGGGGGGGGGTGAGGCCTACGCGGCAGCACAACTGGCCGTGGGGAGGAGGGAGTAGGTAGTCCCGCCGGCGCTTGTTTAAGCGGCTGGAGCAGGAAGAGCAGAGATTGAAGAAACATGACGGCCGTTGGATGGACATCCAACAGTCACTGCTTGTGCGTCAACCCTTTTTTAGGAAAGCCTCAAATCTGCGGAAAACAGTATACATCCCATCTGCCATTATTTATAATTTACAGCCCATTTTCTAATTCTTAAGGTTTTTTGGAGACCATATTCTTTTTGTTAGCATTATAGCCCATATTGTGGCCATGGTTAAAAAATTATACGAAATTTTGCATATTTCGGTGCAGTCCGAACTGTTTTTAATCCCAAAATTTCGAGTCACGTTCAAACTGATTTTAAAAATAAATGTATATCAATATAAAATCTAACAAATTGTCCACGCATAAAAATTAATGCCATTTAAAATCTTGAAATGAAAAAAAAGAAATTTGAAACTAATTGCCGTTTTGATGTGTTTTAAAAATGTACAGCCCATTTCTCATTACTGATAGGCCATTTTCTCGGCCAGCCAAATGAAGCTCTCCTCGTCTTGAAAGATTTGCAGCCCTACAGGCTTGACAAAGCGACTTACTTGGCAACTCACAAAAAAAACTGGGCTGTGGTTGTGGACCCAGCTGTCAGCCTCTCCACCTACAGTACTCTTTCGATAGAAGTTGGTCGTTGACCACATTAACCACGCCGCGCCGAGAGCACCAAGGCGGTGGACGACGGCGAGGCCTAGGAAGGGGAAGACGCAGAGCCGGGGAATACGCGGCAGTGGATGCCCACGCGGAGAGGAGTACAAGGGTTCACTGATTCGGCTGCGGTGTGAGGTTGTCATCACCGCAGAATAACAGGGGGTGTGGGTGAGTAGAGGGATGGCCTGGCGAGCGATGGGAGTAGTAGGGGCGGTTAGGCCTCCGCGGCATCACAGCCAGCCACGGGAGGCAGGAGCACGAGGCACGACCGGCGCTGGTTTGGGCGGCTGGAGCAAGAAGACCAGAGGTTGAAGAAGCACTACTGCCGTTGGATGAACATCGTACGGTGACTGGATCTAGAATCATTCATATTGACTAAGTTGACAAAGCCGTCTATCCCCATCAACTTGGTAGGCCCACAAGTCAGCCTCCCACGATGCCGGGTTCCAGCTGGCAGGGGGAGTATTCATTTTTTTGTGCGTAATAAGGAGGCACTTCCATGCGTGCGAAGATAGCTGGTGGGTCTGACCTGTCAGCGGGGGGCACGTTTTTTTGCAAAATACAGAGACCCTTCCGGTGGGTCCCAGATGTCAGGTGGAGGAATCAAAGACTTGAGAAGGCGTACAGAACAAGCTAGTATACCAGTAAAGAGACATTGCTGAGTTTTAGAAAAAAGAGAGACGTGCTTCTGTAGTTGGTTTGAATCCCAACCTAGACTATGACTATATATGGTGCTATGCTACTCTGCAAGTAATGAAACTGACATATCCAATGTTCGCTTCTCCTCTTCTCTACTTACTCTACCTAGCATCAGAAGCTCTGGCCGCAGCAACCATGTCCGCTGGCTGCTCGTCCACCTCCTCTTCAGCATGGAACAACCAAATATGCGCCAAGTCGCCACCCGTACCATCACCTGTGGGTCTCATCACACCCCCGCCGGCACGCGCACTGCAGCCGTTTGCTCATCGCAACCCGCTGTCGTTGGTGTGGTGCCACTGCTGCAAATCATGCAGAGTCATCCGTCGCATCTCAACCACAATCCTCAACCCTGGCTGAGTCTTCTACAAATGCCCGAATCATGGGGTAATAATATGTTTAAGTGTTGTTCTGCTGCTTTCAGTTGCTGATTTTTTAATAGTTTGGTTAATGATCTTCCAATTTGATTCCCGCAGAAAAGGGAAGATTCGTGTGATTTGTATTTCCGGGAAGTTGCTGATGTGGGGGAGTGCAACTACGCTGATTATTTGGTTAGCCGAGGAATCCCAATACCAGCAGGTTGGGGTGTTGGACAAGTAACTGAAGGAACGGCAGAAGAGGAAGATGCAGAGCAGAAGGTTAAAGATGCAGTTCCTCTGATCATGGCCAAGCAATAGTTGCTGAATGGCTTTGACAGCAATGAGGAGATGAAAGAGCTTGTGAAGATAATGGGCAAAATCGATGTGCTCTGTAGGATGATTGTCTCTTTATTTGCAGTGTATGTAGCACTCATGATGTATTCAGTGGCTATGACATGAGCACTTTGCTGAAACTAGTAATGAATGAAACCTGTGTAGCAGGCTGGGCGTAGTGTTGTGAACATCTAATGAAATATATTAACGGAAATCAGGGGGTATCCCCTTTTGCTCATAAATAAATAAATAGCAGAGGCCCTTTTGGTAATAAATATATAAATTAGCAGAGGACCTGTCGGGTCAGCTTTGTTCTCATTCGAAGACGTCGAGCAAATTGCAGTCCAACAACAAACTATGTCATCAAATTCAAGTTTCACAGCCAAATATGAGTACAACTAAACAACAATGTCATCATGTCTTAGTCGTCATACAATCACCAAACACAAATCAGCATACATAACAAGTTATGTTCTCGCAGGAAAATACTAAACAACATGTTCATCAGGTTTTAGTTGTCATAGCAAACACAATTTCACATAGTAGATAAAAAATGTCTTTTGACAGGCAAATACAACAAAACAATGTAATCATCATCCGCAGCAGCAGCGTCAACATCTTCGCCATGTGTATTAGTCTGAATCGTAATTCCCCATGGTGTCATCTTCTTCTTCGTCCTCAACGTCCTCGAATGTTGGTTTCTTCTTGATCAACACTTGTATGTCCACAGCATGATAGGCAATCTTTTCGCCGGCGTCATTGACGTGATGGTTCTCAAAGATATTAGGAACATCTGTGTTATCTTGTACATCAGGAGCAGTGTAAGCATCATCTTGTTCTGCAACTTCATTAAACGAATTCCTCTGCTCAAACCTTTGCACTACTCTCCAGTCATCGCTACGTGCAAATGTGTCTTCCAAGAAAAATATCTGTGTTGCTTGATTTGCCAAAATAAAAGGCTCGTTGGTCTGGTACGCTGCCTTGACATTGACAGATTTGAAATAATAATCAGCTCTGGGTTTTGCGATCCTAGAAAACAGGTTATACCAACAACAGCACAACAGAACCACACACCGATGATCCTCGAAACTGGAGATATACTGCAACTGAACAATGTCTGTTATGTTAGCATACATTTCAGTTATCTCTTTGTCATTCGTATCCATGCTCATGATGGAACTGTTTTGTGTCTTCCTACCTTTGACTCGTGCAAGGGTGTTGTAGCGCACATCTCCAACAACGCAAGATTCATAATGTCTTTCCCGAGTATCAGGACCCATTGCTAGTGAGTAAAGGGCATCATCAACTTCCTACCCATCCTCCCGCATCTTCTTAACCTATGGTTAGAAAATAGACAAGCTGATCATCTTACGTACTCAATATATTAAAAAAACTGACAGTGCAATTCAAAAGCTTACATGGCTCTTGAACCATTTCGCAAATCCTGCCATAACCAGTTTGTCAATGTTTATTGGATTTTGCGGCAATAACTCCTTTTTATAGATGTTGCACAACATAGTGATCGCGCCAAATATCTAAATATATAAGAATGTGTTGCAAGTTTAGTAGATTACGATGTATAAGCTGCAGTACTTAGCACTTACTTGATATAAGGTAGTATCTCAGGGCAGTTATTCTACACATACCAAACCATTTTGTCAAAATCTTAAGGTTTGTCCTCTTATCGACTCTTCCCTGTAACTCGAACAGAATAATCGAAAACATTGAGCCCGGGATTGTCTTCATCCACGTCTTTGCTAAGCTGATCAGCTGTTTCAATGTATTTTGAGCAGAATGTCAACGCTTTTGTAGCAATGTAGGCCTCTGCAATGGAACCCTCGGGTCTAGCTCTGTTCCTAACATAGCCCTTGAAAGTTCCTAGCCGCCTTTCAATAGTAGGACGTCCCAATCCTCTAAGGATAACAGGTGAAACCCTTTGAAGTAGGACGTGGCAGTCATGTGTTTTCAACCTTTGTACCTTGTCTCCATCTGCACTGACTCTCCTTCCAAGGTTGGAAGCAAATCCATGTGGGAATCTCACACGTGACAGGACCATGCGGAATTCTTTTCTTTTTACCTTGTCCAAGACGTACACAGCTGGTGCCATATCCCGTGGTTTACCTTCATCTTGCACCTGCAAATCCTTTTTGATACCCAGGTGTGTCAAATCAATCCTAGATTTTAAGGTATCTTTCGTCTTGCCTTCAATATTAAGAATGTTTCGATAATGCTGTCACATATATTTTTCTTGATGTGCATCACATCAAGATTATGCTGCAGATCCAAATCTTTCCAATACTCCATGTCCCACAAAGTGGACCTGCGGGTAAACAATAATCTCTCTTCTTCCTTGCCATGCTTCCTTTTCCCGCTACCATTATCAGGATGGTTTCCTGGTGTAATATGCCTAACCTTCTCTAATTCCACTTGCAACTCATCGGCGGTGAGCCTCTTTGGCGCATCACGGTTTTCATGCTTTGCATAGAACACATATCTTTAGTATTTTCTAGGATGCGGCTTGTCCTTGGAAAGGAAACGGCGGTGTCCAATGTAACAGATCTTGCTAAGTATTGTGTAGGACAGCGGATTCCTATCACAGCGTGTGACGCCCTCGATTTGACCGTACACTAATCATACACGCAAATGTGTACGATCAAGATCAAGGACTCACGGGAAGATATCACAACACAACTCTAGACACAAATTAAAATAATACAAGCTTTATATTACAAGCCAGGGGCCTCGAAGGCTCGAATACAAGAGCTCGATCAAAGATGAGTCAGCGGAAGCAACAATATCTGAGTACAGACATAAGTTAAACAAGTTTGCCTTAAGAAGGCTAACACAAACAGGGATACAGATCGAAAGAGGCGCAGGCCTCCTGCCTGGGATCCTCCTAAACTACTCCTGGTCGCCGTCAGTGGGCTGCACGTAGTAGTAGGCACCTCCCGAGTAGTAGTAGTAGTCGTCATCAATGGTGGCGTCTGGCTCCTGGACTCCAGCATCTGGTTGCGACAACCAGAAACAAAGGAAAGGGGGAAAAGGGGGAGAAAGCAACCATGAGTACTCATCCAAAGTACTCGCAAGCAAGGAGCTACACTACATATGTATGGGTATTAAATGGAATAAGGGTATCATATGAGGACTAAACTACAGAATGCCGGAATAAGAGGGGGATAGCTAGTCCTGTCGAAGACTACGCTTCTGGCAGCCTCCGTCTTGCAGCATGTAGAAGAGAGTAGACTGAAGTCCTCCAAGTAGCATCGCATAGCATAATCCTAACCGATGATCCTCCCCTCGTCGCCCTGTGAGAGAGCGATCACCGGTTGTATCTGGCACTTGGAAGGGTGTGTTTTATTAAGTATCCGGTTCTAGTTGTCATAAGGTCAAGGTACAACTCCAAGTCGTCCTGTTACCGAAGATCACGGCTATTCGAATAGATTAACTTCCCTGTAGGGGTGCACCACATAACCCAACACGCTTGATCCCATTTGGCCGGACACACTTTCCTGGGTCATGCCCGGCCTCGGAAGATCAACACGTCGCAGCCCTAACTAGGCACAACAGAGAGGTCAGCACGCCGGTCTAAATCCTATGGCGCAGGGGTCTGGGCCCATCGCCCATTGCACACCTGCACGTTGCGTACGCGGCCGGAAGCAGAACTAGCCCCCTTAATACAAGAGTAGGCTTACGGTCCAATCCGGCGCGCGCCACTCAGTCGCTGACGTCATGGAGGCTTCGGCTGATACCACAACGTCGAGTGCCCATAACTGTCCTCGCGTAGATGGTTAGTGTGTATAGGCCAATAGCCAGACTCAGATCAAATACCAAGATCTCGTTAAACGTGTAAAGTATCCGCGAACACCGACCAGGGCCAGGCCCACCTCTCTCCTAGGTGGTCTCAACCTGCCCTGTCGCTCCGCCACAAAGTAACAGTCGGGGGCCGTCGGGAACCCAGGCCCACCTCTACCGGGATGGAGCCACCTGCCCCTTCAGCCCCCAACTCCGAACAGTACACAGGTAATGTAACTATGTAAAGTATATAGTATATGCCCGTGATCACCTCCCGAAGTGATCACAGCCCAGTAGTATAGCATGGCAGGCGGACAAGAGTGTAGGGCCACTGATGGAACACTAGCTTCCTATACTAAGAAGTAGGATAGCAGGTAATGGTAACAACAGTAGTAGCAAGGACAGGCTATGCATCAGGATAGGAATAACGGAAAGCAGTAACATGCTACACTACTCTAATGCAAGCAGTATAGAGAAGAGTAGGCGATATCTGGTGATCAAAGGGGGGGCTTGCCTAGTTGCTCAGACAAGAAGGAGGGGTCGTCGATGTAGTCGATCACAGGGCTAGCGGCATCGGTCTCAGGGACTACCGGAAACAAGTAACGGAGGGGGAACACAATAAATAACAGAGCAATCAAATGTAACAAAAAGCAAGAAGCGGCAATACGTTGTGCTAGAGGTGACCTAACGTAGGGATAGGTGATACCGGCGAAGGGGGGAAACATCCGGGAAAGTATTCCCGGTGTTTCGCGTTTTCGGACAGATTAACCGGAGGGGGAAAGTTGCGTGTTTGCTATGCTAGGGATGTGTGGTGGACGAACGGGTTGCGTATCCGGATTCGTCTCGTCGTTTTGAGCAACTTTCATGTACAAAGTATTTTCATCCGAGTTACGGATTATTTTATATTAATTTTTCAAAGTTTTAAATGATTTTCTAATTTCTGGGTTTAATTTAATTCTAAACTAAATTAGTATTTAGATGCTATGGGTACACAGAAAGTGTACCCAGAAGTGTGCACCTGAGGCTGACAGGTGGGGACAATTGACTAAGTCAACTACCCAGTCACTAGGTCCAGTCAGCAGTTGATTGGTCAGCTTGACTAGTCAAAGGGGTCTAGTGGGACCCCCTGTCAATGACTAGGCTAGTCCAGTCAGCAGTTTGACTTGGTCAATCTGGACAAGGGGTCCACCTGTCATTGGCTGATATTTTAACAGATCATTTTTAATGGGATAATTATTTGACGGGGCCCCTATCAGTGAGTCACCTTTTTTCATAGATTTTATTTATCCCAAAAAAACATTAATTAGCGAGGTGGGGGCCGGTGTCAGGGAGTCAGGAGGTGGTTAGCTCATCCCTAATGAGGCCACGTAAGTGGCTAACGACGGTGATGGCAGAATGCGCCGGCGACGGCCATTTAGAGGACTCCGGCCACTATTTGGCCCGGGGACGGTTCCCACGGCACGTGCTCGACGTCGTGCGTCGACTGTTAACCGCGGCTCGTGCGGGGGCTACCGGAATCGATGGGGGCGATGGCGTGCAGTGGCGGTGACGTTGGAGAGCGCGGAGGGAGGCGGTTGCAGGGGCGGCCCGAGCGGCAGAGCTCCGACGGGCGCGCGGTCTCGGGACAGAGGCTGGGCACGGGCGCAGTGAGGGCACCGTGGCGGTGCAGCAGTAGCAGCCGTGGCTACGTGGCGCGCACGGGCGCGCGGGGGGGGGAGGCGAGTGGGCCACACGGCAGCGCGGGCGATAGCAGGGGAGCACGGTGGGAGCTAGCGGGTGCAGGCCACAGGCGGGGAACGGCGAGCAAGGGGACCGGAGGAGAGGAATCTCACAAGGGGATGTAGGGTCCGGGCAGTGTTGGTCGAGGAAGAAGACGGGGACGACGCAGTCTGGCGGGGAGGCGACGCCGGCGAGGTAGCGGGCGATCCGGTGGTGGCGGTGTCGAGCAGCGACGGGGTGGGGGCCCCGAGCACTGGGCACCAGTCAGGAGGAGGTGAGGACGGGGCAGCGACCGGGCCGCCGGCAACGAGGGCGGCAAGGGGATGAGCGGCGACGGCGGGGAAGCACCGAGCGGCGTCGGGGTCGAGCCCTCAATCTCGATCGAGATCGAGGGGGGAGTGGGCGATGTGGGGGGAGGAGTGGGGTAGTGCGGTCGGGTTAGGGTTTCAGTCGGGTTGGGGGGGTTAAGTGGTGCTGGGGCCGGTTGGGCCAGTGAGCTGGCCGGCTGGGCCGTTGGCCCAGTTGGCCAGGGGCCTTTTTTGTATTTTAGTTCTCTATCCTTTTATGTATTTTATTTCTTTTTTTGTTTTATTTTGTTCCTCATTGTATTTTAGTTTTGTAAAGTACAAAAATGATCCCTAAATTGGTAATAGAAATTATACCACTGCCACAATTAATTTGGCACCTAAATATATTAGTTTGTAATCGTTTATCATTTTAAAAGCATTTAAATAATTGTGTTTCTACTGTTTTAGTTTATTTAGTGCATTTAAATATTTTATTAAATAATGATTTCTTCACCAACATTTATTATGGATTATTTGACACATTAGTAACAATTTAGTTTTGACTTTTGAAAACTTTAATTGTTTTGACTTTAATTCAAATTTGAATTTGGTTTGGTTCCGAGCTAACAGTAGATTATCAACAATAATCGAGGTGACATGGCACCATTACCAAAGGGTTACTGTAGCTTGATTACCCGGGCGTCACAATTCTCCTCCACTACAAGAAATCTCGTCCCGAGATTTAGGAGGGAGTAAGGGGGAGGGATTGGGTTACGAAAAATCTAACGGATCTTCTCGGTCTTGGTTGCTCTTCTCGAACAGGTCGATCCATAGCGTCGATGTCTTCATTCCTATGCATCAATGCATCATGATGAAGTTGTCGTCCTTTCTTCGGGAACTCCATCGTACTTACAAAAGGGTAAGAAGCGAAAACTCTATATGGATGGATTCTAACAAGATCGAGCATCAGACGGTTAACTCAGGGAAGAAGCATAAGTATCTCTCGAATTGAAACTTAAGAAGATATCGAGAGCAAAGTAAGAAGGTACCATGAGAAGTTTCAAACGGATAGGCAATCGTTTGATGCCTAATCAGAAGGTGAAAGGGTTTCAGGGCAACGAGAATAGGTATTGCGCCACATACCAGAATAGATCACTAGACAGGTGGTCCGTGAATTACATACGAAGTCAAGTGCGAGGAACAACCTTGGGAACAGGTGGTGTACAGGAGTGTTAGGTTTCGATCCTGTGAAACTGTGGGTTATGGGCCCACCATGTGGTTCTTTTTTTTAATAGGAGCAGTGACATCTTGCACGGTCATGATAGCAAGGCATGTCAGGGAGTACCATGTCAGCTATGTCGGCAACAACGTTGGTACCAAGGGCGAGGGACGAAGAGAACCATTTTCCTGCTCGTTGAACGAGGCGGGCCAATAGGCAAGGTTCTCGTCCATCGGTGGCTACCTAAATGTCATCAACAACAGTAACAGGGTCTTGCTGACAGAATTGTACACCGAGGTATATACATAAGCAGGAGAATATTACTGCTTAGATCATATAGATCACAAGAAAGGTTAAACCAAATAATGGAAAGGAAAATGTGTTTAAACACATATATCAGGGGTATATCCTCCCCAAGGACAAGTAGAGCATGATATCCTTGGCAGGATATAATAAAAACTCTTTAGGAAAGGGGAAAGAAATTTCATGACATTACCCATGCAACGGTGTTTGGATAATTGAGCAGGTAACATTTAGCATTATGCTTCAAATGTTTTTATTGAAAATCGAAGTACCACAGACATGCTTCGAGATAGCATCGACATGGTCTTCAAGCAAAGATCGGACTTTGGATATGCAAAGGATCCATCAGGAACAACTTATAGAATAAGTCTTACAATTTCCTCGTGGAAGAATGGCTAACCTTGCTGAAAAGGAATCTATAACAATAGGGCCTCCGGCCAGGTGTGCTAGGCACAACCTCACCTTACTGGGTCACATAAAGACCAACGTTATAACTCTTGAAAATATGTTCCAACCATCATATCTGACTGAGATTCAGATCTGATTGGGGACAGGATACCTCAGACACGGGATGCCTGAGAAGAAAAGGTGCAACACAATTGACGAGGTGACATCGTAAAATTCTTAGGAAATGAACTATGGAAGCAAGTTCCGAATCATGAGTTCATCATTTAACCAAGGATAGGATGAGGAGATGGCGGATGGACTCAGCGACAATTCTTCAAGAATTCCCAAAAGATGGATTTCCACAATTATGTGAACAAGGAGATAACATTAGTCAGATCAAATGGTATAATGATGTATGCTCGAGCAAAACATACACAATTAAACATTGGTTGAAAGGTGCACCCGAATATGGGCTGGGTTGCACGACCAACGTCGGAAATGGTGATTCAATAATCAATAGTCTAAGAATGAACGGCCGACCATTAACTTCAAAGCAAGAGGGTTCCTAGAAGGGCAGAATCCAAACAGCACCGCTCACTTGTTGGTACCCCGGTTGGAATCAACACGAGGACCCAAGAAAGAATGGTGATGGTGAGAAGTATCACCATACCAAGAATTCTTAAGAGGTGGTGTAATTTCCACGACATGCTTGACATAAAAGGTGGTAATATCCAAGGTAAAGAAGAACAATGCTGGGTAGCAAGGAACTCAAAGTACAACACAAAACAAGAACAAGTTTGTGTTGGAGGAAAGGTAGTAGAGTGGTCGATGATAACACTAATCATCGAGGGCAAGGATGGTCTTTCTCATCATGAATTCCATTGATATCCTGGAAGAGCTCAGAATGCTGATGATGATCACGACACATTTGTTGAGAGAATTCATGAAGATGTAATCAGTTGGCGATGACATAAAGTCAAAGGAATGATAAAGCAAAAGGTTATTGAAAACATGGGTACGACACAAACTCCAAAGCAAGCTTGCGGTCCAAAGCGAAATGATATGATGAGGAAGATCGACGTAAGCTTAGGTCATCATTGAAAATTATGCTCTGGGAAGAAGGACCATGTAGCACAGTTAAAATCGGCATGACAAGGATATAGCCAAACAGGCTAGGAGTGACGTGATTGAGTTCAAACTCATAAGTAATTAAGGTTACCAAGAGTTGTTTAATCGCGATGCGGACTCAAGTCAGTTATCGATGTCTTTGAGGGTTTAATAACTCAGAGCCCGTGAAAAATTGGAATCAATGAGAATGTAGCACTTGATGAAGAACTCATAAGAAGTTATGCAGTTCCGTGATAATTTTGATATACCAGGGGTAATACTCGACGAAAGATCAAAGTAAAGGTTGGACTAGTGTATTGATCCACAAATGACAAGTGCTTAAACTTGCCCGAGAAATGGGATCTAATAAGAACATATGGTCGAAACCACGATTGCAAAGGATCAATTTACTGATACCAATGGATATTATATCAAGAAAATAGTTACAAGAAGCTTCCATCATAGGATCTACATCGTGTCCATGGGCATGAACACAAGTTCACGGTCAACTCCCACTTCTTCAATGCAATAACTTTCATTCACTGCTCTAGTTAAAAATGATTTCCGTGTCAAAACCTACCTGGTGAATTACCAAAGGAGTATGACCCGTGAAAACTTTCGGGTCCACACAGATTAAGAAAGGCATAGGTTCAACCCGTCAGGGTATCGTGGAATCATATACCACAAGCTTCAATCGTAAATACCACTAGCTCGTAAACAGAGCATGGTTGAGAAAACAGAGGATACAATTCACCAAAAGCATTATGTACCTGAGGAAACGCTCACAAGCTTATAGAATATGAAGGACGCTGTCGGATAAAATCCAACAAAGGATCTGGTGGTCCACAAGGGGTCTAATGTGAGCATCGGTACCCAACCAGAGGGAGAAAGAATGCAAGGAGATCAGATTATAGAAACAACTGACTAATTCAAAGCTCAAATGTAAAGGAATTATGATTTCTCACCCAGGGATCAGAAGCAAACGCTCTGATTAAGAATGGATAAGTTGAATTGACTTAGGGGTACAATCGACGACAACTTGATTGGTCGAGATCCAACTCATGTTTAAAATGACGTCTGAGCCGAAAGGATAATTTTTAGGGAATAACTGATGATTGCGTGCATTTGCAACATATCGAATCAAGTGACTCAAAATGATAGTGACAAAGGATGCCAATAGAGATTACTAGAAGTATGGAATTAACCATAATGCAAGTAAGCAAGAATCTCAAGAGCAAAAGGTTCCTGAGGATTTTTGAAAGACCAAATAGTATTTCGAAGTCCTTTGCAGAACACAAGAACAACTGGGGAGAAACAAATCCTCGGTATGTGTGAGGATTTATCCGTAGGGGGTATTCATGGGGAAAGAACTACAAGGCGGTAAGCTCAAAGGATCCTCGAAATAACGAAGAGCAGTTCGAGGCATCTTGTATTAACAAGATCAATGGGGTTGAACGTAAGACTGGCAAGTATATGCAGTTATCCCTAAGGATATAAGAGCGGTAGGGAATGCAAAAAGCGATGACACAAAGTCTTGAGAGAACACTATAAAGGATCTTCGGAATCTTCTGGTGCAGCAGACGATCATCTGTACTAAGGGGCTCTCCGGGAGAAAGTATTTACGAGAACCTAGAGTTAGTTTTGTTTTTAGCAAAATCATTTAATCTGAATAGAAGAGAGTTCAGAGTCCCAGAGTAAAGGTCGAGGAATAAAAGATCCTACTACCACCCAATGGCGACGTGGGCCCGTAAGCCGCACAGCCAGGTTAGTAAAAAGTTTTTTTAATGACTATAATCGACTTCGACCAAGGAGTTGGGATGGGGATTCCTACAGGCAGTCGGCTCTGATACCAACTTGTGACGCCCTCGATTTGACCGTACACTAATCATACACGCAAATGTGTACGATCAAGATCAAGGACTCACGGGAAGATATCACAACACAACTCTAGACACAAATTAAAATAATACAAGCTTTATATTACAAGCCAGGGGCCTCGAAGGCTCGAATACAAGAGCTTGATCAAAGATGAGTCAGCGGAAGCAACAATATCTGAGTACAGACATAAGTTAAACAAGTTTTCCTTAAGAAGGCTAACACAAACAGGGATACAGATCAAAAGAGGCGCAGGCCTCCTGCCTGGGATCCTCCTAAACTACTCCTGGTCGCCGTCAGCGGGCTGCACGTAGTAGTAGGCACCTCCCGAGTAGTAGTAGTCGTCATCAACGGTGGCGTCTGGCTCCTGGACTCCAGCATCTGGTTGCGACAACCAGAAAGAAAGGAAAGGGGGAAAAAGGGGGAGAAAGCAACCGTGAGTACTCATCCAAAGTACTCGCAAGCAAGGAGCTACACTACATATGCATGGGTATTAAATGGAATAAGGGTATCATATGAGGACTAAACTGCAGAATGCCGGAATAAGAGGGGGATAGCTAGTCCTGTCGAAGACTACGCTTCTGTCAGCCTCCGTCTTATAGCATGTAGAAGAGAGTAGACTGAAGTCCTCCAAGTAGCATCGCATAGCATAATCCTAACCGATGATCCTCCCCTTGTCGCCCTGTGAGAGAGCGATCACCGGTTGTATATGGCACTTGGAAGGGTGTGTTTTATTAAGTATCCGGTTCTAGTTGTCATAAGGTCAAGGTACAACTCCAAGACGTCCTGTTACCGAAGATCACGGCTATTCGAATAGATTAACTTCCCTGCAGGGGTGCACCACATAACCCAACACGCTCGATCCCATTTGGCCAGACGCACTTTCCTGGGTCATGCCCGGCCTCGGAAGATCAACACGTCGCAGCCCTACCTAGGCACAACAGAGAGGTCAGCACGCCGGTCTAAATCCTATGGCGCAGGGGTCTGGGCCCATCGCCCATTGCACACCTGCACGTTGCGTACACGGCCGGAAGCAGAACTAGCCCCCTTAATACAAGAGCAGGCTTACGGTCCAATCCGGCGCGCGCCACTCAGTCGCTGACGTCATGAAGGCTTCGGCTGATACCACGACGTCGAGTGCCCATAACTATCCCTGCGTAGATGGTTAGTGCGTATAGGCCAATAGCCAGACTCAGATCAAATACCAAGATCTCGTTAAACGTGTAAAGTATCCGCGAACACCGACCAGGGCCAGGCCCACCTCTCTCCTAGGTGGTCTCAACCTGCCCTGTCGCTCCGCCACAAAGTAACAGTCGGGGGCCGTCGGGAACCTAGGCCCACCTCTACCGGGATGGAGCCACCTGCCCCTTCAGCCCCCAACTGCGGACAGTACCACAGGTAATGTAACTATGTAAAGTATATAGTATATGCCCGTGATCACCTCCCGAAGTGATCACGGCCCAGTAGTATAGCATGGCAGACGGACAAGAGTGTACGGCCACTGATGGAACACTAGCATCCTATACTAAGCAGTAGGATAGCAGGTAATGGTAACAACAGTAGTAGCAAGGACAGGCTATGCATCAGGATAGGAATAACGGAAAGCAGTAACATGCTACACTACTCTAATGCAAGCAGTATAGAGAAGAGTAGGCGATATCTGGTGATCAAAGGGGGGGCTTGCCTGGTTGCTCAGACAAGGAGGGGTCGTCGATGTAGTCGATCACAGGGGTACCGGCATCGGTCTCAGGGACTACCGGAAACAAGTAACGGAGGGGGAACACAATAAATAACAAAGCAATCAAATGTAACAAAAAGCAAGAAGCGGCAATACGTTGTGCTAGAGGTGACCTAACATAGGGATAGGTGATACCGGCGAATGGGGGAAACATCCGGGAAAGTATTCCCGGTGTTTCGCGTTTTCGGACAGATTAACCGGAGGGGGAAAGTTGCGTGTTTGCTATGCTAGGGATGTGTGGTGGACGAATGGGCTACGTATCCGGATTCATCTCGTCGTTCTGAGCAACTTTCATGTACAAAGTATTTTCATCCGAGTTACGGATTTTTTATATTAATTTTTCAAAGTTTTAAATGATTTTCTAATTTCTGGGTTTAATTTAATTCGAAACTAAATTAGTATTTAAATGCTATGGGTACACAGAAAGTGTACCCAGAAGTGTGCACCTGAGGCTGACAGGTGGGGACAGTTGACTAAGTCAACTACCCAGTCACTAGGTCCAGTCAACAATTGATTGGTCAGCTTGACTAGTCAAAGGGGTCTAGTGGGACCCCCCTGTCAATGACTAGGCTAGTCCAGTCAGCAGTTTGACTTGGTCAATCTGGACAAGGGGTCCACCTGTCATTGGCTGATATTTTAACAGATCATTTTTAATGGGATAATTATTTGACGGGGCCCCTATCAGTGAGTCACCTTTTTTCATAGATTTTATTTATCCCAAAAAAACATTAATTAGCGAGGTGGGGGCCGGTGTCAGGGAGTCAGGAGGTGGTTAGCTCATCCCTAATGAGGCCACGTAAGTGGCTAACGACGATGATGGCAGAATGCGCCGGCGACGGCCATTTAGAGGACTCCGGCCACTATTTGGCCCGGGGACGGTTCCCACGGCACGTGCTCGACGTCGCGCGTCGACTGTTAACCGCGGCTCATGCGGGGGCTACTGGAATCGACGGGGGCGATGGCGTGCAGTGGCGGTGACGTTGGAGAGCGTGGAGGGAGGCGGTTGCAGGGGCGGCCCGAGCGGCAGAGCTCCGGCGGGCGTGCGGTCACGGGTCAGAGGCTGGGCACGGGCGCAGTGAGGGCACCGTGGCGGTGCAGCAGTAGCAGCCGTGGCTACGTGGCGCGCACGGGCGCGCGGGGGGGGGAAGCGAGTGGGCCACACGGCAGCGCGGGCGACAGCAGGGGAGCACGGCGGGAGCTAGCGGGTGCAGGCCACAGGCGGGGAACGGCGAGCAAGGGGACCGGAGGAGAGGAATCTCACAAGGGGATGTAGGGTCCGGGCAGTGGGGGTCGAGGAAGAAGACGGGGACGACGCAGTCTGGCGGGGAGGCGACGCCGGCGAGGTAGCGGGCGATCCGGTGGTGGCGGCGTCGAGCAGCGACGGGGTGGGGGCCCCGAGCACTGGGCACCAGTCAGGAGGAGGTGAGGACGGGGCAGCGACCGGGCCGCCGGCAACGAGGGCGGCAAGGGGATGAGTGGCGACGGCGGGGAAGCTCCGAGCGGCGTCGGGGTCGAGCCCTCGATCTCGATCCAGATCGAGGGAGGAGTGGGCGATGTGGGGGGGGGAGGAGTGGGGTAGTGCGGTCGGGTTAGGGTTTCGGTCGGGTTGGGGGGGTTAAGTGGTGCTGGGGCCGGTTGGGCCAGTGAGCTGGCCGGCTGGGCCGTTGGCCCAATTGGCCAGGGGGGCCTTTTTTGTATTTTAGTTCTCTATCCTTTTATGTATTTTATTTCTTTTTTGTTTTATTTTGTTCCTCATTGTATTTTAGTTTTGTAAAGTACAAAAATAATCCCTAAATTGGTAATAGAAATTATACCACTGCCACAATTAATTTGGCACCTAAATATATTAGTTTGTAATCGTTTATCATTTTAAAAGCATTTAAATAATTGTGTTTGCTACTGTTTTAGTTTATTTAGTGCGTTTAAATATTTTATTAAATGATGATTTCTTCACCAACATTTATTATGGATTATTTGACACATTAGGAACAATTTAGTTTTGACTTTTGAAAACTTTAATTGTTTTGACTTTAATTCAAATTTGAATTTAGTTTGGTTCCGAGCTAACACGAGATTATCAACAATAATCGAGGTGACGTGGCACCATTACTAGAGGGTTACTGTAGCTTGATTACCCGGGCGTCACACAGCGAACACATGCATTGTAACCATGTGTCGTTCGCCCTGACATAGTGCCCAAAGCCGGATAATCATGGATGCACCAAATTATAATAGCACGCAGAAAGAAATCAGCTGGTGGGCTGCTATATAAGTCTCGAGTGAGAGCACCCCTCCATAGCTGTTAAAGTTCCTCCAAAGGAGGCTCCATGAAGAAATCAAAATCCTTTTGAGGACTTTTTGGACCTGGGATGAGCAAGGCCATCATGTAGTTTGATTCTATGGTGCAGACATTTGGAGGCATGTTGTAAGGGATAACAAGCACTGGCCACATGCTATATGTGGCGCTCTGGTGGCCAAATGGGTTAAATCAATCTGAAGCTAAGCCAAGTCTAATATTTCTCGGGTCATTATGAGGAATCCTCTTCACAACATCTCCATCTTTCCATCTTGATGATTTGCATTTCGGGCATTCACTTAAGTTGGCATAATCATTTCGGAATAGAACACAATTATTCTTACAAACATGGATCATATCATATCCAATTCCAACTGCACGAAGGAACTTCTTCATTTTACTATAGGTGTGTGGCAGCTCAGACGCATCTAGGAAAGCTTTGCAGAAAGCAGCCAACATCACATCGAATGATTTGTTGGTCATCCGCTCAGATGTCTTAACATGAAGAAATGTGACCATAGCTGAGAATACTGATAGCTTATTTCCTGGGGTGACAGCCACGTTGCATTGTTCCAACATGCGTGCCCACCATTTTTCTTCTGCAGGTGAAAGTTCATGGAATGCATGAGCATTTCGTAGCATTGTTTCAATGTTTGTCAAACTCACTGGCTCCGCCACCACCTCCCCCTCCTCCTCTTCCACCTGAGCATCAGGCAGATCAAGATGGTGATCTGCTGCTTCCACGTAATCAATAACATTGACGTTCACAGCTTCACCATGATGAACCCACCTAGTATATGTGACCAACATCCCATACAAGTGTAGATGATTTTGCATAGTTGACTGGAGTCTTGTAACTGAATTCATACAACTGCCACACGGGCAGAGCACATCTGATTTCGAACCACCGTACTCAGCTCTGATAAAGTTCGTGAAGTTTTCAACCCCCTCGACATATGCAGCGGAGAATCTATGAGCAGAAGTTATCCAAGTCCTGTCCATATGTTAGACATACAAATTAGTTCTTCTACTAGATATTATAGGAAAAGCATATATGTTTGTTTATGAAGTCCAAAAGAAAATACCTAGGTCGATGTCTAAAGCTATGGCAAGATATTTGGACGAGCAAATCTAAGTAACGAAATATATGTAAAGCTAATTCAGCAAACAGATTTGAGTGCTAAATTATGGCAGGCTGTATCAGCACTCAATGAGGCCGAGCACACAGCCATCGAACTATCGAAGGCCATCGCAGCAACAAAGATCGAGTATAAAACGGTGTAGATCTATTTCACCTAACAGATTGGCTACTAGACCATGGCAATCTACGTCACAATAAATATATGGCAGGATATTTTAGCAACTAATCGGCCTTGGCATGCCATCTAAGCTAAGCAGATTGAGTGCAGAACAGGGCAAGGAAGCTTCTTAAGCAGAGCATATTGACCGTAAACTACTTCGGCAAACAGTGAAATTAACAACGTCTATCAGCTAACATTCATTGCTACACCAACACGCATGGGGCCTCAGTCTAGAATGCGCGTACCATGGGAGAAGCTAACCGTTGTGCGTCTCCACATGAACGTTGCCAGCGGTGGCGGCGCTGACCGTCGTGCGCCTCCACAAGAATGTCGCCAGTGGTGGCGGCGCGGCTAGAGGAAGGCAGTCTACGAGAGCGTACTGTGGGAGCGAGAGGATCGCTGTGCGTCCCCTCGACGAACCGCGGCACCGACGTATCGGCGTGGCGGGGAGGGCGGCTTTGGCAGAGCGAAGGGGGGGGGGGGGGGGGGGGGGGGGGGGGTGGGGGGAATATTATTGGCTAGTTGGCGAAAGGGTGGTTGAATCTAGGATTTGGGGGGAATTTTTGGGTGGTGGAGGATTTTCGTGCGGTGGGAGGGGGGAGTTTGGCGCATGGTCAGTTTCTCCAAGTGCAGTCCCATGTTTCAATGAAGAGGCAAGCCGAAGCGCGTTCCGTTTGCGTGAGCCGTGTGCAGGACCAAACGTGTGTGGGGTGCAATGCGACCATGACAAGGGTGTTGTGAGTGCACCGCCTTTTTTCCTTTTAAACTAGGTGCTTCGCCCCCTCAAAAAAACTTGTTGCTTCGCGCAATCCATCGATACTACTACTAGTAATCCGGTAATCCCGACTAAAACGGCGCGGCCGGGTCTTTTCCTGCGCGATATGCTGGGAGGTTGGCTTAGTTGGGTTTTTTAGGACGAGTAATGCTACACCTACGTAGTCCCAGTTACGTAATTAACACAATGTGAAACATGTGAGCTATTGATTGTAGATTGGGGGGAGGGAGGGGCCCACCACCATGAAAATCAGGGGAGGAGAGAGAGAGGCAATTTACATTAACCCTTTCGTAGGTTCCCGTAGATGTAGAAAAATGTGAAATGCGCGAATGTGCATTTGCATATAAGGCCTTCCCTCATTCATCCTTTTCTCCCATAAGATCTTGATCTTCCGTGCAACGCACGGGCATATTGCTAGTACTCCTACAATATACTATATTATTGTGAAAGTTCATATACACCGGCCGAGATTAATGCAAACACGGCAGATTTTCATTACATTTCGAACTTTTATAGGACAGAAAATAAAAGAAACCCGTCCCTAAACCTATTCTACGGCGGCGACTGACGTCCTCCATCTGCGATCTCCATGTACAGGGGCGGGGTTCAAGACCCGTGAAGTGAAGGTGCGGTCTCCGGCGAGGAAAAGTAGAACACGGGAGACGGACCCGCCAGTTGGCACACCATGCCATGCCGCCTCCCATGCACTACTCATCCTCGGAGGAGTACCCGACCTTGGCGGTGCCGGACGTTGGACGGCAGCAAGTAGGACGCGTGGCTGACGGTGCTCCCGTCATTGGCCGCCAGCATGGCAACCGCTTGTGCGGCGACTTGAGCAAGGACGGCGACCTTGAGCTCCATCCCCGAAGACAAGCTCTTCCACAGAGCGTTCGCGCTTGCGGTCATGGCGGATGTGGTGCCCGGTAGGAGGACGATGCACTATGGTGTGGAGGTTAGCTGGGAGTTGCCGCTTTAAGTAGCGCATTCTGGTGAGGCCAAGCATCCTGGTGCGTCATTAATTCGCTGGAGTTGGTTCCTCGGGCACCGAGCCTCTTAACGACAGCATACGGACGGACGACATGAATGCGGGCAGCTGGCGCTGGCTGGGAACGCACCGCACGACGGCGCAAGGGACGAGGGTTTTTGGTGTGCCAGGGTAGTCAGCTGCGGTCGTGGCAACGTTGGAGATGCCCTTTGCTCACATGCGATCGACGCATGTCATTGAAAAGCAAGACGACCCGGCATGGTCTCTGGTCCTGAGGATGCAGTTGGCCGCGCTACACCACTCCGCGGACGCGTCCCGGCGCCCCGTGCATCCTCGACGAGCCGGGTGTTGGGGTGTGTTTGGATTGTGGCCAAAGTGCACCTTACAAAAATTTTGGTCATGACCCAAAGATTGGTCTTTGTTTTGATGGTTGCTGTTTTTTTGAGGTTTTGGTCATGACCCAAAAATGGATGGTTGCCATTTTTTGGCATGCCAATGAACTCTAACCAACTCTAGTTCATTTTTCTTGCCGATGTCGGCAAAATCATGGGCAACCAAATCCTCAACCAAAATTGTGGCTACCCAATGCTTTGATGGGGCAACCTTGGGCACAAACCAAACATACTAGCTGTTGGTCGTGCCACGGCACTAATGCCACCCTCGACACATTGAAACCGACCATGTCTAGAGACGATGAGCGTGTCGCTCACCGTGGTCGCCGTGTCCAGAGGCAGTGCTAGAGCTATGCCACGTTGTTGGCCCCCATGACCCACATGAATTGTTGCCGGTGGCGAGGAAGTCATGGGCCAGCTCCTCCATTGGACTAGTTTGCGCTAGGTCGTCTCGACAGGTGTGCCCCACATGTTGGTTTCCCTATTTTCCCGGCCATATTCGAGCGTCAGTGCTCCGCGTTGCGCATTAGGCCTTTACTATGTAGGCCAAGCGAGACAACTTATTGTTTATTTGAGCCGGTCTAGTATAATCATGCGGCGTTTGCTTATTTCTCATTCATCTCCAACCCTCTTCTCCATCGATCATGTTGCCCTTCGGTCGAGTCCATCCTCCCGCATGCCTCATTTGAACATTCTGTCGAGTATCATTCGCATGTGGGCCTAGACCATGCTTGTATTTCCAATGTTTATTTGTAATTTGTCCGACATGCATACAAACAAATGGTTCATTTGAAGTTTCACTTTCCCTCCACTACATGTCGCTTCGCGTCTTAGTTTTGGCATCCCATTCGGTTCATGCATGCCCCGACACATGTTGACGTGATCGATTGATGTTCAGAGATCAATTGCGTGACGTGCAAAGAGATAAAGGTTTGGTGTGTTTCTATGATAGAAATGACCCGCGAGGGGTCTGTGTGGATCAGAGGGAATATATTGTACGTTCATAAGCGAAACGAATGTATTGTACCCACCCTAGTCCTCTTTCAATTGATCTCCGGACCCTGAGATGAAATTGAGAGAGAACGAGTGGGGGCATGTGTGATACCTAAGGCAGATTTAAAATTTTGAACTGGTGATCATAGCATCCGCAAATCATATATAAAGGGTATTCAATGTTTGTTTCATTTTTGAACGTACAACATACTCCCTCCTATACTTTCTAGTTTACATATAAGTATTATGTGTAGTCAAAGTATCTCTACTTTGATAAAAAAAGTATCAACATTCAACAACGCCCAATCAATATTGTTAGATTCCTACATACTCCTAGATTTGTACTCGAGATGGTTTCCAATTTGTTTTCAACCACATGAATGTGCTTGTTCTCGCGCATGCTCTTCCTACTAGGATTTCGCCACGTATAGCCAGTCCAGTAGTAACTTTTTTCAAGCTCCCTGTCCAAATAGTACTACTGGAGTACTGACAACATCTGTACTAGAGTATGCAGTGCTCATAGTTGTACTCCCTCCTTCCATTTATATAGGGCGTATGTGGAGGAGAGAGATGTGAAAAAGTAAGGGGAGTGAGCTCTCATGCAAGAGCCTAGCTATATACGCATTCCTAGTTAAATACGTACAATAAATATGAAGAAAGAGATGGAGAGGAGCTGGAAAAAAGTACTAATACAATAGCCAAGCTGATAATTTTTTGCGGGAAATAGCCAACCTTATAGCCCACACTACTGTATGAGTGCATATAATAGATGATGGCTATAGATGACATGGCAGTTCCTTATAGCCATTGACTAGCTATATTATTAATCATGCTCTAATGCGTTTTTCAAAACCACATTTGACTATTGACAAGATTAATAGTACATGAGATGTATAATGTGAAAATTATATCATTGGAAGCTCCTTTCACATACGTATCCCTGCCTTACCCTCCCTTTCGGTCACTTACCGGCGGACCCCATGCTTGCTAGGCCCCGCACGTCAGTTACTCAATGGGTTCGACCACGTCAGGGGGTCCTCATCCGTAGTATACCCCCTCTGTTTTTATTTACTCCGCATAAAATGACATGGGCGGGGGAGGGGGAGGGACGTCGGTTTGCTCTCAACTGCGGTCCCACAAGCGAGCGAAAATGCAAGATGAAGCCCGTTCCATTCGGTGAGCGACGTGGAGGGTCTAGCGTGCCAGGCTGCAATGCGAAGGCAACAAGAGCGATGTACAGTCAAAACCGATTGACCGGTCGTCACCGGAACCACTATTCACACCAGAACCTTCGCTGCTCGGCCTACGCCAGCCACTGCCCTAAAACCACACCTACTCTCAAGCCCCTTCCCCCACCTTTCGATCCCCTAGCCCGCATCAAGCGTTCCCTAGTTCACCGAAAAGCCATGGTGCGCCGCAAGATCACGTACTACAAGATGCTGATGCCGGAGCGCCATGCAGAAATCGCGGTGGCGGTCGGCGCCAGAGACCTCCATTCCCAAGCTCGCTTTGCGGTGGGCCAATCCCCAAGTTCTCTAGAGCCAAGCTACGAGGAGGAGGAACATGATCCAATGTTCATGGCGGAGGTTGCGGTGCAGAAGGCCCCTGATGGGTATGAGACGATGGACGTCGACTTCGTGCCAACGTCCGAGTCCCCCATGGTGCAGGTAGACCAGCGGTTCAACCTGGAGATACTAAAGGAGGGCCGAGAGGCAGAGTCTCAACTCGACACGGAGCGCACGCATGCCAGTGCCATCGAGGCTCTCCTGCAGGCGGAACCGGATGTCGTGGATGTGAACTGGCCGGCGGAGGCTCAACTTGAGGTGGAGCGCGCGGATGCCGCTGCCATCGAGGTCCTCCTGCACTCGGAACCGGATGTCCTGGACTTGAACCGGGCGGTAGAGGCTCAACTCGATGTGGATCGTGCGTATGCCTCTCTCATCAAGGCCCTCCTATAGGCGGAACCGGACGTCCTGGACTTGAACCGGGTGGCGGAGGCTCGACTCGACGCAGAGCGCGCGGATGCCGCTGCCATCGAGGCCCTCCTGCAGGCGGAACTGGACGTCCTCGACTTGAACCGGGCAATGCTCTCGTCCGTGCAGATCGCCCACACGCTCCGCGTGAACGAGTAGCTGGAGGCCGAGGACAACCACGGTGCGGAGACACACGCGGCAGCTACAGCTGGTTCATGCCGGCAGCCAAAGACGACGAGGTCGTCTCGTTCCGCAAGCAGTGATAGTTTTTCTTTATTTTGTTGTTTTTATGGATCTTTTGTTGTGTAAAAACATATATTGTTATGCAAGCCGCCTGACTTGGGTCAGTCTACCATTTCAGGTGGTTGAATGAATATCCTACGTCTCCTAACCCTTCTTCCTCACCTCTTCTTCTTCCCCAACAGACCACCGCACGGGTCGTACGGATACTCCCAACATGCGGTTGGATAAACATACTCTATGAACGAAAATTATGTGTCAGCGGTAGGATGGCTGAGTTTGGTTTGTTCACATGCAACAGCACGTGTCAGTGAGGGTGCGTTCCTTGGTTGGGTTTGCGGCGTGCAAGAGTGACTGTGCATGTGAGGGTGCGGTGCGACCGCGGCGTGCAGGAGTGACCGTGTGAGGGTGCGGTGCGACCGCGACAGCTGTGCGCAAGTGTACCTCCTTTTCATTTTGAAAACTTTAGTCAAGCTTGCCAAAAATGTGTAGCCAAGTATGGCAATGCAAGGCCTAGACCCAAACAGGATAAGTATGTAGTACTACGTACTAGGAGTACTAGTGTTAAAAATGAAAGGCGGGGTTTTCCTTCGCGGGATTAATCGATACAAATCCTCGTTTCACGTGTCAATTAATGCGTATTTTTTCTCCAAATCCCAAAGAGCTAACCATCTCACTCCTCATCACTTGATTAATGCAGCGCCATGCAAACCAACCTTCTCACTTCTGCATGCATGTATGCGATACTAATGTCCTTGGTTGCTAGTACAAGGCAAACCCCATCAATTTTGCCTTGATTAGTGTTAGTGGCCTTTTGCAAAATGTAATTTTGATATAATGGCCTTGTGTACAAAAAATGGAGGTAGTAACTATATTTGACTTCCTTCCCCATTGCGGTGATGTCGACGATATCTCGAACGTTGTGGTTTGACGAAGTGCGTTGGATGGAGAAAACCATTGAGGGAGACCATGGTAAGTCGTTCGCAAGTGCCGCCTGCAAGCCGAGGCAACCGCCTTATTTGCATCCAGGAAGTCCATTGAACCAAAGGACGCGTAAATGTACTAGTACTACTCGTACACAATAGCGTCGTCCGTCCAGCTTAGTGCGGTGAGATGGTTTCTCAAAGAAGACGATGGATAAGCGGAGTCAGCGTAGAGTGAAATGATGGTTGCTTCGTCCGTGCTTTGTGATTTGACGCCTCACTGCTTTGTGATTTGTGATATAAGGGAGAGGGGAGTAGACTCTGTCCTCTATACTGTACATGCGTCCAAGCACGGGAGAAAGAGTAGAGATGTTGCATTTTTCTATTCCTTCAATCAATCAATCAGGGAGCTTCGGTTCCATCCTTTTGGCTTTGGCAACACCATCCACAATGGTTCCCACGATGCCAAAAGCTATTTTCACATTGGGCTACACATTGTGGATACCCTTAACCGTACCACTTGGTTTTGCTCTTGTGTGCTATCTATACAAATCTCAATTATATTGATCTAAAAAATTATAGAATCAAGATTAGCAAAAGGAGGTGATTTTGTCACGCGGATGGCAGTGGAGGTTTCTTATTTTTAGAGGACGTTGTCCTGGTGGTTTGCTAACATGCGGTCCCACGTGTCAGTGCTTTACCAAGCCGATCCGCTTCCCACATGAGGCAGAAAAATGGCAGAAGCAACACGTGGTTAACTTGAAGAAGATGAGGGAGAAGCGGATTCAGCAACGAGTGAAATGATGGTTGCTTCGTCCCTCCAACTTAACTGCGGGAAAGGTGCAGCTTTGTGATTTGACGCCTCATTGCTCATTACTACGCCGGCGCCATGACTGGGTGCTTCACCCCGGCTGCTCTGCATTGTATTCCGGTATGGCACATGGACCCGGTAGCTTGATGCCCCACATGTCAGCGAAAGGGACTAGAAGATTTATGAAAGCGAGTGCTCCACTCTTACGACGGAGGAGTACACGACACGACGGCCAGTGAACTGTCACTTGTGCTGTATATAGTACTATAGTTTTGTTGTTTCGCACGATGCATCGATACAAACCCGATTAAACAGGAAAGGGCGGGATTTTTCCCGCGCGGTATATGATACTGGCCATACATTTCAAAGGCAATTTTAATGTATGCAAATTGAATAATTAAGTAACAATATGATAGCTAGTAAAACTAAAACACATATGATTTATTATGTTAGTGTAGTAGTAGTGCTGTATTGCATAGTTGTTAGATGTAACATGCGAGAACGTGTAGCGATGTAGTTTTGGAGGGCCTACAGAGAGAAAAGCGTAATACGTTCACCGAACTTCAGAATAAGCTGATTACGGTCACTATATACGTTTTGCGGTGATTATACGGTCACTTGCTCATGGTCCAGCATCGGATTGCACTCTGTTGACCGGCCAAATAGTCTGTGTGGCAAAATGTTGACTAGTTAAATTGACCATGTTCCTTGTGGGTCCCACCTGTCAGTTTGCACAGGGAAAAGGTTAGATAAACACAAATTTATGCAGGCGTGACAAGACTCCACCCTGTGCATGGGAATCACCTGGTTGTGTATGTGTCTGTCAGGGCCTGATGTGTGCGCATGCACGTGTAGGTTGAGCACTTGAGCATGAGAGTGTGTGTTGGTCGTGTGGTGTACTGGTGTGTGCATGCATGCGTGCGTGTTTGCATGTGAGTGTTGCGTGCGTGCGTGGCTGCGTGTGTACATGTGAGTGTTGCGTGCATGCGTGGGTGCATGTGTTTGTGTGAGTGTTGCATGCATGCAGTTCGTGTGCATGCGTGCGTGTGTGTATAATCACCACACCACCTCATGTGTGTTAAAACAGACGGCTCATCATACCAATACAAGGCCACCTTGTCCGTTGTGCCCGCGGTCATTACTTCAAACCACCGTCCAATATTTTTTTTGTCGTTTGTTTTCATTCTTACTAGAAAGATGCCCATGCGTTGCACGTAACATCAAGATGCATTTGTATGACTAGTTTATCTGGTGAGAGAAAAGGATGAACGAGGGAAGGCCGTATTTGCAAATGTGGAGAGGTGTGTGGGTACATCTTAGGCAAAATTGTCATAGTTTCTTTCCTATCCGTCAGATATAAATCGGAGGACCTATATTGCAGGATGGCAGGCACACCATCATCACCAACTCTATTTTTTATAAGAGTGTGTTTTATCCCTACTCTTATAAAAAGCATAGTTGGTGATGATAGTGTGCTTGCCATCCTGCAATATAGGCCGTCCGATCTATATTTGACGGATAGGAAGGAAACTATGGCAATTTTGCAAAAAGATACCCACACCCCTCTCCACACTTGCAAATAAGGCCTTCCCTTGTTCATCCTTTTCTCCCACAAGATAAACTACTCATACAAATGCATCTTGATGTTCCGTGCAACGCATGGGCATCTTGCTAGTATTTTATAAGAGTGTAGATGTAGAGTAGATACAAGCAGACAGGTGGGCTCGATGGTAGTGAGATAATGTGATGCAACACTAGAGGTGCCACGTGGAGCGTTTAACTGGTCAACTAGCCTGTGACTGTATAATAACCACAAAACATAAATGGTGACCGTATAGTGTTTTCGCTTCAAATACAATGATCATCACTGTATATATTGCGAGAGAAAGATGAAACATGCATGAATGTGCTGGGGGCTTACTTTTAGAGGACCTGGAGATAGTTTGTGTGCGTACCTGAAAGGGGCGTAGAGGGGGGGTATACGATGGAGAGAGAGATGCTCTTCGTTTCTCTTCATTATGACTAACTATATATATAGTACAAAAATATACAAATTCACAGTGCGTAATAAATATCATTGCGGGCACCATGCAATGCAAGCGTTCATACTCCTCCATATAACTTTGTAATGTTGTATATATGTAGAAATTCTAAAATATTTTTTTGGCCACACTTTATTCAATAGGAATGTTTTATGCGAAATAAACGTGAAGAGAGGGCTTTTTAGATCAATGGGGTACGTGATGTAATATGTGTGAATGTGTAGTTGATGCATTTCGCAGGGCCTAGAGAGGTATGTGTGTGTATTACGTATTCGAGAGAGGCATGGATAGAGGGGTCGTGTGGGGACCCTGACTCATAAGTCGTGATCACCGGATGCACGTATACAGTGATCCCAGAGATCAATGCTCACTGAACACGCTGAAGCTGAATAACAAGAGTCTTACATCGATACATAACGTCTTACACAAATTATGACCATTATGGTCAAGTCTTACATAGATAAAGCCAAAAGAGCTGAATACCAAATAAACTTTAGCAGCGGAAATCTTCGTCGATAAGTAGAGCCCATGCCATCTGCCTTAACCCTACAGGCATTCTGACTGGGAAACGTCCTAGTTCGCATGTTCGTTTCCAAAGAACTCTTCTTCGAACTCCTGTTCTTCCATGCCTGGCCAATTAAATGACCAGTGGCAAGCCAATAAGTACTTTGAATGTACTCGCAAGAAACCCATGTTTTGGTTCAAGATACAACAATGCATGACATAGGTAAATTTTTGTAGAAAGCTAATTTTGTTGTGTTATGACATGTTCAACAACTGGTAAAACATGCATCATATGAATTCAAGTAACCTTAGGAACTGGTTACAGATATCAACATAAAGGGAGTGGGCTCCAACCCAACTCATCCATGTCAAGTCCTTTGACTTGACCTAAGTAGTTCTTCCCACACACACTGGTTTGTAAACAAGTGGACGTAGCCCAAGAGAGGTTACCCAACTGTCCTTGACCGTGGACACGGCTATTCGAATAGTTTTACACTCTACAGAGGTTGCACACTTTACCCACAAGATCCGGGGAACTTCCTGTCATTCACGACCCGCGGTACCTCAAGTACCCGGGGTAAGCACCCGATCACTATCTTTCCCTAGACGACAATAACATAGAGTCCACTCGGTTGGTAGTAACCCCCGTGCCCAACATTTCACATCTTAAAATTGAGGAGCCTCGCTCCCATATTCATCACATACCACAATCACGGGGTACCAACAGTGTGTCCGGTGCCCTGTGAAAACAGTCATGGCCACCCTACCTGGCACGACCCCGTCCCGAGAGAGCGCAATAACAACTCTCCCATCACTAGTAATGCGGGCTCCAAGCTAGTATCGGCCTAGGTAATCAATAATGCCCTTTCCCATATAAGGGTAGAGTGGTTGCGCATGTAAGGTTGGAATAACGATCGCAACTTAAACCAATCCGTTTTGGAAAACAACACACACACACTTGCCTCGCTACACCACTTCATCATCAAGTGGCTACCCAACTCATCATCTCCCTCGGGCATAAGTGGCACCCGATGGTGTTTTCGAAAAGTCTTTTGGAAATACTTTGTCTCCATCACCATGCATATTCCCGTCCCTTTTTGCGTAGCAACTACTTTAGCATCCTATCTACTCCCACCGGCATAACCCTCATAGGAAGGTAGGGTCATGCATAATGCAAGTATCAACAAGGAAGTAACAGAGGCAACCCATCAAGGTGGTTACCACCTCATCATGATTCCGTTGCAACAACAATATGGTGCTATATGGCATGCATAGAAAAAGGGTTTCATAGACATGGTCAAAGGGCTGCTTGCCAGGTTCATTAGAGTCTAGAAATCTTCTGGTCCTTCTCCAAGTACTCCGTCTACTTTGGCAACTAACGTCGGAAACAATCACAATAAGCAACACAACAAGGCAAGAATAAATGTGCTCTAAAAATATGAAGTTGAATTTTCTAGGATACCTCTGGTCATATTAGGAATGACCAAAGTGATTTCATTGGAAGTGGATCAATGGATATTTCTAAACATTTCGATATGATGGAATCAAGGGGTTTATGGAGCAAGAAGTGTACAGAAGAATTATTTTCAAAAATGAGCAAAGGCACCTATTTAACAAGGAATACTTTTAGGAGCATCTAGGAGTTGGTTTCACTGGATTTGGAGTTGAAAGGAATTTCCTAGGGATTTGCAAAGTTGGTTATATATGGATAATTGGACCAATATTTGATGTGGTACATAAAGCATTGGCAAAAATGTTCAAAAACTAAGTTATGAGCATATAAGTATCTAGGAATTTGAATAATTGCATTTTGATCAAGAATGGGCTCTCTGTGATTTTCTAAAGTTCATCAAAAAAATGGAAAAATAGGATTTGATAAATAATTGTGAAGGAAATATTTCTGGAAAAATGTGAAAATATCACCATGTGATAGGGCATGATTTTAGGAACTACCAGAAATTTGAATTATCAAATTTGGAGTTAATTTGAATTGTCTATGAATTTTTGAAATTCCCTGGAAAAGAAAAAGACAAAGGTTTTACCGAAATGGGCCGGATCCGGGCGGCGGCAGCGCACACTGCGCGAGGTTTAGCGGCAGGGCGTCACTGGGCCGGCCCAGCGGCTCGGCCGCACGCGCACAGGGGCCACGTTGAAGGCGGCTTCGCCGTGGTGCGCTTTCGCTGCAGGGAGACGGCTCCTCAGGAAGCCGTGTCCACTTGTGGGCCCAACCCTCAGGGTCACTTACACCCGGGGCCCACCGGGCTCTCTCTCCTTCTCCCGCCTCCTTCTTCCTCCCGACAGGGGACAGAGGATGGCACCGGTCACCGTGGTTCCGGTCGCTCTGCTGCGCTGGACGGCATGCTAGTGGTCTGGGCGGATGCCCCACTCCACGCCGCACTCGGGGGTGGCCGCGTTGGACACGACGGTGACCAGGAGCGAGCAGCTCAACGGGAGGGCGGACGACGGCGTCTGGCAAGAGGGGTTGCGGGGTTGCGGGGCGCTAGAGGAGGAGGTAAAGGGCGGAGGAGCCTCGCAGGCGTGCGGTGGCTCTATTGGGGTCCAAAGAAGGGGAGGGGAGGCTTCGGTTTGCGAGAACTTGGGCGGAGACCGACGGCGGCACCTCGGGCATGGAGGGAGCAGGAGGGCATGAGAGGGAGAGGGAGTGTGTCTGAGGGGTTGCTGGGGGAGGGGCAGAGCGAGGAGAGCCCAGAGCAGTGCTCAGGAGGGCGTCTAAGTAGAGGGGTCGCGGTGCACCGTGGACGCGGCCTACAGCACCCATGGGCGAGCTCGCGGAGGGAGAAAGAGGGCAAGGGAGGAGGGGCCCGATAGCATTGCGTGTCTTGGATGTCGAGGCACATCGTCGGGCGTGCTGGGAGGCCCGAGGTGGTTGGCACGGGGCGGCTACAGTGCCTAGCCGCACTGTAGCGCGCTCCAGAGCGCCCGAATGGCTTGGCATGCCATTTTCTAAGCAGTGTGGGCGCCCCCAAGCATATCTAGCAGGTCTAGGAGGGAGTAAAGAAAGGGATCTTGGCCTTGGATGCTTTGGGTGGCCAGTGGGTGAAGAGAGAGGAAGGAGAAGAGTGGAAATGGGTCTGTCCAAAATAGAAAATTGGTGGTTTCATCACATTGATCAATGAGCATTGACTTGTGCTAAATGACAGAGGTAGAGGGAGGTTAGGAGGAGGTGTGGTAAAGAGGAGAACTCATTTGGATTAGTGGAAGAGGCCCAAACAGGGTTTTTAGTTAAAATGCAGAAGGTGTTTGATATGGTTTGGGGGTACTTGAACTAAATTCCTTCTTGTGCCACTTGGCAGGGGTGTTTGTCATGACAAAATGACAGGGTAGAGGGAAGATGAGCTCATTTGGAAGAGTTTGCTAATGTAACTTTGGCAAACCCTAGAAATTAGTAGAAATGAACTTGTGTAGATCTAGTTGAGCAAATCACTTGCCCTTCATGCACCACTTGGTGTAGTGGCCTCATTTGGTCATGTGAACATGCTCACAAAAGTTGGGGTCAAGGAGAGAAAGTTAGTAGTACAAAGTTGTTCAAATTTGATTCTGGTTAGAGAGGGTTTGGGGGCATTTTGGTGAGCCAAAATGACCTTGATTGATATGAGGCTTTGCAAGGTGATCACAATATGCATTTGTGACTTGCTGGATTTTCCGTGGATTTTTATGAAAATATTTCCTGTAGAAATATTTCCAAATCCTTGAAATGGGCATAAATGGTTTTGGGAGGTTTTGTCCAATATTTTGAACATGCCATGTGTTGAAACTCTTATATATGGAAAATATATGTCCACTGAGTTTCCCTGATTTTTGTCAAATATTTTTGAAACAATAAAATAATTTTCCGTATTAAAGACCATTTCTCTCCTTAAGAAAAAGATTTTAAATAAAATACGAAAATAACTTTTAGAATTATATTTTTGTGGTTTATGGGAATCCTATATATAATAGGTTTCAAATATACTCTCTGAAATATTTTTCATACCCCAAATCAAGTACTTGTAGTGCAAACCTCAATTCAGGGGTTTTTGGAAAACTAATTTTTGAAAATACTATTTGGCCAAATTATTTTTGTAAGAAAATACTATATTTCACTATACACATGGCATGATCATTGGGCAGAAGTTTGGGCCAAGGAGATGAAGTACAGAAGGTGGAGTAGTTGACTTTAAAGAGCACTTGAAAAACCACACAGAGAAAACCAACTCAAAAATAAAAGCCAAATAATGCAAAAGTTTTTGTCAAACCACACTTTATCATGATTTATTAGCTTAAGTGTTGTGGCATAAAAATTAGGGTGTGACAGACCTACCCCCCTTACAAGAATCTCGTCCCCGAGATTCCCAAACTAGGTGTGGAAAGGAATACAAAAACTGGACCTAGGGTAGTCTTCACGTCATCATACTGCTTGTGCTTCTGAGTGGTGCTTCATTGATCCTTGATGTACTCAATGGCGTGGCTTCGTGTATGATGTCCTGCTTGGTCCAAGTTGCAATTGGGGTCTCTTGCATAGGTCATATTGGGCTGGAGGTCGATGGCTCGGTGATCGATGTCCTTGTAGAGACCAGACTAGTTAGGAAGTTGGAAACATTTTCGGAGTTGTGTTGTGTGGAAAAATGTTGTGCATAGTGGGTGACTCAGGTGGTAACTCTAGCTGGTAGCTGTCTATCCTTCGTCTTGCAGTGATCTTGGAGAGGGCCGATAAATCTTGGTGTGAGCTTCCCTTTGACATGGAAATGCTTGATTCCTTTGAGAGAAGTGGCTTGCAGATACACATGGTCATTGATGAGAAATTTCACTCCTTGATGATGGTGGTTGGTATAGTTCTTTCTCCTTGGCATGGCAGTCTTCAAATGTTCCTTAACCAGCTGAACGGCTCTTCTTCCGTCTTCGGGTCGACAAGTAGGTCACCAAATAATGATGACAAATATCTTGTCTAAGTACTCCATGGAGACTTGTTCACGGGGTACATAAAGTAGGTTGGGGAGTGGTGGTGATCACGGTTGAGTGTTGGTCAGGGTCTACTTGACCTAGAGCCAAAGCTCATGGTCATAATCCGACCATGTTGTGGCTTGGTAGTGCTTAAGGGTTTCAAGGATTCTAGTGTGTGGGTGAACGTTTATTATCTTATCCTTAAGCACGGTTTCTGAGATGCCAATAGTCTATCTAGTCCTTCAAACAAATAATCCTTATACCACCGAAAGCATCATCTCGTATAGGCCAAATCCAATCATCATTCCTGTGATCCATATTCTCGTGACTCCCGAGAGGAGGTCTAACAAAATCATATATGTCTACAATCCCCAAATTCATATGTATGGCTACCCCTAAAAATCCATGGGTAGAGCATACAAGCTTCCAAGCAGGAATAAAACACGACAATCCCAATGCTCATCCTATTCTTCCAAGGTCCATGTTAGTGCATCTCTATCCTAAGGAAACACGTCACATGCCACTCCAAAATCTTGTTTCCTTCCTATGAATCAACTCCAACAACCCGTTAACTTCCATTAATCACTACATAATCCTTTAATTCTACAAATCCAGTGTCTATGGTGTTCCACATGATCTCCTAAAGTCCCTATAATCCCCAAATACTTGAAAGGGCTGTCTCTACTATAGTAAGTCCACCAACTTCCATGGTCAAGTAAACTCCAAGGTCAAGCTTATATCAACTCCGACAATTAATCCAATCTCCTAGTTTATCGCCCACTGAGAAACATGGTACCATGATCGAGATCATTAGTATAAATCCAATTTACTCCGAACCATGTAGACATACTCAGCATCTATATTCAACTAGAATCACCTACTTAAATCCAAATCTCTTGTCCAACGAGAATTCCTACATGTTCCCCCAAGTCATTTACGTAATATCAACTGTCTCATATCAATATCCCATGGCTAAGTTAAATCCATATACTTCCAAGAATTCTAGCTTGCGATCATAATTGTCCTACTAAAATCCAGTTTACTCAAGGGTAATGGAAGTTATGCTACTCCATCAGCATGATCCCACCAAGTTCATCTACCAACATGAAAGCCTCATGATTTACCAAAGTCTCAGATAATTCCTCAAGGTCACTGATACAAACTCATGAAGTCATTTGTCCTCTATTCATATATCCTCAAATTGGCCTTCCTTATGGCATCGTTGGTTCTTGTGCTATATTAGGATGATAGTGCTCATTCACTATGTCCACTAGTTCCATAATGATCCCAGTGTTGTGCAAGGTTAACAGAGGCTTAACTGGTTCTCTTACAATTCTGTGGGTTAAGCACATGGTTAAGGACTCGAGTTGGGGTATCTTGTGAAGTCTCGAAGGGTCTAGGAATGGGTTTCTAGTCTGGAGGGTTAAATATAACTCTACGGGGTTTCACTTGGTCGAGGAGACAGTAGCAAAAGTCTTCATTGCCAATTGGTTGCAGAGGTAGAATCCTTGGTGCATCTTGTCTTGCTGATCTTCAGTTGATGAGAGAGATGACAGGGGGAAAGTAGCATAGAGGAGGGGAATGCCTAAAGGGGGTTCTTTAGTGCAAGTGCAAACAAACAAGTGCTGAAAGGGCCAAACACAAACAATAAAATAAGGCAGGTGATATAGCCGTGTACTAGTTGCCTAGGGCAAAAGGGCGGCTGATATCAAAACACAATCAAATAAAAAGCAAGTAACACACAATAATGGTTCTATTAAAACCATCATATGGACTCAATTGCGCATAGGGGGTACACAACTCATCCTACCCTAGGGGTTCTCATACTAAGTAGTTGTTCTTTACTTCGTGCCTCATGCAGTCTTCTGGGTTTTCCTCAGGTGTTGATACGTCTCTTGTAGTTGTTCGATGAAACAATCCGGGTTGATCCTGAAGATTCTTCAACAACTTCTCGCCTGTTGAAGTGATGGGGTGAAGGTGGCTTCTCGTATCTGGCGTTGACTTGGTCTCCTCCTGTCTTCTTACTCATGGCGATCCTTTTTGCATTCTAAGGCATCGGTGGTTCCAGGTGGCAATCCTTTATGCAATGACATTAACAAGGCATAGTAGAGGTCCAATCGGCCGGACACATTGTTGACAATATCGTCACCGAGAGCG